>NC_024796.2:24426091-24785352 GCF_000309985.2 Brassica rapa
TAAGTAATATAAAGCGTTAAAATGTAAAATTTAGAGTTTTAGAATATTTTATTTTAATTATTAATAGTTTCATTTAAGTTGTTTTGTAAAATTTTAGATATATATGACAAATATTCAACTAAAGTTGATGTAATTGAGTATATCATGTCCTTTTCAGATCCTAAATACCCGAACCCAACCCGGATCCGATATGGATCCGAGAAGAACCAACCCGAACCGAAAATTTCTAAATACCTATTAGATCTAAATATTTAGTACCCGAAAAAATCTAGACCCAAAAAAACTCGGATCCGAAAATAACCGATCCGAACTCGATCCGAAGATCCGAACGCCCATACCTACCTTAATACATACATGAGTTTACATGTCAAAGGATGAAAATGATTAAACCTCATGGGCCTGAACGATAAATATTATCATGGATCTAAGTCTTCTAAATATTTCAAATATATTTCAGGCTTTTCAGCCAACCCACTTGTATATCTATACAATTTTCATACATATATTTAACCAAGTTAAACTCTGATTAACAATCCTGCAGTCATCTAATATTATAGTGTTTTTCTTCTTAATCAAATCTAGGGTTGGGAAAAACACCCACATCCAAAAAACTAAGCAGAATCTGATCCAAAACAGATCCAAATCTAAACTGAAACTAGTTAAATACTTGGATGGATCCAAAATTCTAATGCATTCAAAATCGGAATTAAATTCGACCCGAACCAAAATATTTCGGATACCTAAAAATATCTAAAATCATAATTATGTTCCCGAAAATATCTGAACCATAATTATATGTTTTAATATATTATTTATTTTTAGATCCAATATGCAAAAATATCCAAATACTTGAAAATATCTAAAAATTATCAAAATACATAAAAATAAAAAGCCAAAAATACTCAAAAGAGAGAAAATATCCTAAATACCTACCAATTCTCCACCAAAATATCCAAACCAAACCAATTTTCATATTAGTTGTAGATATTTGGTCATATAATATTCACATTTATATGTTTTATTATCTTTTATTTTCAGATTTTGAAGATTTTAAGGTAAATTTGAATTTTCAATGAGTGCCCTGAACCGATCCGCAAGGGTCCATTACAAATACCAAACCAAAATTTATAAATATTCAAGCTGGAGTCTAAATCTTTAATCCCAAAAATTTCAAATTCAAATATACCTGAACCCAAATGGATATGCAACGTCCACCCTTGAGCAAACCATTGCTTTGTGATTTAAGCTCTGGTAACTGGTTTATAGAAAATATATACTTCTCGTCAAATCTTTGTTTTTAGTACTCAACGGCTCTTTTTCCTTCTTACATTTAAGTTGTAGTAAAATTAACGGTTTGTGAATCATCTTTGCATCTTCTGCATCTCGTTTTATTAAAGGAGAATTTCGCACTCTATCAATGCTCAGCCCAAATCAAAGAAAAGCTCATCATATCTCAAAAGCTCAAAAGAAAGATGTGGGTCTTCTTTGAAGTCTGACAAATGCGAGCGACGTATCAAGTGTGAACCTATATTTAGGGAGACAACTTAAAACGAAGGCGTGCTCGACAAGTCGCATATACAAACGATGCGGTTTGGAGGACATTAAAGACCTTTGGAATGAATCGAGTTGCATGCGATCGCATTAGGGGTGTCAAAATGATCTATAGCTCATGATCTGGCTCAGCTCAGCTCCTTTTAGTACGATCTCTATATTTTAAGCTCATTAATAAATGAGTTTAATGATCGAGCTTAAATTAGATCATGAGTTATATGAACGATATTTAATGAACATGAGCTGACTCATGAGCTTGTTTATTTTCTACTTACAATAATATAATATATTTTATATATTATATCTGGATAATTTATATTTTTTATGTTAAAAAGATAATTTCTATATTTATCATATTTATCTTCTAAAATTAAAATGTCAAACCAAATCTTCTTAAAAGATAATATCTATATTAATCATATTTATCGTCTAAAATTAAAATGTAAACATACATATAAGACATCGTAGATGAATTGGCTCAAGACTCTCATGAAGAATAGAGATTTGGATCATTAGTTTTGCGTTAATTTAATTTATATTAGGTGTTGTTTTTTTTATTTTTGTCATGTGTTGGTTTTTATTTAGTATTTAATATTTATGTTTTGGATTTTTTACTATAGAAGTTATTCTATCACAATTTTATTTTATAATTGTTATTTTTATTTAGATTACGGGTTAGCTCATTTAACTCATGATTTAGATGATTTGAATTCGAGTTTACATATTGAAGCTCATATAATAAATGAGTTGAGCTGAGTTGAACTAGTTTACGAAAGAGTCGAGCTCACTATGAGCTGAACTGAATTGAGCGAGTTAACTCATTTTGACACTCCTGATAGATCGCATATATAACCTCATCATATATAACCACAGAATAATAATCGAATATATGACTTCATCAACAAAAATAATATGTTCTCTTTGTCGTATTCAAAGCCTCTTTAAAACTTATAATCGACTGTGATTTACTTCAACCTAATTTTTCGCTAACTAGTTCATTAAACACTTAATCACACTCCTCTTTCAACAATCTTCCTCGCACGAACCTCGACCGCCCAAACAACCAAAGTTACTTCCTATTTGTCAACAACTCACTTACGACCGTTTGAATAGGAAGGGATTACTACTAGTACATCAAAGGTACTTACGATTCACCAAATCTGTTTTTATGTTTTTATATTATTAAGAATATAAGTTACTATGATATCGTTTATTCATCTCTAGTTTCTCTCTGTTTTGAGATTTATTACTGTCTGAAACTAGCATGTTTTATGTAGTGAACTCAAGAAACGAAGAACATTATAGAAACAATGTAGTTAACTAATTACCCAAAAAGATAGAAAACATTAAAGTATAAGAGACTCCCTATAGCAAAACAATTTTCAACATAAACATTAGACACAAACTTACGAATATAAAACCTTAAAAAGTCATTTGATGTTTCGATCTGTGGCTTTAAAACAGCGTCTTTATCTACTTACCTAAAGTACGGATCTCTTTCTTCATCTTCTTTGTTCTACCCAAAAGAATCGCAAGTGAAGCTTTGAGAGTGTGTGGTTGCCAGCAACAGTTTTACTCGCATTTAATCGAAAATGTGACGGACGAAGAGAAGAGCGGCACGGAAGCCAACAGTCCCAAGCATGAGGAAGAACCCGTAGCAAATGCAAGCCATGTAACCGAAAAAGAAAGATGTTTGCATGAAACCAGACATGTCTGATCTCGCATAGTAATAGTATAAACAGTACGCGTAGATAAACAAACCAGTCGACCCACCGCATAGGAATGATTTGCAAATAAAGATTAAAAGATTCAAAATCTCTGCGAAGGATGTAATAAAAGTGCAGCAACGTGATCTTACCTCCACCACCCTTCGTGATCTTCAGCGGCGAGTTGGAAGTAAGTGAGGGCAACGGTTATAAAAGCGGTAACGATCAATAGGATGATAAAGACGATGATGAGGATGCTGTAAATGGTGTAGATCCGATGGCCCCAAACACTGGCAAAGATGTAGTATAGCTCGATGTAGATGGCACTGAAAGGAAGAAAACCAGCCATGGCCATCTGAGGTATAGCACTCCTGTACCATGGGAGTGGCGGGATCTCACGTGGATACTTAGTTGTGCTGACTGGAGCTTGGAACTCCGCTTTGCTGTTTTTACCGGCGATGCCACCCAATACAAGTAAAGGCGAGGTCACTAGTGTCCATATAAGGACGATCACAACGATAGTTCCGAAGGGAAGAGCTGCGGTTGCACTGTAGGCGATTGCGACGGTGTTTAGGAAGCAGAAGGTGAGGAATAATGGGCCACAGAAGAGACCTCCAGTGAGTAACAAGTTTCTCACCTGAGAAGATTAAATGAGGATGTTTAATTGCTTTGTGTTTAAAATAGTGAACTTGAGAGGAAGGGTTTGGTGTTTTCTACTTACCCAGTTCTTTCCTTCGAGTTGGCAGTAGAAAGAGGAGGCGGTGTATCCCGCTATTCCAGATGTTAGAGCGTGGATAACGACCAAAGCGGTGAAGAGTGCTCCTCGGTTGTATGGAGAGAGCGCACCAACAAGTGAAAGCATGAAGATGAATATGGTGCTGATGACATACGAGGGATAATATTGTTAGTTATCGGTAATAAAAAAGCCATGGGCATGAAATGAAGAGAGGCTTACAGAGTGAACAACTGTGTCCCGCTACCGAGTGATGCAGCAAATAAAGATTTGTGCTTCGGGAACCGGAACACGTCCCCGTGAATGTACTTCCATCCAGTTTCCTTACAAGTCGAGAAACAAGTTTATAATCGAGGATAGTTAAATCAAGAGTCAGCATTTTTTAAAACTTACTTCATGAAATCATTCTTGAGGACTCGCATCAAGATGGTCGCAAGGAAACCAGTCAAGAGGAGGACAGTAACACACGAGTTTATGATAGAGAACCAGTGAACCTCCAAGTGATGCGGAAGAGAAGACGACATGGCGTACTTATCCATCCTCTTCTCAAAAGGAGTCTCCGTCTCCGTCTCCTTCCACTTCACAGTGTACATAAACTCCGCATCAACTTCCTTATCCTCAGTGAGATCCACAAGCGAATGAGGATCCATCCTAGCATTAATTTCGATAACTCGGTCGTTATTATACAAAATCTCGAACTGGATGTGCTTGTAGAGGAAGTACTTGAACTCGCTCGGATCCGATTTGCTCTCCTTGTCAACCTTCCCAATGAATCCCCAGATAGGAAGATCATGGTAGTACATCTGAAAGTAATAGTCTTTCTCAACAGCTCTTCGGAACTGTTCAACTTCTTTTCTGCTAAGCTTCTTTTTGCAGTTCTTTCTCATCTCTGAAGTTAAGCTTATACGGAGCAGCAACGAGCCTGTCACCGTTCAAAACCTCACCAAAAGCTTCCTTCTTATCTTTCACACCCTCTGCCAAACCAATGGATCAAAATAAACAACACTGAGTCCCTAAGATCTCAAGATTCACAGTGAAAAGCAATCAATCTTGCTCGTACCTGGAACACAGAATGGTATAATCAATCAGTCATCTGATGATAGAAATCGCAATAAGCATCCATCGCAGCTCTTTTACAAATGTATAGTCAGCGATCAAATTCTCTAATCCAATTCAATCTCAGATCTAAACTAAGATCTACAAGTAAAATCAGTCATCTGATGATGAAATCGAATCTCAAGGTCTCGAAATCGCAATAACATCCATCGGAGCTCCTTACAGCAGCAATCGCATGTGTAATCAACGATCAATTTCTCTAATCTAAGGCAGTTTCGGATCTAAGATTTGAAAACCTAGAGAGAAGGTAGTGGAGTAGAGATCGTTATACCTTTGGATTGTGAAACGTAAAGGGGGACAGAGTCGCCTTCCTTGTAACGATGATCGGAGGCATCGGATCTGACGTTTCCAGCGGCGAAGAAGATAAGAGCTCCGACGAAGAGGAGCAGCGTCGTCGGTGGTTTCATGGTGTTGCTGTTAGGGGAAATTGTGAGATCTGATTTTGGTTTTTTATTTCGGAGAAACGCAAATGGTAAAGACATCTCATTGCAAATAAAATTAGAAATGTAACAAATAAAATTCAATTTTTTTTGCCATATGAATATTTTACATTAAGATATTTGAATTTACTATACTATATGATTTGTGTTATTTTGTATTCTTTGTATGTTTTGGAAATATACTTCTTGTGAATGGAAGATATAAGACTGGAAAATACATGAAGCAATACAACATCTATAATCGATTTTTATAATATTATTTTCTAGTTTCTACTATACCTTCTGTTTTTAAAGGCTTTCAGATTTTATTTCTGTATTTAAAAAAATAATGTTTTAAACTTTAATTGATGCATTTTAAAACTAACATATAATTTAAAATCTATAAATATAAGTAAATGAATTTTATTAGAAAACAAATAAAGTTGATTAAAATTAATAAACAAAATTATGTTTTTATTTTTTATGAATATAATGCAAGTTCTAAAGCATCAATCTTTCAAATATATATGGATTAGTTTTCTAGTAGTACATTTTTTTTAACACCATTTCTAGTGGTACATTATTTTCCGACTTTTAGTAGTTACTTCCTTCGTTTTAGACTTCGGCACACAGATTAAGAAAACATTTATTTTTGTATATTTACTAGATAAAGACATCATTACCAATATACCTAACAACATTTCAACCAATTAAAATATAAAATAAATAAATTTTGCATTGAAATTATAAAATGGCCTTTATTTTGAAACAAAAATTTTACCCTACAACGACAAGTAATCTAAAACAGAGAGAGTACTAATTACATGTAAGTTTTTAATTCGAAAGTGTTTGTAGTATTATAGTTTGTAGGACTGTTCACGAGTCGCGCGTGAAATTCTATCATAGTTTATCTTAAAATCTATATCCACTATGATTCGTCGCACTTACGGAGCGAATATTAAATGTTAAGGAAATAGATATCATATCTCGACTCCATGGTCATGTTTACAAAAACGTTTTTTTGTCGTCTTTATTCTCTATTTCCTTAATATCATTTTATTTAATAGTTTATGTAAATTCGGTTTTCCTGCTTCTTACAAAAAGAAATTTTGTTTAACAATTTCTGCCAATTTGAAACCCAATTCTTACTGTATTCAATTCATGTTTACCTTGCTCATTTTCTCCTCTCTTTTTTTTTTCCGTCTAAAAATATTCATTCATTCAAGAGTTTGTTACAAAAGCCTAAAGAAAAGGCAACTTTAACCCACAACGGAGCAGCTTGAGCCCACACCAGGGCAGCTTACAGACACAAAACAATTACGATTAAGAAAGAACCTATCAGCCCACACCAGGGCACCTTAGGGAAACTAGAACATCACAACGAAAACATCTATAGACAAACTTCAATTTACAAGACCCTCCCAATTTAGGAACCACAGTGATCTGGATAAATCGAAGCTGCCCTCGGCCAACCGACGATTCCATCCGCTTCAAAACCCGAAGACCCTCAGTCTTCTCAAATCGGATCTATCGCTGCCGCCTATAGCCTGCCGAACGATATCATCCCCACTAGTAACCAGGAACCACGACTTCACAACCCGACAAGTAAGACCGCAAAATTTTCTCCTCTCTTTTTATCCCCTTTGGCTACGGTCAATTTTTTAATAGGTTGGTTGTTGAACAAATGGACCCGACTCCACTGAAATGACGTCAAAACTTATGTTAGTTTTCTTTTTGAACTATAAGTTATGTTCGCATTAGAAACAAAATATGGTTAACCGTCGAACTCTTATGATGACCAGTTGTGTAATAATGTATCTGAGACTCTCAGAGTTGAAATATAAATCACGTAATTCTTTATACGAGTTTGGCAATGTTTAGCCAATATTAACGTTTCAAATAATAACCGGTTTTCTTAGCAAAATAAAAATAAAATAATAACCGACTTTTCGGATACGTTGGAGTAGACAAGTAGTCTTTGCAATCGTTAAGCCATCAGCTTGGCCAGCTCTCAAGTTCTATACCTCAAAGCTCATTCCAATGCTCCAAGGTTTTTTGAAATGGTGTGTATTATGGGCATCACGCAAAGTTTTTAGAGGGACTATCCAAATTGCTAATAGCGTGATCTCTGAGAATCTCTTTCAATCCTATATTGCTATTGGGTTTTCAACTGGGCTCAGATTTTTTCATGTTTAAAGTATGTTTTGTCTAGTCTGTTTTTAAACCCTGTCTTTATTGGGATTTACTCTGATCCTACTTGTAATCCTTTGAAATAGTGTTTAAAAAAGACAAGTAGTCTTTGCATTCGGTTCAAGATCTTCAAGTATAAGAAGAAAAAAGGTTAAATAGCTAACATATTACAAAAATATCACTAGTTTTAACCAAATCCACGATGAGACACATGCATGCACTATCAATATGGATATAGGTCACATACCACTTTTCTTATACATTTTTTGTTTGTCGTATTAACTCATGCCGACATACGTAACATAACAAAAGCACGACGTCATGAGCTTTGATCCTCGTCGTGTGGTTTCGTCAATATATACATCAAACAACGGTGGTGATCTAAAGCTGATAAAGATTGGACCTAAACGAGATGCGGCTATTATAATACTGACGAACTTTCATCTTTTGTCAAACACTAGTGAACTTTATTTCAACACTACTGAGTAAGTACTGACCTCATTCGATAAAGTTCTGATATTTTCTTCTAGTAATTAATTCTAGACTCGAGAGTTTTATATTTTCTTGTAATTAATATGTTTTTTCTTTGAATAAATTGTAATTAATATGTTGTTATGTTCCAAAACAGAGTACCAATCATTTATAAAAATCATTAAGAATTGTTTTAAACTAATAAATAAAAATATTTAACCAAAAACATTTAAATATTTCATATTATTTATCTTTTTAACCTTTTACTCTTTTCTTTTTTCATTTTAGAATTTCATTTTTTGCTTTATTTAATTATTCTTTGTTTTTTTTTTCTTTATTCTTCTGTACGTATCATACTTTATATATTTAGCCTGTGATGTAATTCTCTTAATAAATAACATGTTTTGGAAAATATGATAAAATAGTTTAAAAAACTCAATATCAATATCAAGAAATTCAAAAGAAGGTAATGTGAGTATTCATATCTGAAAAATCCACCGGTTATATTGTACAGCATTTTTCGAATTATACCTCCCTATTTTCTTTTTACAAAAGTTGAAAGTTTCTCTCATAGCCAATGATTACTTTGGCTTTCTATTCTACAGTTAACCTCAATTATATTACACATACAACCACAACCACAACTGACTACTAATATTAAATAATTCACCCCGTAGTTCTGATTATAGTAATTGTACCCCTTCCTTGTGTTTGGATCCTAGTAAGAGCCACCACGGTTTTACCGGAGAGACCTGGCCCATGTGTCGAGATGCACGGTCTAGAGGCAAAGTCTCCAACGGGATGTCGAACCGGTCGAGCCGGTGGCATTAGAATCCTCTTATTTACGTCATTTAGGGTTATGTCTTCTTCTCGACCACCTGGTTTCACCAATCCAAATGGATAGACTAGTCCTTTGTTCTTATTAATACAATTAGACGAAGATGGTTCGGTTGTAGATTTTTCTCGGACATAGATTTTGTCAGGAGAAACAGAAAAATCGGGAGACTCGTAGACGGTCATTATCGGCTCCTCAAGGCTAAGTTTTCCTTTCATACGTTCATCTGTACATCCGAAGATTAATCAACAAGTTTTATGTTAGTAGGTTACTTTGAAATGAGACCATAAAGTTAAGAGTGCAAATAGAATCGACGTGTTGGCTAGAAATCCAGCAAACTAACTTCTAAACACGTATTGTCATATGGACCGCATGAAATTATTTCCTTTATTTTTTATTGCGGAATTTAGAAATGCATTGTCATTTCAAATTTTAGAACTATTCAAAAGTCATCCCAGTTAAAGAATAACATCATCCTGCTTAGTTGACAAAAAAAAACATCATCCTGCTTATTTTTTAAAATCAAATTTAACATTTTATTCAAAAAATAAATAAAATAAATAACATCATCCTGCTGATTTAAAAAAAAAATTTATTTTGTATCCTACAATTAATTTTTTTTTTCGGGAACAAGATCCGACAATTAGTTTTTTTTTTCTTTTTTTTTGGTAAATATCCGACAATTAGTTAAAATAATAGTTTCTTCTAAAAAAATTGTATAAAAACATAATAAAGTAGGTCTCACCTGTGTTAACAGGTGGAGTGACAAACTGACTTTCCAAACAGCTATAACTCTCATGCAGGCCCCAATCGTTCTGCATTTTCAACGATCAACATTTTTAAATTTAATTTATATTGTTGCAAAATCATTTGGAAATGATAATCGAGGAGAATATGTATAGAATTTTAGGAAATAATTCAATAAATCATTAGACAGATATAATAAAATAAATTATCAAACTCAAACCTGCGATGAGTAGCTATCGTTAAGAGATTTTGATGGATCCTCGAACAAAAGACGTCTTCTTTTGCTTCTCTCACAAGACTCGATAAGTGCGTCCTCAAGGTAACCTGTGGAGACGTCGGAATAATCCATCTCCGGTGATTTGTAAATATGTTGCGGCGATCCATTTATGTATCCACATGCATCTGCAATTTATAACACACTTCTTTTTTTGTGGGAAAATTTATAACACACATTTCACTTCTATATTTTTCATCGCATAATCGTAAATAACTACATGCACGTCTATACAAAGATATATATAATATAGCAGAGAGAGAGATAAATAACATATATATATATATACATATATATAATATATGTATGTATGTATGTATGTAGATACCAGGATTGAAGTCAGGCTTGAAGAGTGATCCAAGGTTATGTAGATCCCAAGTGGGTAAAGAGTAGAGAAGCTCACTCATGTTAAATTTGTGTTTTTTTTTCTTTCTGAATGATTTGCTAAATGTTTTGTAAAACGAAAACCTATATGGCTGCCTATTTATCTTGGTGTTGTGTGTCGAAAGTGAAAGTAAATTTAAATAAAAAAATAGAATTTGGAAGATAAAGTTAAAAAGCAGTGGATAGTTTTAGAAGATGAAGAAGAGATTGTGCTCAATACAGTCAACGGTAGAAAAAATAAAGCAAAAGAACAGTTGTTGGATAGTGTCCTTTTTTCTCTTTGGGGCATGAACATGATTTATGATTACTTAAATACTTTTTTTTTTTGTAACTGAAACTTAAATACTTTTTCGCCAAATGATCTATAATATAAGTTGTTTCGCGAGTTTAATTAATTCAAAACGTACTTGTGTAGCTAAAATGAATTCAAAGTCATTCTGTTAGAAACAAAATTTTTTTTTTTTTTGTTAAATAATTATGTCATTTCGTCCGTGAAATAATAGCATGGTTAAGTGGAAAATTATTATGAGATTTTTATGTAGAAGAAGGTGTTTGAATTTTTGTTAGAGTTTGGTTAGATGGGGGACCTAATAATGGCTAAAGGTTATGATATCACATCATGCTGTTATATGTTCTTTTCTTACAGTCCACCTTTAGGCAAATTTAGTAAACAATCTTAATAACTTGACTCAGTCAATGTATACTAGAATCAGAAACTATCATATGTGGATTGTAAAAAAATGTCGGCAATTTCAAAACGCATTAGATATAAACGTATTTGATTAAGTAATTGAAATGATCTAACACCAAAGAAAAAGTTTATTTTTAACTACACTTAGCTACTACCAGGTCTGAAATATAATTATATATGCATATATATTCTTAATATATCATGTACTTAGAGAATTGATAATCTATGAGCGACTAATTAGATTTGGTTGTTGCAAATTATAGATCATCATTAAAAGTTTATAATGTAGGATCGTTTTTTAAAGGGAAAATTCCTTAAAAATACACAGACTAATTTTCATTTGCTAATAAAATACACAAACTATTTTGACTCCCCGTTTAATACACGAATTAATTTTCGTTGCCTATTTAATACACAAACTTTCAAAATTCGCAGGTTTTACACATAGTTTTAGACGGTGTTATCTATATTTAACGGAGGTGAAGACGACGTTAGTGTTTAATTAAACATGTGTTTAATTTATGAAAAGAAAATTCCTTAAAAATACACGAACTAAATTTTATTTGTTAATAAATACACGAACTAATTTTCATTTGTTAATAAAATACACGAACTATTTTGGATCCCCATTTAATACACGAACTAATTTTTGCTTCTCATTTAATACATAAACTTTTAAAATTTTCAGATTTTACACATCGATTTAGACGACGTCAACTATGTTTAACATGATTTAGTGGATGTCAACTATGTTTAAAGTGAAGTAGATGTTAGTGTTTAGTTAAACATGTGGTTAAACTGCGAAAGGCAAATTCTTTTAAAAATCCTTCTGATAGATTATATTGGTAGTTTTCTTCTTCATAACACTTGCATAGTGTAAATTAACCTTGATTGACAAAAAATAAGAATCGGAAACTAATTCCAAAATCAGAAACTCGTTTAAAATTACCTAGTTTTCTTCGTCATTTTTCATGACATGGAAATCATCTCCACTTTGAAGCAATATAAAATGAAATCAAAGCGAAGAAGAAGAAGAAGAAAAGGAACAGAGTTTGATGAGTAAAAGAGGTTGGAATAGATTAGGGTGTCAAACTTGAATTGAAGCTAGCTTAAATATAAGTATCAATCGATTCGAGAGATTTTGGTTGAGGGTGAGCGTGCTTTTCACTTTTAACCATACGTTTAGTTAAAACTAAAGTCATTTCTGTTATACGTAGTTGACTTCGTTTAAATTGATGTGTAAAATTTACAAATTTTAAAAGTTTGTGTATTAAATAGGAAACAAAAATTAGTTCGTGTATTAAATGGGGATCCAAAATAGTTTGTGTATTTTATTAACAAATGAAAATTAGTTCATGTATTTTTAAGGAATTTTTTTTTCATAAATTAGACACATGTTTAATTAAACATTAACGTCGTCTTCACTTCCGTTAAACGTGTTAACGCCGTCTAAAACGATGTGTAAAACTTGCGAATTTTAAAAGTTTGTGTATATAATAAACAACAAAAATTAGTTTGTGTATTAAACGGAGATCCAAAATAGTTCGTGTATTTTATTAGCAAATAAAAATTAGTCCGTGTATTTTTGAGGAATTTTCCCTTTTTTAAATGGTGACAGTTGAGAAATGGATAAGACAGTAGACACGTTCATTTCAAAGTTTATTCAGTGAAGACGATGATGTTGTACGTTTGTTTTGTTACTGTTAGTTCAATGATAAAACATTGTTTTTGATTGAAAGATTATATGATAAAACATTGGTGACAACATTAAAATAGTTCGAAAGATTAAAAACAGGTTGACCAACATTAAGAACATTTTAAAAGTTTTACATAAAAAGAACATTTTAAAATTAATATATACGTAAACTATGGTTTCCGGTTCTAGTTTCTAGAACAATTTTGATTTAATAGCTGACAGACAATGTTAATGCATTTCGTAATGGACAGCGCTAAGCCTTAATATTGTTAAAAAAAATTAAGAAGCGATGTATTCCACAGCTCATAGCCTCATAAAACCATTTTAATCAGCAACAATGAGTCATGCAATATCTACTTCTTCTTCTTTTTTTTCTTCTGCGAACCACAAAGTCATCTCTGAAGAATTTTGTGTTCTTTGGACGTATAGGAGAACTTCCTTTTGATTTTTAATCCATTCGTTAAATCGTGATTCTACTTTGCTTCTGATTTGGTGAACAACCGTTCTTCTTTTGGATGCTCTTTTGTTTTTTTTCTTCATTCATCACAATGGTGGGGATTGTGTCACGTCCTTTCACGTTTACTTTCTTCCATTATTACATGCCTTTATTTCATTTTATAATTCCATTTTAATATAACGATCTGATTTGATTTGATAGGTTGATGTAATTATTCGGAATGGTTCCACTAGTCGAAGCGATGTAATCACTGTAGAATAACTGAATAAGTATGGTCGTGCAATCAGACCAATCGTTGTTGTAACACCCCGGCCCAGGCCCAAATAGAAAAGGCTCAACAGAGGGAAACCCTAAGTAACCCTAATCCAGAAACCTATATAAAGAGGAGTCTCCCTACAGCTGAGCCATCAGACACTCACCAAGCGAAGCCCTGCGAGATCCGAGAGCCGCCGCCGCCGCCAGCCCACCGAGGAAGCGCCGCCGCCGATCCCGCCCGCGTAGCCCAAGTCGCCGATCGCGGGTACCAAGCCGCCGGCTTCTCGATTCTGTGGCGTGTAACCGTCTTCGTTTGGATTACTAAGGTAAACCTCATAACCCTTGTTCTACCTAGTCACAGTAGACGACAAATCTGAGATCTAAAGCCTCTTCTTCCTCACCCAGATCTTTGAGTACCAGATCCGGAACCCAACCTATCCTCGCCGCTGTCTTGGAACCAGATCGACAATCAACTAAGGTGAGGACTTGTCTGTGAACTTTTCTCAAGATTCCTAACATCGTATAGTATTAGGGTCTAGCTGGTACGGGCTTGATTGATTGATTGATTGATGATTGAACTCAGTGATGAGATTAATGTGTGATAATGGTAAATGATGAAAGAACCTAGTTGAACTAGGAAAAAGAAAGAAAGAAAGAAAGAAAGAAAAGAAAGAAAGAAAGAAATGAGAATGAGTCTAGAAAGACTAAGAAAAAGAACTAAGAAATGAATGAAATACGATCCACCGAGGAACTGGTGGGAAGTATGGGAAACGCGGCGGCCGTAGCGTTCAAAAACGGCGGAGATGCGGGGCCATAGCATCCGATAAAAATGGCAGGGTAAGAATAGAGGCGCCGGTAAGATTGAGTCACGCCGAGTCTTGGCGGGAAAGGGTCGTAATACACTGCAAAGACGGACCGAACCCGAGGAACTGGGCGGCGGTCCTACCAGGGCAGGCGACTCCACAGGAAGCAGCAAGAAAAGGGGAGGAATGGTCCGCTTGAGCTGTGTAGGTCCTAGGTGTCTAGGATGATGAAATATGAACTTGCTGGTTTTTATTAGTTTATTCCTTAATGCTTGCTGTGTTATGTGTTTTGATATGAGTTAACGGGTTCCTGGAACCCGTTGTCACTGAGTATTTCCCCAAATGCTCACCCCTCCTTCTGCAGGTACGATCGGGGAGACGCAGGAGTGAAGTCGGAGTGGTGCCGGTTCTTGGGTCGGGATAAGCTTTTATTTAGTACTTTAAAACTGTGTTTCGTTCCAAAGACTAGTATGCGAATCTGTTTTCTAAAGATTTTCCTAAGGTTTTAAGAAATAAAAGACTACAAGTTGGTTCCTCATTTTCCTTAAGTTATGCATTTCAAAAAGGGGACAGTAAGGGTTACACAAGGAATGTCCAAAGGTAGACATGTGTACCCTTAACCCGTCCTGGGAACCCCAGAATGATCTGGGGAAGGGACGGGTCTTTCAATTGGTATCAGAGCCAGGTTAAAACCCGTCCGGTTCCGTCCGGATGGGTACTGGCAGTCAAACCTTGTATTTTAGTAGGACGTATTTTAATCAATTCTTTTGGGGATGGGTCTTTTCCTCTTAAGGCATCACTTCGGCTGAATCCTGCACTACCCGATAAGGTATAAGAATTTTATGCTACTTAACTGCCAGTACTTAACAATTTCGTTATGACAGGATGCCTCCCAGGAACGCCAGACTAGCTCAGCCCACAACCACAGCTCAGAGAGCAGCCAGGCGGGCTGCCAGAGCCGCGTCGCAGGCTACCAGCGACAACGGAAGTCATGCCGGGGATGGTGTGGAAGAGAACCAGGTGAATGGACCTGCCCAAGGAGGTCAAGTGAACGGACCAGCCCAAGGGCAAGGCCAGGCCGCCATGGACGCTGCGGCAGTGGAAGAACTGCGGAGGTACCGGGAAGCTTACGGGGGTAGACTGCCCGGGGAAGGTGCCGCGGGCGGAAGACTCGCACCACCCCTAGCGGTGCCCGCCGCTGACCACGTGCCCTCCTACTGGGACATGATGAAGCAGCTAAAAAGCATGCAGATGGAAATGTTCAGCGGGGGAGCCGACCCGATCGCCGCAGAAAACTGGAGGAGGAAGCTGGAAAAGAACTTCCTCTCGGCCAGGTGCCCACCAGAGTACCGTAGAGACTTGGCTACCCACCACCTAAAGGACGACGCCTTGGTCTGGTGGGATTGTGTGGTGGACGGTGCAAGGGATCAACCGGAACTGACCTGGGAGGATTTCTTAGAAGAATTTAATAACAAATACTTCCCCCGTGAGGCAATGGATAAGATGGAAGGTAGATTCCAAGACATCAGCCAGGGGTCTCGGGATGTACGGAAGTACGGGGAAGAGTTCAACAGGCTCCGAAGGTTTGCAGGACGCCATATGACTGAAAAGGAACTGATTCGCCGCTTTATGAAAGGTTTGAGGATCGAACTCAAGAACAACTGTAATGTTCGGGAGTTCCGCTCCCTGAACGAACTACTGGAGAAGGCAGCCGAGCAAGAGGCAGGGATAGAGGAGGAGCGCAAGCAGAATCAGGCCACCCGAGCCGCGAAGCGTCCTCGCGAAACTACCACCCCTGTGGACAACGGAACAGTCCGCACGCTTTGCACAGAGTGCGGGAAGATGCACTACGGAGAGTGTAAGGGAACAGGATGTTTCAAATGCGGACAACCGGGGCATATCAAACGGAACTGTCCGCAGCTCAATGACGGGTCGGTTACCAAGACCCCCAATATCACATGTCAGCTGTGTGGACGTTACGGGCATGCGGCCCGGGACTGTCGCGACCGGACTGAAGCAGGGACCGGAGCTGCGCTTCCGGCGCCACCGCCAAAGAAGCCAGCAACTCAACCGAGAGTGTTCGTCGCAGGGAACATCCAGGGAGCTGAGACCATAGCAGATAAATAGTCTTTCTCTAGCTCTTTATATCGAATAAAAAAAAAAGGAAGTTTTAGGAAAAAGGTAAAATAGACACTTAGTTATAGTCTCCGTGTAGGGAGGGTGAAGGTCGGAGGAGTTGTAGCTTACACACTCTTCGACACGGGAGCCACCCACAGTTTCGTGAGCCAGGCCCTAACCAAGAAGTGGAACTTTCAGGGGAAGTACGAGGCACGAACCACCCGGGTCGAGACCGCGGGTCCAGACGAGATATCCGCCATGGGAGTATACATGGGAGTGACCGTAGAACTCGCCGGAGTGGTTATGCCAGTAGACTTGCTGGAACTAGAAATGGGGCGGTACGAGGTGATACTCGGAATGGACTGGTTATCACGATACGGAACGGTTATCCACTGTAACGGAGCAAACATACGGATTCCCAGAGAGGGAGGACGAGTAGTGTTCGAAGGATCGAAAACTAAGACCGGGGTCACAATCATATCAATGGCACAAGCTGGAGACCTAATTAAAAAGGGACACGATGCTTACTTAGCCACGATAGAAATGTTGGAAGCACCAAAATGACCGAGTTTGGAGGATGTGGCTGTAACGAATGAATTCGCGGATGTATTCGAACCACTACAGGGACCACCACCAAATCGGGACAGTGCGTTCTCCATTGAGTTGGAACCGGGAACTGCACCCGTCTCCAAGGCCCCATACCGCCTGGCGCCAGCAGAGATGACCGAGTTACGGGAACAGTTGGAAGACTTGATAAGTAAGGGTTTTATACGACCCAGTAGCTCGCCTTGGGGAGCTCCAGTGTTATTCGTAAGGAAGAAGGATGGGAGTTTGAGACTCTGCATTGACTATAGAGGATTAAATAAGGTGACTATCAAGAACAAATACCCACTACCTCGAATCGACGAATTGTTGGATCAGCTAGAAGGAGCAACATGGTTTTCCAAAATCGACCTCGCGTCAGGATATCACCAAATCCCTATAGACGAAAAGGACGTACAGAAGACTGCTTTCCGCACACGTTACGGACATTACGAGTTCGTTGTGATGCCGTTCGGACTAACCAACGCACCAGCAGCCTTCATGGGCATGATGAACAATGTGTTTCGAGATTACTTAGACCGTTGTGTGATAGTGTTCATCGACGATATACTCATCTACTCGCGGAGTAAGGAAGAACATGACTGGCACCTCCGGTTGGTGTTGGAAAAACTACGGAAACATAAGTTGTTCGCGAAGTTAAGTAAGTGTAGCTTCTGGCAGAGGAAGATAGGATTCCTCGGACATGTCATCACAGAAGCTGGAGTAGCAGTAGATCAGGAAAAGATTAAAGCCATAACCCAATGGCCTACCCCGAGGAATGCCACGGAAGTAAGGAGCTTCCTAGGGTTGGCAGGGTATTACCGGAAATTCGTACGGGATTTCGCCACTACAGCAAAGCCTCTCACCCGACTAACCGGGAAGGATACCAAGTTCGATTGGGCAGAAACCTGCACAAAGGGGTTCGAACAACTCAAATGCCAACTGACCCAGACGCCTGTTCTTGTCTTGCCACGAACCGGTGTACCTTTCGTGGTATACACGGACGCCTCGGGGGTGGGGGTAGGGTGCGTACTTATGCAAGAAGAACGAGTAATCGCTTATGCGTCACGACAACTGAAGAAGCACGAAGTCAACTACCCCACCCATGACCTGGAACTCGCTGCCGTTGTCTTCGCCCTAAAGATCTGGCGGGCTTATCTGTACGGAGAAAAGGTGCAGATTTTCACGGATCACAAAAGTCTAAAGTACGTCTTCACACAGGCTGACCTGAACCTTAGACAAAGAAGGTGGATGGAAATGTTGGCTGATTTCGATCTACAGATTGATTACCACCCCGGGAAAGGAAACCCGGTAGCAGATGCACTGAGCAGGAGAAGGACCGATGTCTCAGGAGCTAGGGAGGTACAAGAACTCTCGGGGATGCTGGCGACTCTGAGCTTGAGGGCCACGACGGTTCAGGAAGATGGAATGGGACTCGAGGCATTGGATCAGGCCGATTTGCTATGGAGAATCAGAGAGGAACAGCGGAATGACATCAACTTACAGGAGAAGATTAGTAAGCAAGTCGTAGGTTATCGTACCGCAGAGAATGGAACCATCCTATTCAGGAATCGGGTCAGTGTTCCTAACAATTGGGACCTTAGGAGGGAAATTTTGAGACAAGCACATCAGACACGGTTCTCCATTCATCCCGGGAGTACCAAGATGTATCGGGACCTTATGCGGTACTATCACTAGGAAGGAGTGAAAAATGATGTGGCCACCTGGGTCTCCCAGTGTCCCACTTGTCAAGTGGTAAAGGCAGAGAAGAGGGTACCAAGTGGTTTACTGCAAGGCTTACCCCTACCCCAATGGAAATGGGACATGGTCACTATGGACTTTGTGACAGGGCTGCCCCGGGTCACAGGTAATAAGGATGCAATATGGGTGATAGTAGATCGACTCACGAAGACGGCACACTTTATCGCGATTAAAAAGACGGACGGGGTGGAAAAACTAGCCCGCAAGTACCTAGACATCGTGGTACGGCTGCACGGGGTGCCAGTAAGCATCGTATCAGATAGGGACCCCAAGTTCACTTCGACCTTCTGGCAAGCATTCCAGAAAGAATTGGGCACCAAAGTACATCTTAGCACGGCCTACCACCCCCAGACCGATGGTCAGTCGGAACGCACAATACAGACTCTGGAGGACATGCTACGATCGTGTGTCTTGGACTGGGGAGGGAAGTGGGGAGAGTACCTCCCTCTGGTGGAATTTGCGTACAACAACAGCTACCATTCTAGTATCGGAATGTCCCCATTCGAGGCTCTGTACGGGAGGCCTTGTCGAACCCCCATGTGTTGGACCGAAGTGGGGGAGCGATGTGGTGTAGAACCAGACCTAATAAGCGAGACAGTAGAACAAGTAAACGTGCTGAAGGATCGCCTCAAGGAGGCTCACGACTGCCAGAAAAGCTACGCGGACCAGCGCCGAAAACATCTAGAATTCACGGTCGGGGACGAGGTATACCTAAAGATGCGTACGTTCCGTGGAAACGATCCAAACCGGAAACTAAAGAAACTCAAGCCTAGATACATGGGTCCATTCGTCATCACCGAATGGATTGGGGCAGTAGCGTATCGGTTGGTATTGCCACCCGAAATGGCAGATTTTCATGATGTATTCCACGTGTCGGTTTTACGGAAGATGGTACGGGAGCCTGAATTGGTACTGTCCCAGCTGCCTTGGGACGCGCAACCCAACCTAACACTGAATAGTACCCCCATCAGGATAGTGGACCAGAAAGAGATAGAGGTCCGCGGGAAAAAGGTGTGGATGGTACTAGTGCGATGGGAAAGAGATGGAATACCCGAAGAGGTATGGGAGCGCGAGTCCCAATTTCTGAAGGCCTACCCGGGGATGTCTCAGGAGAGAGGCAACCAGGTTGATACTCAGCAGAATTCGGGGACGAATTCATTTCTAGTGGGGGAGAATTGTAACACCCCGGCCCAGGCCCAAGTAGAAAAGGCCCAACAGAGGGAAACCCTAAGTAACCCTAATCCAGAAACCTATATAAAGAGGATTCTCCCTACAGCTGAGCCATCAGACACTCACCAAGCGAAGCCCTGCGAGATCCGAGACCGCCAGCCCACCGAGGAAGCGCCGCCGCCGATCACCGCCCGCGTAGCCCAAGTCGCCGATCGCGGGTACCAAGCCGCCGGTTTCTCGATTCTGTGGCGTGTAACCGTCTTTGTTTGGATTACTAAGGTAAACCTCATAACCCTTGTTCTACCTAGTCACAGTAGACGACAAATCTGAGATCTAAAGCCTCTTCTTCCTCACCCAGATCTTTGAGTACCCAGATCCGGAACCCAACCTATCCTCGCCGCTGTCTTGGAACCAGATCGACAATCAACTAAGGTGAGGACTTGTCTGTGAACTTTTCTCAAGATTCCTAACATCGTATAGTATTAGGGTCTAGCTGGTACGGGCTTGATTGATTGATTGATTGATGATTGAACTCAGTGATGAGATTAATGTGTGATAATGGTAAATGATGAAAGAACCTAGTTGAACTAGGAAAAAAAAAAAGAAAGAAAGAAAGAAAAGAAAGAAAGAAAGAAATGAGAATGAGTCTAGAAAGACTAAGAAAAAGAACTAAGAAATGAATGAAATACGACCCACCGAGGAACTGGTGGGAAGTATGGGAACGCGGCGGCCGTAGCGTTCAAAAACGGCGGAGATGCGGGGCCATAGCATCCGATAAAAATGGCAGGGTAAGAATAGAGGCGCCGGTAAGATTGAGTCACGCCGAGTCTTGGCGGGAAGGGGTCGTAATACACTGCAAAGGCGGACCGAACCCGAGGAACTGGGCGGCGGTCCTACCAGGGCAGGCGACTCCACAGGAAGCAGCAAGAAAAGGGGAGGAATGGTCCGCTTGAGCTGTGTAGGTCCTAGGTGTCTAGGATGATGAAATATGAACTTGCTGGTTTTTATTAGTTTATTCCTTAATGCTTGCTGTGTTATGTGTCTTGATATGAGTTAACGGGTTCCTGGAACCCGTCCTCACTGAGTATTTCCCCAAATGCTCACCCCTCCTTCTGCAGGTACGATCGGGGAGACGCAAGAGTGAAGTCGGAGTGGTGCCGGTTCTTGGGTCGGGATAAGCTTTTATTTAGTACTTTAAAACTGTGTTTCGTTCCAAAGACTAGTATGCGAATCTGTTTTCTAAAGATTTTCCTAAGGTTTTAAGAAATAAAAGACTACAAGTTGATTCTTCATTTTCCTTAAGTTATGCATTTCAAAAAGGGGACAGTAAGGGTTACACAAGGAATGTCCAAAGGTAGACATGTGTACCCTTAACCCGTCCTGAGAACCCCAGAATGATCTGGGGAAGGGACGGGTCTTTCAGTTGTGATAGAATTGAGTAATGAAATGAAATTGTTAGTGTTTCTTTAGTTTTGAATATTGTTAGAATAATTATGAGTGGTTCTTACGAGATAAATAAACTGTTTAGATGATGAATTACTTACATATTTAAATAATATTATAGTAATTGGCTTTTTTTTATTCATGACATAATTTTCTTGTACATTTAAAACTAATTATCGCAAACCTATCAACGTGAGTGGTATTATGATGGTAGAATTTTATATCGGCGAGCAAATACTGATCGACTGTGCTTTAAGGCTTGACTGTTAAGAGGCATATGCATCAAGCATCCCGATTTGACAGTAAAACACAACTATTACTATCTCGATCATAATTTTTTAAACTATGTTGCGTTTATTTTATTTATACTATGTTTTTCCAAAAAGATTATTTTATACTATGTATTTCCAAAAAGATCACAAATCCTATTTTTTTGCTGAATTCCAAAATACATTCATTGAGTAAAATTTTATTCCTAAACTTTTTTGGAATTTTAAAAATAATTTTTTGAAAAATTGCAACAATGTAAGATCCTCTAAATGACTTTAATTAAAAAATTTACAATAACCTCACCACATGATCTTACAATACTAAAAGTTAAATATACTTATCAGCTAAAGTATCCATATCATTTAAAAAAATCATCCAATCAGTAGGTGACATGTCAGCCATGAGAAAATGTTATTGATATCAAGTTTTCTCGAAGACATTTTGACCTATAATAATGTTTTATTTCAAGTTTTTATGAGTCCACCACGTCTTGGTCCAAACTTTATGTAAAAAGACCTACTAATCCTCTTCGTCTTTCCAATTTTTTTTGGTTGATCTCTTCATTACTCCTCTGTGATATCGGCTTCCCATATTCAATAGTCAAAAAGCTTCATTATTGACTCCAGGCCAAAGGAGTTTTATCAGTCCAAAGACGTTGAAGAAAGATTGGGTCTTATTATTTTCATCGCATCCACAAAACAGACTTCTTTGGGCCGAGAAAATGATTCAAACAAATTCACTTTGTTTTGGATGAAGCTGAAATTCGACCAGACCCTTTATCAGAATGTTTCTAATTCATTCTCATCAAGTATACCAAGAGAGAGCCAGCAAGGAAGTCTTTGTCGTGCATAGGAAAAAAAATTCAACAAAAATCATTAATTTCTAGTTTCTATGTTTCTTATTTTTAGCACAATCATTCTTGTTTTCTACAATTTGTAACCTATATAATCAGACCTAAGAGCAACGAAATGAATAGCCTGTTTTGATTAAAAACTTTTTTTTGTTTGAAAGTGTTCTTTTGTTCCTTTGGAATATTTCGAATTTTTAGTGTGAGGCTAAAGATCAAACCGGTAAATCACGAGTTATTCCGCAAACTCTTGTGTGACCATTCTACCACCAAAGTTTGTTGATTGAGGGTTGAAATATTTCAGGTGTTGAGTTCTTACACTCGTTGTTGGTTCTACACAAACAACATCTTAAGGTTCATCGCCTATCTTCTGAAGAATCGTCGCTAGCATCGGACACTAGGTTTAATATACCTTCTTTTGGATCTACACGAGTCTAAAAAATCTTAGGGTTATCTCATTACCACCTTGGAGTGAAAGGTCTTGGACAGATCCGAACCAAGTCATCAATATCTTGGCCCGGGTCGCATCACTAAAGAGTACCACTGTGAAACGCTAAGACCGAGACTGTTTTGACAAATTAGACCAGATGACCGAAAGAAAGAGAGAGGTGAGACAACCACTTTCGGTCCGAAGAGGTTGCCGGGAACCGGAGAGCCTCCACTCACAACATTTAAAAGTGATTTGGTTTGAAAGAGAACGAGGTCGCGTATGTAAGACACACCGCTCAGAAGCCGATAGCTGTCATCATATAACAATGATTAAGGTGTTGATTTGTTGGACATGGATATCAACTATGTGAAAAACCAGAGATATCTTCTAATTTAATATTAACTAAATCTTGACTTACGCTTTCGCGCGGGTGTTGAATTTAACTTGCGTTCAATGTAAATTTATAAACCATTGATTTTATAAAATGTCTATTTATATTTTTATGTTTTGTAAAATATATTTAGAGTAGAATATATTATATTATAATATAAATGTTTGATAATAATTTTTTATCTGTACATACTATTATATTTATAATTTTATAACTTGATGCAATTTGATGTAATTGTAAAATTCATATATTAACCTATTGATTTTTTTTGTTAATTTATATAAAAATGATTTAATTTTTTTACACTAGGTTTTTATGAATTATTATTAATTTTATGATATTTGGTTTTCTTGAAAATTGTATTGTATCAGATTAATATAGACTATATATTACAGTTTGTGTTTTTATTTTCAGAAAAAAAGAAATAACAATTCATTGTAATTAATTTAATTTTTTGATTTTAAGTTAAGTTGCAGATTTGTAAATAAGAAAGAAATGCAATGGCTAAATCTGTAAATAAAAAGAAATATTTAATCTTCTATTCGTGTTTCCAAAAAATTCTCATTTAATCTGCTATCCAAGTTTCCAAACGACAGAATCTGTAAATGAGAAAGAAATATAGTGACTAAATATGTAAATAAAAAAAATATTTAATCTGCTATTCTTGTTTTCAAACAACTTTTATTTAATCTAATATCTAAGTTTTTAAAAAGTACCAAAAGGTACTTCAGTTTTAATAATATAGATATAATTTAAGAAACTTTTGATAATAATGATCTTACTTATATATTGGTTTAGTTAATAGAATAAAGTACATGAGAAGTGTTATGAAGTTGATGCTCGGCAATTTTTGGATTTGTATCCTTCATTAGACCTAGCCGATGATGTAAAAACAATGAAGAGTAGATAACATATGATCTTGGTTTCTTTTTTTAAACAGTTTTCATTTTTTTTTCACTGGTTTATATTTCAAACAATTTGATAGCTTAAAATTTATTCAATGTAATTTTAAAATTATAACGTTTTTATATAGTCATAAAATATAAGTTTTTATTTATTTTATTTTATTCAAGTACATGAAAATTATAAATCATCAACATCAAATCATGAAAAAGGAAAATTTGAAACCAAAAATAATCTGAGCAGCTGGCATGGGAGAAAAGGGTTTCAAAGGGAGCATTATTAGGGATAAAACAACAGAACATTAATTCATTAAATTTCATTAGCAAATCCTGTTCTTGTTACTCTTCTTTGTCTCCACAAACTTCTTCCAATACGCAGTAACTTCCCTCGTGGTTTCCTCCTCAGTCTTCTTAACACCGTTAGCTTTTCCGTTGGCCATCTTAGCGTGAACCCTTGCCGGAAGCGTATCAAGCTCGTGAAGCACCTTCTCGAAGTCTGCGACCAACCTCTCGGCTAAGGTTCGAGAGAAATCTTCTCGAATCACCACTCGGAGGACGGTGACATGTTGAGCATCCGCGGGCATCGTGTAGGCCGGAACAATCCACCCAAAGCGACGGAGAGTCTCAGCCACTTCGAACTCGTCGTGGCGACTACTGTCTTTTAATGAAAACGCCACTAATGGAACACCGTTTTCCTTGGAGACTATGTTGAAACGTCCTGTCTTCTCTAATCCTTGTCTTAGGACCATCATGTTTTCACGACAATTTTCCATCACGTTGCGATATCCCTAAACCCCCAAAAAACACTTTAATTATCGAATAATAGTATCATAATATATGTTGCACAAAAACTAGTATCATAATATATATGAAGTTACACAGATTAACATTCGGTCTAATCATATTCAATAGTACTTACCTCGAATCCAAGACGAATCAGCTGGTAGTACTGAGCAATCACTTGACTTGAACCTGGTTTATAAACACAAGCATTAATTTATAAAACATTTCCATATGTGTATATACAATATAATATATGTTTTTGATAAACATTTAGAAATGGTAAATGTAATATGTTACCTTTGGAGAAGTTGAGAGTGAAGGTCGGTTGGTCAGCGCCAAGATAATTGATATGGAAGATAAGTTCATCAGGCAAATCGGATTTGGTTCTCCATACAACCCAACCGATTCCAGCGTAAACCAAACCGTATTTGTGACCACTCACATTTATGCTCTTAACCAATGGTAACCGGAAATCCCACTCCAGCTCTGGATACAAGAAAGGAGCAATAAACCCACCACTCGCTGCATCCACATGGATCCCCGTATCCCATCTGCCAATTGCATCTCCAAAATATGTTAAACCGGACCCGAACCGGTTAATTTGATTGATTATTAGGCTTTCTGTATATTTTACTTACCCGGTTTGCTTGTTTTTCTCGACTAGGAGGTCGTTAAGGAGCTTAACGTCTTCGAACTCTCCGGTTAACGTTGAACCGAGAATGGCTGCAACACAGATTGTGTTCTCGTCTACCAATTCGACCGCCTTCTCAGGGTCCATCACGTAGTATCCTTCTCTTAGCTTCACTTCTTTAAGCTCCACCTCGAAATACCTTGCGAACTTCTCCCAGCAAACCTGTATTAAACCGTAATTTCAGTAAAACATGGGCTTAAATCGGTGAAACTATCTTTTAATTAATAATTTCAATTCTGTGGTCTAACGTTTAAGTTTTTTTGGTTGACCATTGAGAAAACCTTAAACAAAGCTCAACTATATAATTTTTGGCCTAGTTTCAAAATTTCGGTTTAGAGAAATAAAGAGCCAAACTGGTTTAGTATTTTGCATTTTTGTTTGTTATGTTGGTTTACCTGAACATTAGCTCCGGTTACGATATTGGGCTTATCATAAGGAAGCCCTTGAGCCTTACGCTTATTCTGCCATTGTCTCTTAAAGGCCAAACCAGCCAACATAATCGCCTCCGATGATCCCACGGTGCCGACGCCAACCGCAGCCTCACCGTCACCGAGCGGTGCGTTGAAGAGACGCGCGATCATGTTGACGCATCGGTTCTGAAGCTCGGTGGTGACAGGGTACTCATCCATGTCGACGTAGTTCTTGTTGATGGATTCCATCATGAGCTTGTCACACTCTGGCTCCATCCACGTGGTCACGAATGAGGCTAGGTTAAGCCTAGGGTTACCGTCGAGCATTAGCTCGTCGTTGATGATTTGGTACGCTGCTTCCTTTGGGATCGAGTTCTCAGGCATCTCAAATCTGATCATGAAAATATCACGTTAATATTACGCAAAATAAACCTACAAAATCAAATTAACGCGTATAATAAAAAATGCTTTAGTCAGGACCTTCAAAATCCTAGAGCTAAGAAAAAACTAAAGTCTTAAAACATGTTAGCTTTTAAAAAAAGTCTTGAAATTTGCAAGAAAAAACGTAAAAGCCCTCGTATAAAAACAATATAGTATATGCTAACAATGCAAACGAGATGTGAGACAGAATAGTAAATAATTGAAGGTGAAACGTTCGAACATCAGACAAACAAGTCATGAGGTGAAATGTTGGTGCTAGTTTTTATTCAATCTTCAATAAAGTAAAACATCAGACAGAAAAGAATTGTGTTTAAATGATAAAGGTTTGTTACCGTGGCAGAGAGGTACGGACGTAACGAGAAGCAAAAGTTGAATGGATTGAAACATCAGATTCCGAAGCTGTCTTAGACAAAACCATCTTCTTTCAATTCACTTGAGTTCTCCAACCTTTGTGTTTCTCTGGGTTTGGAATGAACAAAAGAAGAGTAGATGGAAATTATATGTAATGTTTATTGTTTGATATTGAAGAATTTGTGTAGTTAGAAGATGATGAGCAAATGGTTTATATAGTGAAGAGAAAGGTTCTCTTGGTTTCGTTTTGTAACGTGGAAGGAAGCATCGCTGGTCTTCGTTTATGGGCTCCTTTCAACTTTTCTCCAACCAATGACTTTTCATTAGTATAATATCAAGACTAACGAATGATCAATGATTACACCAGAAATTTTTAAATTTAATTACTTGATGATTAAAATTAAAAACAAACTCCAATCTACCATCATCCTTTGATTGGTAAACCCTGAACATCTTAGATGGAAGAATAATTCTCTTAATGTCTTCTTTTTTTTTCTTTTGATAAAAATTCTCTTAATGGCTTGCCAAGTAGTCCGTATCCCATGTTTTTGAATTTAGTTTTTACGGTTTATAATCGATGACAACGTGAAAGATCAAATAAAATTATTTATTTTATCGACACCAGTGAATATAGTAGAAATTTCAGGTACATTATATTGTTTATGTCTCGAATAAACAAACATATGCTTATATGCGTATTTTAATATTGTCAATTTGAACTATTCGAACTTAAAAAAAATAGCTTCCTGTTTTTTTTTCACATGCAACAAATAAGAGGAAGGCAAATCAATTAACGAAAATGTGGTTGGAGAAAAATAATAAAATTATAATTTTAAGTTGCATATTAAACACCAAATATATTTTTAATCGGATCAGGTCGGTTTATCCGAATTATAAAAAAAAAGATTAGATACCTTGTTTATACACGCAAAAAAAAAAATCAATTCATACGATCAATACTTGGTTTTGATTTAATTCTAAAAAAAAATTACATGGTTTTGATTTGACTATCGTTTGACGAAGACTTTACTCAGAAAAAAAGAACCTAATTGCCAATTGGAATCAGAGGTCTTGGAAAACTGTCGTCTCCTTTGTTTAAAAGTCAACACCATCCTGAAAAATAATTGATTTGGATTTTTTTCTTTTTTTTCATTTTTTTTTTCAACACGATTGAATAGTTTTTTCGTGGTGTTTTCATTGTTGTCAAACAAAGTTAAAGTTCATAAAACAAACAGAGTTGGTCGATAAATCAAGCCTCCCACAGGTTTAGACTACCCTGAGTTTAGTTTAATTAACTATGTTGAAAAGTAAAAACTAATGCTCACTCTGTTTCTAAATGATGTAAGTTTATATGTTTTATATACCTTAAGAAAATATTATAAATCTTGATTTAGCAATAATTCAATAAAAATACTCCAACTAAATCTCGTTAAGCTTTTTAATATTAAACTAGATTTTCACCCGCACAAACGTGCGGGTATATATTTTCACATTTATATATATATATATATATATAAATATTTGTTTTACATATTTATTATATATTTTTAATGTTACTCACATATTTAAATGTTTGTATAATTATGTCAAATATAATAATTTTATATTTTTCATGCTGTAAATTAAAATCATCACATATATATGTTGTTTATTATATATATGTCCAATTGAATTTGCATTTGATTGCTAAACTAATTTTTTTAATGAATGAAACAACATATATGAAAACAATTTTGTATTTAATTTATTATAATCATATCTGTAATTCAAATCGCTAGATTTTTTTAGTAATTTTTTAATGTTTATTAATTTTATATAATAAATTACTGTATATTAAAAAGTTTAAGATAAGTTAAATTTTTATACATGTGTTATATAGTTTACTAATATTAACCTGTTTTACCACCATATTATATTTTTAGCATAAATATTTTATATTTATAAAAATAAAATATGTTAACTTATCAATTTAAAATAATTTTATCATGTTCAATATAACATTTTTATTTTAAAATGAAAGATATTATTATAAAATTGATAAAATAGGATATAATTTTATTCTTTTAGTAAAATTTCATTACTAATTACCAAATTATATGAAAATATTTATATTCAATTTATGACAATTAAGATCTTATTATAATCTTTTTCAAGAGATTTGTTAGAATTTTAATTTTTTTAAAAAAATTAAAAGATATAAAAGATATTATGATTAAAGTAGTTAAAAATATTATATATATTAGCATTAGTGATATACATTTAATATAAAATTTAAATGATGGTCCAAATAAAAATATCACTCATCAAAAAATAATGATTTTTATTTTATTAGAAAATAAAATTGAAAAAATTAAAATAGAAATAAATCTTTATTTCTAACAATATCTTTAAAAATTATTAGTAAATGTATTTTTGAAATTAATTAATTTAATTTTATTTAAATTTTCGTATATAAACCAAAACTATATTCAATTTTAATTTCTAATTATATTTTATGATAATTTAAATTAAAACTAACTAATTTTTGAAAGTAAATTTAAAAAGATTCTAAGAATATTTTAAAAATATTTTGTTAGAACATTTTAAATATATTCATTTGTATTTCAAATAAAAAGATAAATATATTAAAAGATATAATAATAAACTTATGTAAAATATGATATTTTCTAGGAATGGTTCCAACTAAAAAAATCACACATGAAAAGAAGTTATGACTTCTGTTTTAATATATTAGATTTTTTTCACTACCCAAGTTGATATCTTAACTAATCATTTTGCTGAATTTAATTCACAAACTTCTAAAACTGTACCCATTTTAATATCTATTTTGTTTAATCAAAAATATTAATAAATTTCAAACAAAAAATTTAAAATTTCCAAAATACAAAGAAAAAATAAAAAAAGTTAAATGAAAGAAAGTAACTAAATTATGGAAACATTTTTTTAGAAAAAATTAATTTTGAAGGAAAGTAAATATTTTTTTTTCTATTCCAAAAAAAAAACTAAATTTGATATTTAAATCTTAAAACTTATATTACAAAATAGAAGATTATATACACATAGTTATTTTTATTTCCAAAGACTTAAAATTAGAACCTTTAAGGTTGTTTTGTGAATTTTAGAGATTTTAAAAACTTTATTTAAATTTTATTTATATTTTTATTAAAATAAACACAGTTTGAATATTAAAATTTGCTCCATTTTAAAATTTTTTATATTAAAATAAGTATAATAATTAGTTGAAGTATTAAAGTCGTGAGCAAAACAGTATGGATATTAAAAAGCTTAACCAACTTTAGTTGGAACATTTTTATGGAATTTTCTCATTATTTTTTGTGTTTACCAATTTTTAATAATTTTAGATCAATACGATTTAAGAAGTATAATTTTTAAAAAAGTTTGTATCATCAACTAATAAAACATACCTAAAAACGTAAAACATGTATTTTTGAAATAATAATCTACATTATAGTTTGGCACTTTGCTCACTCTTTAGCATGCCATGTCAACGTTTTGTGGGTCTTACTTTTAAAAAGTGTGAAAAAGGTGAAGCCCATGGCTCGAAACCAGATTATTGCGACATAAACACCAACATTTATACCACTAAACTAAAAGATACTTTGTACATTGATGGCCGAAACTAATATATATTTATGAAGGTCGGAAGTCCTTGCTTCTTCGGTTCCTCTGAGAGTCGGGTCTACAAGTATATTATGGTATTCATTTTTAAATGAGATTCATCACATTATATGAAGAAAAGAAAAAGCTCAAGTTTGTAAACTATCGTCGTTTAACATGAGTTATGGTTCTTTTCGTCATTGTCTCAGACAAATCTGAGTTATAGAGTTGCGTCGTGTGTCTGTTCGTAATCTATTTTTTCACCGGTGAACTCTTCATCTCCCCATCTTAAATAGCTTGATCATAAATGTTCATGATTTGTAACCTCTTTGTAAACCGCATATATATGATTCTCATCTTTGATGAACCCAATATGCATCTCCACAAAACTCATTGATTCCTCTTAGCTTTAACCATATTCTACAAAATGTCTCTCTATGCTTCTCCAGTTCCTCAAAGCAGCGTCCCCGGCGTCCGTCACTCAACCTTCGAGTCTCTCCGTCTTGGTCATAGTAGTCAGAGCATAGCTTCTGGCCTCCTTCGCTTCTGGGATTCCCTGAACTTCAGGAAAGACAATGAGTTTATGGGAATCACGGTTCTCTTCCTTGATGAAAAGGTAAGTTAATATTCGATCTATCACACTTATTTAACATAATTGTTTTTAATTGATTTCTTGATTCGTTGTTGAATAATATTATTTGCAGATTCCTTGATTTATGGATTTATTACCGCCAGACGTGCTAATCATTACAAGTCATCTTTGAAAGCCGGTTCCATTGTGAAAGTCGATCGTTTTTAGGTTGCTAGGTGCTCAAGCATGTACAAGATAACTGATCACCCATTGTTCATTCGTTTTGATGAAGTCATCACAGGTGTTCTTGATATCAATCTCCAATCATGATTAGACTATTCGACAATCTCCAAGTGATTGCGAACACAAACCTAGAACTCCCAGGTATATTATCATATTGCATATGGGTTTATATTATGTTCTGATATCATAACTGATATTTAATCTCGCAGATGTGGTTGGGCAAATCTGTTCCGTCCAGGGCTCTGACCTCACCAAAGAAATAACTCGAGTCGTTATCCGTCTCATCATTGATTCGTAAGAAACAATCAGCACACAATTCCTTTAATATTACAGTCAATATTGTGCTAACATCAATAAGAAAAAATATTTCCTACCCAAGATTTGTGGTCGTCTATTAATATCCCTTACTTATCAAACTAATTTTACACAAAACTTTATTTTACAGCTTAAAAAAATCACAACAACCCAAACAATCAAAACACCAAAAACTAGAATACCAAAAAAGACGAATCATTAATGATCACCTCTTCTTTTTTTTTTGTCTAATCTTAAAAATAAACTTCAAAACAAATATACCAAACCAATCACCTCAACTAAAGCTCAACGACACATACATCGAGTCAGCTAAACAAATACAAATTACACGGCCAGCTATTAACACGTTACAAACTTACTTTCGAAGATGCTTAAGAAGAAGACGAATAAAAGAGAAACAAACACAACCACACAAGGAGATACAAGAGACAATCCCGACAGACGCAAAGGCGGCAACAACATCTCCACTTGCTCACTCCTCTTGTCTTATGAAAATAGCTCACATGCCCAATATCAAAAGGTCAATGTTATTGTCTTCTTATGAGAAATACATAAATTCATTTAAAACCCATTAAGGCTCAAATACTCAGAATTGTCATTTATTTTATAGTTATTTCTACAAGTCTTCATGTATTTGTTTTAAAGGTCCAGTAAAAGAACAAGTTTAAAAAAAAACATATAACAAACATAATAAGAATAATAAAAATTATTACTTAATACACACAACTTACACAATTAAACTAGAGAAAAAAATATTCAGAAGCAAAAGGTACTCTCAACAACGTTATATGATTTATATACTCTCAACAGTACAAGAAACAAATTAAAAAGACAAAAAAAAAACAATAAGCCTCAGTGATACAACAAACAACACCACGAACTATATCAATCACATTACTAACATAGTTTACTCTTTCATAAGTGAAGAACAATGCATACACAGTTCATTATCACAACTCTAACCCTATAACAATAAAAAAACTTGAAAAAAAATGATCAATCCAAAACATAAAATTCACAAATACAATAGCCCTAGTAAATATTGAGATAAAACAATAACTCCGTCGAGCGCGAGCGCGGAGACAATGCCCTTTTACAATACTATATAATTCACCGTTGTTTTCTAAACGTCTTGGACATTAAGATCTTTAAAACCTTTTGATTTTGAATACTTAACAACGGTGGGTTAATATTTTCTTACCCTTATATTAATCAAAACCATATTTCCAACAAATATGTACAAATTTTGACACTTTGTGTATTAAGCGAAATTGTCAAATTTATTTGTTCATTAAATTTTATGAAATAAATTCTAATATATGATAAACAAATCCTTTAAATAAGACCCAATATCCTAAAAAAAAAATAGAAAGACCAATGTAAGATTTTAGAACTATCCAATGATGGTATCCTAGCTATATAGGAGTATCTGAAACAAATTTATCACATCTGTAATGGTTTTATCAGAAAAATTCTATAATGACTTTATCACGAAATTCCTGTAATTTAATGGTTTTATTTTATCAAAATTTGATTATCCTAATTTTTTCAAAAAAAATGAAAATAAGCAGAAAATTTTGATTATATGAAAATAACAAGAAAATTTTGGTTATCCAACTTATAATTTTGAGAATTAGAACATAATAAAACACTGAGAGTAAAAACAAAATACTCAATAGAAATTACAAGATCATGGCTATCAATTTATAGATTTAGTTAAGATTTATAGATTAACTGGTTATATCTTAATTATTGTATTATTTGCTATCGATATTTTAGTCAATAAAGATATTACTCCATGTTTATTTTCAAATTTTCTTTCTGTAACAATTCACTGCCAGTTATTTCCCCCAGAAGATGTACATTTCGTGAAAACATATATTTTTTTTTTTTTTTGTGTTTGAAGGAACAAAATTATTATTTTGTTTAACTCGTCCAATTGTGTTTTTATCAAAGTTGTTTATGAATGGTACATATACGTAATAGCGGGGCGGTATAAAGGGTATAATTGGCAGACGAAAATAATTAAGAAAAAGTCGAGCCAGCAAGTAACTCTCAACGCGTCAGTCAATGGGAATCTGCAAAAGGAGACGCCAATAGACGAATAAGCCTTATACCGGCAGTTACGGTTTACCAGTTTACCTTTTCCAAGTTCTGACTTTGCTTTAATCAAATGGCATGCAATGCAAGTGTAACACGATATTCAGAAAAAGGCATTCCGTTTGTTTTTCTAAGAACTCGTCCAATTAATACACTATCCTCCAGAAATAGAATTGAAGTATGGCTGTGCACAAAAAAAAAAAAAAAGAATTGAAGTATGGTACTTAATGATGATCGGACGTTATCCCTTATATATTAAAAGAGAAGCATTGTAATAAATGCATTCACATTATAATAGACACGTGGCAGCCTCACAATGATTTGATAATAAATATGCTAACGCGTTCACACTATAGTTATAAATGTGTTCACACTATGTACTTTGTGATTTTTTTAATATAAAACTCACATACATAGTTTCAATAAAACTCTGGATTTTTCGGTTCGAATAAAAATAGATATAGAATCAAAAGCCAAACTATATATATTATTTTTATTGTTTACAGATAAAATTGAGCAAAATATTCATAAATTTTGATTCGATTTGTTATCCGTTTTGATTTGAACCAAAAAATCTTGATATTTGAAACTTTACGAAACAAATCAAATACTAAAATACAATATCCAAAAAAGAAGCAAATCACTAATACCAATATTTTTAGGAACATATATCTAATTCGATATGTTATATGCATATATATACATATATGAAAAGAATTATATATATTATACTTTATATCAGTTTTACAATATAAATTTATTATATTAGGTACTAGAATTAAAAGGTTATATAATGTTTTATTTTTGTAATAAAATGTTATTATTAAATTATTTTTAAAATTTTATTTTATTTACGAATCAAATCGGATATTCTTTAAAATTCTAAAACATTTCGGATATCGGAGTCACCGAATATCTAGGTGGCTAAAGATCGAATTGACAAGAATGCTTTCAAATATCCAGATACTTGATATGTGTCCACCCCTATTTACGAATATAATTTTATTTTCTTTTGATGAAAAATGACTAATGTCAAGGTCTTTTTTATTTTAAATAAATTTTAATTTTATCTTTCATGTATTATTCTGAACAAAAATGTCATTTAATATTAATTAACAATATCTTTATATATTTTTCAATTATTTTTATATACTTTTTACATAAACATACATGTGCACCTTGATGTGAGCATCTTATAACTAAGTATTCACCACAGCTGAAGTATCTAATTTTTTTGAAAGTTGAAATATTTTTTCTTAATGTTTCTTTCACTACCGACCAAATTATAGTGAAATGATTTGTCTTAATAATTTTCTTTTCTTTTTCTTAAACTATTATCTGTTTAAAAACTATAATATGAAACTATTGGTTCGACATGACAACTATCTAAACTTCATAATATGAAAATAAACATATAATATTAATTTTAGGTTTTTATCCGAAAAAACCAAAAAATCAAATGTTTTAACCGAATAAACTAAAATGAATATTAATTTAAAATAATAGTTATATTTTAGAAGATTAAAAACAAAAAAAAACGTAAAACCTAACCAATATCCAGATTAAACAGATTTATTGTCTTTTTTATTAAAAATAACGAAACTAATAATCACATTCCGCGCAAGGCGCGGGTTATTACCTAGTAAAAAATTAAAAATGTATGTTTGTTTCGACTTTACATGCCTTGCATCTTTACGTGATGTATATGTGTTATACAAGTTGGACTTAAAAAAAAAAAAAAAAAAAAGATGGACTTTTGAAATTTCTTATTACAATGGGCCAGTAAAGATAATTAAGAAACTCATTAATATTGAAGCCCAAAAGATGCAACCATACTGGTTCAACAAAATCAAATCATATCTGCTTATACTTTTAAAACGTGGTTTTTTTTTTTAAAATTATACAGACATATCCCGGCTCCACAGAAGTGATGCAGACTAGTCACGTATTGTCACGTGTCGGTCATCTGTCCCTGGCGATGCCAAATGTTAATTCCCCAGTGACCGGGATTCGAACCCAGGTGGCAGTATTCACAGCTGTAAGCTCTTTACCACTAGAGCTAGAAGCCCCAGTTAAAACGTGGTTTATTTGGTTTAGATTCCCTTAGAATATGTTCTTTTAGAAAGAATATGGTTCTGTGGTGACTAGTGAGTGACCACTCACGCAACAACTTGTTCAGTGCGAGAATATTTTTTTAGTCGAGAAGCTTAAGTTAGCTTTGAATGAAGTTTGTTATATTGAGTAGAAAGTAAAGAGATGGGTTCGATTGATGAAGAAACGTCACTCCTTGAAGCTGAACAATCTCTTTTACAGGTTCAGCCTCATGGGTCTATGTAATATTTGTGACCGTTTCATAAGTCTCTGAAGAAGATCCATGTCTGATTTCTTTATTTTCCAGGAAGAAGTGAAACTGTATGCTGAAGATGGGTCAGTAGACATTAATGGAAACCCACCATTGAAGCAGAAAACAGGAAATTGGAAAGCTTGCCCATTCATTTTTGGTATAAATCAATTCTAATACTTATGGTCCTCCTAATGTCCTGTCTGTAACTTTCAAGAACCAGTATGCTTTGATGTGCAGCCAATGAATGCTGTGAACGGTTGGCTTATTATGGCATTGCCAAGAATCTAATCACTTACTTCACAAATGAATTGCACGAGACCAATGTTTCTGCAGCTAGACACGTCATGACATGGCAAGGCACATGTTATATCACTCCTCTACTTGGAGCTCTAATAGCTGATGCTTATTGGGGAAGATATTTGACAATTGCTTGTTTCTCTGCCATTTATTTCATCGTAAGCATTTTTATAGCGAAAAAAAACCTTGCTTTAGTTAAAAGGGTTTGCAAGAAATGAGCTGAACATTTTGATAAACCAAGATACGTATGCTTACTTAAAATAGGTTCATCTACTCAAGCTTTGGGTACCATATGACTTATTGTAGAGATTTGGTTAAAGGGTTACTGAGGGCTTGGATGGATATTTGGCTAAGAGTTGATAGATAGCCAAGGCCGGTCCTAGACATATACAAGTGAAACATTTTATATGTGATACTTAAAATTTTAAGAGTTAATATAAATAACATATAGCTTCTAAACTGTTAATTTCTTTTATTAAATTTTCTATAGCTCCCAAAATCTTGCGGTCACTAATAGTCTATTTCACTATGGTTTGGTGAATTTTTGAACAATGAAGAACAGTCTCACAGCATCTTTTCTTATCAAACTATGCTGGTTATATTCATTTGGTTGATGATGTTACTTCTTATCTGTTTCAGGGAATGGTCGCACTGACACTCTCAGCTTCAATTCCGGGTCTGAAGCCAGCAGAATGTATAGGTTCCATCTGTCCACCAGCAACAACCTCTCAGCAAGCAGTTTTATTTTCAGGGCTTTACCTTATCGCTCTTGGTACTGGAGGAATCAAACCATGTGTCTCCTCCTTTGGTGCTGATCAGTTTGACCAGACCGATCCAAATGAACGAGACAGAAAAGCTTCTTTCTTCAACTGGTTCTACTTCTCAATCAACGTTGGTGCGTTTGTCTCATCTACTCTTCTAGTATGGGTTCAAGAGAATTGTGGGTGGGAGCTAGGGTTCATGATACCAACCGTGTTCATGGGACTCGCTACAGCTAGTTTCTTCTTCGGCACTCCTCTTTATAGGTTTCAGAAACCTAGAGGCAGTCCCATTACTAGAGCTTGCCAAGTTCTTGTAGCCGCATACCGTAACATGAACCTAAGGCTCCCTGAAGAAAACCACACACCTCTGTCCGAAGTAACGGACGGTTACAAGTTTCTTGACAAAGCCGCAATGATCTCAGAAGAAGACACCATTCACGACCCGTGGAAGCTATGTACTGTGACTCAAGTCGAAGAGGTTAAGATTATATTACGTTTGTTCCCTATTTGGGCCTCAGGGATCATCTTCTCAGTCCTCCACTCACAGATCTACACTCTTTATGTCCAACAAGGACGGTCCATGCAACGAACCATAGGCTCATTTGAGATCCCTCCAGCTACTCTAGGCATGTTCGACACTGCAAGTGTTCTCATAACCGTTCCAATCTATGATAGACTCATCGTTCCCTTTGTGAGAAGGTTCACAGGCTTAGCTAAAGGCTTCACTGACCTACAACGCATGGGGATTGGACTGTTCGTCTCTGTCTTGAGCTTAGCAGTTGCAGCTGTAGTTGAGACGGTTCGGTTACGTTTAGCTCGAGAAAGTGGAGATATGACAATCTTCTGGCAAGTCCCTCAGTACTTTCTTATGGGGACTGCTGGTGTTTTTTCTTCGTTGGTCGGATTCAGTTTTTCTATGAGCAGTCTCCAGATACAATGAGAAGTTTGTGTAATGCTTGGGCACTTCTTACTACTACGCTTGGAAACTACTTGAGTTCGATGATTGTTACGGCTGTGGCGTGTTTGAGCGGGAAAGATGATGGTTGGATTCCTTCAGACAACCTTAACAACGGACATCTTGATTACTTCTTTTGGCTTTTGGTCTGTCTTGGGTCTGTGAACATTCCAGTTTTTGTCCTCTTCTCTGTTAGATACACGCAGAAGAAGGTTTAGTGAGGTTTTATTTCATTCTTCTTCTTGGTTCCACACCTGAAGTATGTAAAACTTATTTCGTCATTTGTTAATGCCATGGAGGATCTTGTTTGTACTATCAAGAAAACTTGTTAAAGAAGAAACACTGATGTTTCTTAGATATGTTTTAGATAGAATGATGTGCATTATATAAATCGTCGTAGTTTATCTTCTTGGCGTTTGGTTTTCGATTCGGTTTCTGTTCAAGTTCAAGTTTTTCAGTTTTTCTGATTCTAGACATATAGAAATTCTTTGCTATTTATGAAATTTGGTTTGGTTTGGTTTGGATAAATTTGGCTGACTTGTAGTCTAAATAATTTCACAGCCGTGTCTAAGAAGTCTACAGGCACTATATATATCGTAATAGAAGTAAATAGAGTTTATTCTGTTAAGCTCAATTCTCAAAATTTATTTGATTGAAATGCTGAAAAAAATTGTTTCCAAGAGAAGAAATATGATAGTAAGTGTGGTTGTATTCTTTTTCCTTATCATGGTTTTTATCCCATAAAATTTTTCTATGTCAAAGTTTTAACGATGCAATAAAGAACACACAAAAGATAGACACTTAAAAGAGAATGTTACAATTTGAGAGATGAAAGTCTATCACTGTTCTAAAGTTTTTGAGATAAAAAAGAAAATTATCAATTCAAGACTCAAGCACTGTCGAAGAATGGCGATGTCAGTGTTCTATTCAAGTGACAGTTTAGCTGATTTATTCACGAAGGTGTTACCCACTGCTACTTCCAAGAAACTAATTCATCTTATCAGAATACTTTGTCTCTAAGATCTCGACGTATGTTACACATGAGTAGAAGTTATTACGCGATGCACTCTTTTTTCCTTAACCATATTTTTTCCCATTGGATTTTTCTAGGGAGTTTTTTAGTTAGGCAGCATCTACGGCATTTTGAAAGCATGGTATAATGGACATCAAGGAGAAATGTTATGAATATTATGTGATGTCTCTTATAAAAAGTACTAGATTTACTTGATTATCAAGTATACTTATTCTCCAAGTTCTACTTGGTACCCAAACTATTGTAATCATGTATAAAGAACTCATTACTCATGAAATAAGATACACTAATTCCTCTTTTTCTCTTTTCTACTTATAATATCAGTACGATTTGATGTTCCTTTAATTTATATTGATCTTTCTTTGGTGCAATTACATTAAAATTGCTTTTACAATTCTTATATGTTGAGGATTTTCAAAAAAGAAATTACTATCAAATAATTTTTATTAAATAAATATATATTTATGATCAATATTTTTAACACATGTAGTATTTATTGTCATGTGTCACAATCATGTTTATTAGCAATTTTTAAGAACAAAATTTTATATAATAAGATATTTACCTAGATTTTAGGAAACATTTTATCTCTACATCAATAACTTCCTTGTCCTTCTTATCTTTTTCTGCTTCTTTGTTGGTGGTTCCGCCGCTGACGAAACTTCAGCCTTCGTTCTGTTGTTCTTGTTCTCATTCCTCTGCACATCTCAAAATCTTCTAACAAACCTACCAGCATGTATATATGTTATAAAGTTCACAAGTTGTGGGTCATCTGCTTCAACCGGCCACTGATGAAACAGATCTTGTAGAGACTTCTTCATAACCATTTTCCTCAATGGCACGTACAAAAGTAACTAATAACTCAGCCATTAATAACTCAGTCACCAAACCTCATAACTCAGTCAAGAATAACTAATAACTCAGTCATTTCTCATAATTCAACTATCAATAAATTATAACTTAGTCACCAGTAACTCATAACTCAACCACAATATAAATAAAAACTCATCCATCGATACCTACCTCGTCACCATGGATACGACCTCATTGCTTCATCATCGAATACTCTTTTTGCACATTCAAATGGTATCCAAAAATTGTGATGCAAAGCATAAAGTCCCATAGCTTGAAAAACTAATAGCCCTAACCATTTACGCTTTTCAAAACTCAAGGGCCGATAGACCTCTAATGCTAGCCTCAGTTCATCTAACTTCGGTCCCACCCCATGTGGCACATTCAACTCCTTCCAGAATGTTTTGTATTGGTGAGGTTCAAAACTTTCTATCGGTAGTGGACATGTATTTAACCCAGTGATCGCACCGAATTCGTTTAAGCTAAACCTCATAAGTTGATCAACAACGAGGCTCCAAATCTCCTTCTTATATACTCGCAGCTGCCTACATAGTAGATAGTGTACAGTCCTACAAAACCACACAAATTTGCTATCTAGCTTAGCAATCATTCCAACGGGAAACTCCTTCAGGTGATCCCACGCATCATGTCCTATTGCTTCTCTGACGTTAGGGAACTCTCCCTTATGGCAACTGTGATTAATCTCTTTATTTTCTAGATTGGAAGCCTCTTATGCGTAAAGTTTGGAAGGTAATCCCGTGCTTGATCTTCAGGAACATCCATCTAATAATAAAAACATATATAACTTAGCCGAAATAGATTATAAATCAGCCGCAATTGAAAACTATCTCCGCAAAAACATATAATCTAACTCAGCCGCAAATGGAACACTAACTCAGTCAGAACATAATATATAACTCAGTCGGAATGAAAATCAAACTCAGACACAACATAAATAGAACACATCAACATCATAAATCAAACTTAGTGACACCATACCGGAGAAGACGATTTTGGGAGATTGCGAACAAGACGGTTTCCGAGAAGAAGAATACAATTTCGACGAAGACGACGAAGACAATATCGGATAAAGCAGGTTCGAATGTAACAAAAAAACGATAAAAAATAATGTGTTACGGTTTAAACAAGAGAACAAAGGAAGTTGTGGTGTTTGAATTAAGACTAAGACGTCGATTGATTAACCTCTCTCTTTTGATCACTGTTTTGATGAGGAGGATTACAAATTTAGTGATGTGGTATTGATAATTAAAATTATTCTTAACTAAAAAAAGTTAAGCAAGAGTCTTTTGTGTGATTTACTAGGGACTAAAAACATTCTAGTGATTAAAAACTTTTCTATAATACTCTAGTAATATAGCAACTTTTCTGTGTTAATCTAGTTATTTTCTCATGTAGGACATCGGATTTTTTTGTTAGGTACTTAGGTTCCAGTTCTGTTTTCGGTCCTCGTTCAACGTATCGCGGTTTAAACTTGGGCTTTGTAATTCAACAGGCACAATATGACCCGGAACGAAGAATCTGATTATGTCCGGGTCAAGCACATCGGAGACGCCAAGAGAAAAAAATAAGGAAAGGAATCGCGACTGTTATTCGAGGAGAATGGAGGTTCATCGAAGAAGATGATCGCAACGCAGGAAGAGATGGTCGCAGCTAAAGTACCTCTCGGTTACAGAGACCAGTGCGCTCATCTCCTGATTCCGCTCAACAAATGTCGCCAGGCCGAGCTCTTCCTCCCATGGAAATGCGAGGACGAGCGTCACGTCTACGAGAAGTGCGAGTACGAGCTCGTCATGGAGCGAATGCTCGCGATGCAGAAGATCCGCGAGGAAGAAGCCAAAGCTAAACTACAAGGGAACGGTGTCCCTCTGATCCCTAAGACCGCTAACGCTTAGCCTCTCGATTCATCGGTTAGTCTAGTACCGTTGGAATTAGGGTTTTGGTTTAGCGTAAACCGGCTGGGTAATTGGATTGGATCACAATTGCAGTTTCATGTCGCTAAACGAACATGAGATTCATTTATTGTTAGAAGTTAAACAGTACACAACTTAATTTTATTCATTCATTAATCTTAACACCCAAAAGCTTCATATATTAGTCTCAAAGTTAACAAGGCAGCCCAACTTTCATTCATTCGTCAATCTTGATCACTCAAAAAGCTTCATATGATAAGTCTTAAAGTTAACATGACGCAGTCTCAATTTTCATTCATTCATTCGTCAATCTTGATCACTCAAAAGCTTCATATGTTAGTCTTAAAGTAAACAGGGCATAGCCCAATTGTTTCTAGATTTGATTTTTGTTCTCTGACTTGTACGCTTACAAGTTCTTAATACTTGATCAATGTGTGAACTTGTTTGTTTTATGTCTACAGTCACTTTGTTTAAAACCTTAAGAAGCATTATGAAGTTACAGCCACGAACTACAGAGTTACACTTCTTGATTTGGTGGAATATACTATATATTTCATATAGTATATATGTCACAACAGCTACAGAAAGATTCTCCTGATATCTCTTTTTCTCCTTCTCACTTGCATTGAGTACTACTCTTACATATTGTGTGGTTCTTTATTTCCTTTTTCATGAGTTTCTCTGCTCTAAAGACAGACCCCTATATATTTGGTCTAAGATTCTCTAACATTTCAATGATTTTGTTTCACCTGATGCTTTTTATCCATTCTTCTGAGTTCTTATTCTTACTCTGAAATTTATTTGGACAGGGATTCTCTGGAACTGTGAAGAAGGTGGGGGCTCTGGTTTTCAATATATTCTTCTTGTTACTGATGAAACATTTGGTTCTACATTTTCAGATGTGTATGTTCTAAGGCTCTCTCCCATTGAAAATAAGATGTAAACACATCTCTGGTTTAGTTTACTTTCTTTAATACTTTGAGAGACAAAAAAAAAGAACTTATGAGTTGAAAACGTTTCTACCTCTTTTTTAAAGGTCCACATATCACTTGAATTATTTATATAATCATATCATTTACGATGAATGGACCCATCTAACGAAATTATTGAAATACAGTATTTTGACTGTATGTCTTAAATTAGCAACGATTAAAGACAATAATTCTGATATATAGGCCGGGTTCAAAAACAAAACGCCAACAATTCATTAAATTGAGGGTGAAGATGCTGGCAATTGTCGCTATTTCGAAAAAGGCTGCATGTGGTGTCTTTGTTATTTTCGGCGTTTCAGAATCAATAAGTTTGAGTTGTAGTAACAAAAAAGTGACAAAAACTATAGAAAGAGATGAAGGAGAGGTGAAGGCTATCTTTGAGTCTCCGATCACTATCACTGCGGTTTTGGGGCGAACAAGGCTATACTCTCAATTATTCCCACCTTCGTATTATAAGTTTGACTCTTGCTTAGCTGTTTTTTCCAATGTTTGTTAAATTTATTTAATTCATTCTAACAATTTCACCGTTTTACTTTTTCGATTTTGATAATGAATGGGTTATGGAGTATATGAAGACGTTTTGACAGCTTAAAATAGTTTTCGCAACCGACTGTTTTGATTTAGAGTATCCTCACCGATAATGACATGTTGGCTAACATTTTCAACACACATCAACGAATTTGAGAGAAAAAACGTATTATTCACGTTCTTAGTTAATCATCTATGTTCCATATGCAAAAAAATAAAAAAACATAGAAAAACGTATTTTCCTCCGATATGGCTACATAAACTGTTCTATTGTTTTTTTTATTTACTGTTACATGTAAATCGATAGATTCCACATTTCACAGAGTTAAATTATTTAGTTAAAATATTATATTTTCAATATTTTGAGCCAAACCCCTATATCACATAACATTCTACAATTTGACCCACATGTATGCATACGATATGTACCACCACATCAACCCGTTACGGGAGCATAAAGAAAAAAAATTTAACATCGAATGAGAATAAAAGAGGTTATGCTAAGAAAACAATATCAAACCTTGTCAAAAAAAAAGAGAACAATATCAAACCTAATTCCAATTCTTAACGATGAAAAGTCAGGAGTTGTTTGGTCCTACTTCCAATAATTATGCACTCACTACTCTTAAACCTTTTCACATAACCAGGCATGTCTATATCTATCCATGTATGATTTTGTATATTATATTATTTATTACTTGCCTTTCTAATTTGTATATTAGTTGTGGCCCATCCATTCTCAAATCACACTTTTAAACAACTCTTTCACTTTTGTTCTTGTGTTATTATAAGTGTGAAAGCTTAATTCTTCTCCGTTCTCTCTAGGTGTTTTATGGATTACACCTTTCACACTACTATTTGGTATAGAATTTGCCTTGTTTTTGCAAGTGCTATGATTGAATTCAATCAATGGGTGATAAGAAAATTGACCCAATAGAAAAATAATAATATTTACAGTTGTCAAATGACCTAAATCTATATATACTTTGGTGAGATTTGCACATCCCCAAATAACCCAAAAACTAAATAAATAAATAAATAAAAAAGAAAGAAAAGAATATGATTGTCATCGTTTTGCAATCCAAAATCTAATTGGGTTACATTATCTTTTATTTTTGCGCGCCTAATTTTGTATAATAATATATATTTTAATGATTTCAAAACTATTTATGTGTGTTTTTAGAAGAAACAATATTAGCAAATATGAAGAAATTTAAAATTTATTTTACTTTATTTATCATTTTTTGAACTTATTTTTACAATTAGCAAAAGTTAAATATATGTATAAAAACATCACACAACCAATATTTGTTTATGAATATCATGCTCTTAAAAATGAGTTTTTTTGTTACAGTTATATCCAGTTGTGGAAAATGCATTTGGAATTTGTAGATTACTTTAGCTTATTTCTTGGGTGACCTTTGCTGAAGATGTGAAAACACCTCAAGACTTGTCAAAAAAGAAGGTGTAAGTGAAGCTAAGTGTGATTACTACCTTGTTCTTTGCAACCATAGCTGTGGCTGCACTTTTCATATCTAGGGCCATGTAAACGGGTGTAAGGTAGATTTCTAGGGCCTTTCACTTTAATGGATTTACTTCCATTATTTTCAAGCAAGTAAGACATATCTCAAGAAATTAAATGATACCTTTAAAATTTACTTTACATTTTTATTTTATAACACCTATTTTAACATTGCATTCACCTTTGTACAAATTTAATTGTATTACTACATAACCAAGACGTTTTGTTGTTCTAAATTTGGTTTTCTTCATTTTGGATTTAAAATACAAAACAGAAAAAAATGACATTTTTAATTATAATTTACACATTTCTAAAAAATTCACATTTCTGTTATAGTTTTGTCGTTGAAGGCATATATGAAAACATAAAACTTTTAGTTAGTTTTGCGTTCCCTTACATTAACAAACGGAACACGATTTTTGGATGTATTACTTCAGTGAACAGAAACTGATTTTGCTTTACAGAGCAATGGTGTATTATGTTTGACTGAAACCCAGTATGAATCAGTCTAAAACCAATTTTGCGTTGTCTGAACCGAACCAAATAAAATTTCATTGAAGAACATACTGGATGGGACAAAAAGTTAAACCAGCCCTGTAAGCATACAATAACCTCTTGTTTCTATGATTCAGCCCTTTTTCAGATGCTTCAGGACCCTATATGCACAACCCGTTTGATATCACTCAAATTATCCTAAAAAGTGAATTACTCTCTCAAATAAAAGGTTCAGTTGTAGTACTTAGGGATCAAATCCACAGAGAGATAGGAAACCTAATAAATCTAATCAGATTTGTTAAGCTATGTTGTTTAATGTTTTAAATGTAAAGTTGCGGGTTTGTGAACAAGTGAATATTCGATTGATTGATTGGAGTTTTGGTACATAAATAAAAATAGCGAGACTTACGGTTTTTATTTAGGAAATAAAAGATTATAATCCTACAGATGCCTAATAAGTAGTATGCATGATATTATAGAGCTCAACACTTAATAATAAACCATTAGGCTTTCGCTTTGTCTATTGACCAGTGTCGATCGATTATCATATAGGAATATCGATCGATACACTTGTTGAAACGTCGACCAATTATTCGATTGGAATATCGATCGACGCACTTGTTGAAACGTCGACCAATTATTCGATTGGAATATCGATCGACGCTCTTGGTCAAGCGTTAATGCGCAGATTGAATATGCTCACTAAGCTTCCTAGCTGAGCTCTCGCCTACTCTAGCAATCTTAGCTCAGTTAGGATGGATTCAAGGTGAGATGCAAGCTATCGCTTATGTCTACAGTTCCTAGGGAAAATTCTAGGTAGCTAGTCTAGAAACATGCATTAATGACAATCCTAAAGATGAATATCACAACTTAGCAATCTATAGTTGGGGCTAATCCCTCATAACCTATTTAAACCCTAAATCTAACAACAGAACTACTCAGACATGGTCAAGCAATTCATAACAGCAATAAAGTATAAAAACTGCATAGATAAATAGATAGATATCAATGGAGTTCCAATCACAAATCTCTTTGGATCTTCTCTCCAATCTACTAAAAATCCTAGAAAACTTTTGTTGTAAAATCAGTAAAACAAGAAAGCACACTTTGCCTCTAACATGTTGGCAAAGCTTATATAATTAGGTTAAAACTCGTCAGGGGTAATCTTGTAAGTAGGTGAAGACTTGGGCTCTATGTCTGCTGAGACCAAACGGGCTTTCTGCGCGCTTCGCTGTCGATCAATGTCACGATGTGAACATCGATCGATTATTCTTCTTCAGTGTCGACCGATGGTCGTGCTCGATGATCATCTCGGGTGCTTACTCCAAAAATCTCCAAAATGCTCCAAAATCATCATTTTTCTCCAAATCACTCATGATCCTATAAATATGCTAAATAGACTCTATAATATAATAATTAATAGTTAAAACACTTATAAACCATGGGTAAAAGTGGGTAAAATACATGGTCCATCACCCGTCTCTATTAATAAGAAGAACAATTAGAAGCAAATCAAAACTGAGAACAGTAATATCTATAGATTAACAAAAAAAAAATATTTTGAGGAAAAAAATAGTATAACTAAAAGATATCTACAATGGGAAGGCTACCAACTACTAATGCTACATCGAGAGCAAAAGATCCGGTAGTGTATAAGGTGACATATCTAGGAGGAACCTGAAACCAAAAGGAGTGAACCAATCTCTTCTGGTGTCAATGGTTTACATCCTTTGTTTCTTAGTTCTCCATCTGGGGACCGTGAGTCTTAGGCTCTTCCTTGACAAATCACCTGAGACAAAGTGAACAACGGGAAATTTCATGTTTGTTCAAAACCTGCTCTAGATCATTAAGCAGAGACAATGATGTTGGTAACTCTATAAGTCTAGAGAAAGAAGTCATTCAACATGATGGCAGCAATGAGAGAATGTAAGAGATGAGTCACCTAAAAACTGTTACTAGTAAATCAAACTGATTTTTCAATGGTTGAATATGATGGTTGTTGCACGATTAGATGTTGGACTTCTTGTTAACGATCATCTTTTTGTGATGAAGAGTTTTAGTTAGGTCCAAATCTGCAATTGTTCTAGTGACGAAGCTATTAGCGACAATCTATTGAACAACTCAAATACACATGATTTCTCACATCAAACAACAAAAATAAGATCATGAGCAAATGATAAAAGTATTAAAAATATAATGAGCTGATAGATAAATAGATACATACTTGGATTAGATAAATTAAGATCTTAGGCTTAAGTTGTGCAGTACATGGTGTATTTCTTGGTATTTGTGTTGAGTTTCCTCTTTCTTCTTTGTTGTGTATCCAACCACTGTATCAGCAGCCGCTGCTGATTTCTTTTCCTATTTCCGTTAAATACTCAAATTTCTCTAAACTTTGTTACCTGCAGTTTCTCTAGCTTCAAGAGCTTTGTGTAAGTGTAGTCTTTTTCTCTTGCACTCTTTTTTTGAACATCATCTTGCATCGTATTTAGCTCTCTTTTAGTGAGTCCCACAAATATTCGATAAGATTATAGAAAGAGATATCATTGCAGCCATCTTATACTAATGCTACAAACTATAAACAAACACTTGATTGACTCTTGGTTTACCAATTTCTTGTTGCAAGGTTTCAGGTTTTTCTCGTAGTCAACCTTGCGCATTTTAGCCTCAACAATATGCGGTTCTTTGTCCATAATTATTGTGAAATTCAAGTATTATATTCAGTTTTAGAACATTTAAACTGAGATAAAGTACGTACAACATTTGTCAAGAATTTCCATTGTATCCAGAAGCTTTTCCAGCTTGTTTATCCATACAAATTTAAAGTTAGTATGCCTTTGAAGATGAACCTAAGGTACAAAATAACTTTGAAGGTGAGAAAGAAACACTCACAGCAGCAACATATTTGTTCATGGGAATCTTTTTCTTGAAAGTCTCTCGTAAATCTTCACTTCAGATCTTAAAAACTTGTGATGGAAACCTTGAATCAAGCTTGACTGTAATTTTAGACGTTGTGGCTTTTAGGCTCATTAAAGTAGGCACACATAGAATCAATCAAAAGAAAAATGTATAAATCAAGTTTATGAGTACCTTCTCGTCAAGTAGAACCATGTCGACTCCAATTAGGTCGCATCCTTTAATATTGCGAGCCTCCCAGAAACGAATCAGCGGTGTAACCACAACAACCTTACATCGTCCACCCATCAATCGGAAAGGAGGATTCAAGAATTAGCCATAACTAGAAGCTAAGTTTGAATTTGTTTTGTGAGATTGGAAAATGCAGAAACTATAAGTTTTCTTTGCAGCAAGAAGCCGATATATACATCGTTGACTCTTTACCGAGAAGGTGGAGCATCTCAACTGAAGAGTACTTAGTGGGTGATATTGTTTATATGATACATAGAAACGGAGACGGGTACGTGGAAGCGTAAGCGCATAAGCGAGGTTTTAAAAAAAAATTAGGAAACGGGTACGAGTTGGAAGCGTATATCCATATATCCATATATACATACATATATATATATATATATATATATATATCAAAATATAAAAAAATAGGACTAAAAATTATATGATTTAAATTTAAAATAAAGTATTTATTCTTTTATAAATAATTTTGAAATGATTTCATATTAAAACTGTGAAAAATACACATAAATTAAGTTTAAAATTGATTATTATATCAATTATTTTAATACTTCATAAATAATTGACCCAGTATATTTGATTATAGCTATATCTTTAATAAAAATCTCAGTTCATCAAGATAATTTATAGTATTAATTTTGATGTTTGTATATTTTTATTCCCTCTATTTCATTACTATTAAAATTTGGATTATATCAATTAAAAACTATGATTTTATATTTTCATCGATTTATGACATTGTGTTAAAAAAAACAGAAGCGTGACTCCAAAATATAATCGTAAGCTTCCAAAATGTTTTAACAGAGTATATTTTAGAATAGTTTTGGAAGCGAGATTCTGTAAGCTTTCACAAGGTTTTGATTCTGATTTCGAAGCGGGAAGTGGACATTTGTTGAAGCTTCCGTGCAACCTAGGATTGATTGTATGTCATTTATAATGAGTTATACCGTCAAAGCCAGAAGGAGTGAGAAAGAAGAAGAGCTGTCGACCGTTGTACACAACATTATCATCTCTTAGGTTTCTGAATGTGGCTGTCCGGCGAGCTTGCATATTGAGCTAATGGGTCAAATAAAATTAGAAAGTCTGGATAAATAAAATAGATTTATCAGCCTACTAAACAAATAGATGACTTTAGGTGCTTTAATTATAATGTAACATGTGTCATCAAAAAAACCCGAAAGAGAGAGAGAAGTCTATTTTATAGGTATATAGATATGTACAAACCCCTCTGTTCGAAAACGCGGACTAGGCGGCCGCCTGTCCAGCGAGTACATGCTTGGCGGTCAACTATCTGGGCGGATTGACCCTAATCGATGATAAAATCAGATTTATCAAAAAAAAAAGATTTTTGTTTAGTTTTGTGTTAAAATCATGTGTATTTTAGTTGGATCTATGAAAATTTGAATTATAAAGTGATGAAATCGTGTGTTAATGAGTGTAAAAAAAGCTGGAAAAATGGAGTCGTCGTGTTGCAGTATTAGGTTAAGAAAGAAGATGATTGCAAAAATACGTTTTTGTCCTTCTTTAAATGAAAACATTAAAAAAATAGAAAAAAAGTTTATAAAGGTCGAACCCGAGTACACACAACATTTGATAATGCAATCATCACTTGAGCCAACGTAACTTATTATTGTACATAGTTTACATATATAATATTTATAGATATATATACACGTAAAAGCTTAGAAACTAGACCCTGATTAATCAGTGAGTAGTTCGCTAGGTTCATGTCAACCGTCCGACTAATGCTTAGCATAGTTTCGAACAGAGGTATAAACTATAAAGTCTAATGAAAAATTTTAAAAAAAAAACAAAGAAAGAGAATTATTGAATGGTGTGATTGTGGTAAAAGCCATGAATCATGGATCTCTACAGTTAATTACTCATTCAATTTCTCTTGGAGCTATTTGTCTACCGCCAAACTCATTTAATGTATAGTTTTATTTTATTATTCTCCCTTTGGTTCTTTCTTACTGTAGTTATATATTTATCACGGAACAATTACAACTTTTCCACTAGAAGATTGGATTCCGTTCACAGGTTATTGTTAAAAAATACTTTTCAAGAAATTGAAAATGTGATAGCCGATATGAAAGACGAAGTTAATAGGTTATATCACAATGCCATGAATTTGTTTTAGTGTTTATGTTAAAGTTTAAGACGATTTTTTTAAAACATATAGATAAATAGTAGATGATTTGACATGCATTACGTTATATTACAACTTGAAAAAACACTTCGGTGGTTTAGTTCAACAAGTGTATGCAATATGATGAACCATACGATTGTTAACTCAAATCTCAGTTTAGGAGATCTGGAAATGTTATTCAGGAATCTCATGTGCAAAAAGTTTTATATGAATACTAGGGTACTACAAACTGAACAAAAGATACCAACAAAGAGCTGATCTATTGATTAAATCTCTTGGACTTCTTACTAGAGATTAAAGAGTTATGAATTTAATTCTGTTGGGAGGAATCTATTCTCCTAAAAAAACTTATTTAAAATAATATAGGTATCGTCTTAGAAGATACACAAACTTACTTTTGGATGAGACATTAAAACAAAACAATAGGTGGTGTATTTTGGCCGAGGCGGACTTCAATTGGAAACAACATGTCTGGAACCTGAACTGTGCTCCTAAAGTGAAGCATTTTGCCTGGAAGGTTCTCAAGCGAGCACTACCAGTGGGGGAACGCTTAGTAGAACGGCACATTGATGTGGATCCAAGATGTAAACGGTGTGGGGACAGTGAATCTATCACTCATCTTCTTTTCCATTGTCGGTTTGCACAAAAGGTTTGGCTCCTAGCCCCTTTCGTTACTGAGAAGGACTACAGAGGAATTATAGATTTGCTACCTGTTTGGCCCTCGCTCTGCGCCCAAACCTGTCTACCACCGTCTGGAGTCTCATCTGGCTCTCTTTTCCCATGGATTCTCTGGACCTTATGGAAAGCAAGGAACAAGTTTGTCTTTGAAGGTTTCTCTGCTTCCCCCGAGGAAACTCTCTCGTCTGCAATCGTACTAGCTCGTGAATGGAGCAACAACAGCGAAACAGAGCCCTCGGCCTTTAAAGGAAAAATGCGTGAAGAGACAACACTGGCGCCTGGCGTTATCATAGTTCGATCGGATGCAGCGTGGAACTCAAGTATAAATGTTGCTGGATTAGGCTGGACCATTCTCTCCTCGCCCCAGACTCGTGGTTTCCAGCAGAGAAGGGAGTTTGTAGCCTCCCCATTAATGGCCGAAGGTTTAGCGATGCGTGAAGCAGTCGTTGCTTGCAGGGATTTGGATTTGCGGGAGATGCGTTTCGAGTCGGATTCCACTCAACTGGTTAACTGCGTCAACTCGGGTGCGGGCAGCACCGAGATTCATGCTATTGTTTCTGATATTTTAGCTATTGCTACTGAATTTCAGTCATGTTCTTTTGCTTGGATCTCTAGGGAAAAAAACTTGGTAGCTGATAGTTTGGCTAAGAGTGCTTTATCTGTATCTGAACTTCTGGTGGTTGAGGATGCTTTTATTGCTCCTCACTAACCTCCCCCCGTATCAATTAAATGCGTGTTTCAAAAAAAAAAAAAGGTGGTGTATTTTGGCTGAAAAATTATATTGTTAGTCAAAATTTTGATCAATAACAAAAATCTTACAATTTTCACATTAAATAAGTTTCATAAACCATTTTGAATGTCTCTATTTGATAATTTCGATCAATGATCATAATCTGATAGTGTTTTCACTGTTATAAAAATTGGATGAGGCGGCGTCTAGGTGTTCATTTAGTCGGTAAATCGGTTTTAAATAAAAAAATTAGAACATTTAAAAAAATATCAGTTTAAACACCCTTCTAATCAATAATTTCATATAGACTACCTAACTAGCGTCTAGTAATTTTTTGAACATTACCTTTTTGTAATAGTCTTCTCGTCAATTTATAGATAATATATGTAACTCGTGCGTCTTTGATAAGCTGGTGATTGAATATTTATATTTTAATTACCGTCCAATCAAACATTAACCTTTTTCAACAATACATTGTTTACATTCTCTTTTGGTATATACGTAGCATTCCACGTGTTTTTAACAATATAGAGAATGTGCATGAATGAGAAGAAAAGGCAGATCATAGTAATTTACAATAAAGGTCAATGACCTCACTTTGTGTGTAGATCTATATAGTTGTTCATGTCTGATTATGTTTTTCTTCCCAAGCCATAAAGGTCTTATCTGTGGGCTGAATAAAGATGGCGACTTCGTTAAATTAATTTTAATTCTCTTAAATGAATATTTATTTGGATTCTGTTATTCTTGATACCACGTCAAAACAACGTGTTACTTCTCTTACAAAACAATTGTAATTTTTAATGCTACGTGAAATGATATATTGTATGCAAAACAGTGTTTTGGTGTTTAAAATATGAGTAATCAATCGTAAACAATTTATAATAGTATTATGCTTTTGAGAATAATTTATTACTTTTAAAAATATGTCTGAAATAATATATGGTTGATAGATCAGCCCTCTAAAAGAGATTACATTCAATAAAAGTTTCATCAAATGTTGAATTCATTAAATGCTTTTTTTTATATTTTTCCATATGATTTACACCTTAGTCTGTAACTCTAGGTATACTTTGAAAATTAACCTCCATCATTAAAGTGTTCTATTGGTCCATATTAAATCTCTATGTCATTTTTTATTGTTTATCGTTCTGTTAATCTATTTTTTTTCTCACATTCATTATAATAAATTGGTATCAAGTATTCCATCAATAAAGTACTTTATTGATCCTTGTCAAGATGATTGTGTTGGTAAATCAACAGGGTCCTTGGGCATTGTTGCCAAGAAAGAAGGTTGAACATGTTACATATGAAATGGAGGTTAGTGAAAAAATGACATATTCAACAGTTTTTGTTGAGTTTGACAGATGAAATCAACATCAAAATTTATGGTGTTGATACTGCAACTAGTTTGTGGTCAAAGTTAGAGATTCTATGCATGATTAAGTCTCTATCTAAGAAGTCACTTCTGAAAAAAACGTCTTTCGCTATTCGCTATGAGAATGCAAGAAGGTACACAACTTCAGGATCACAATAACAATTAAGTTCCATAATGTTGGATATGCATAATATTGATGTCAATGTGGAGAATGAGGATGCATCACTGATTTTTTCGGCATCACTGCCAAACTCATATGACAACTTTTTTCAGTCACTCATAGGAAGCAAGGATACGATGAGTTTGAAAGAAGTCGGGTCGGCAGTTCAGAGTAGGGAATTGCGTCACAAAGCATCATGTTCTGGTACAGATGACCAAGCTTTGGGTTGTTTGTTAATGGTAGAAAGAAATTTGAGAAAGATAAGAGGTTGAAAGACAAAAAGTTATTTATAACGGTATCTAGGCAGACATTTTAATTACTGCAAAGAATGAGGGCATTAGAAGTCTGATTATCCTAAGAAGAAGAAGCAATCTGGTTGCGCTGCGGTAGTAGTGAATGAAGCTAAATCGGATGAATATATTGCTTTAGTTTTTCATGGAAAAACACACCATAAAGATGTATGGATTCTGGATACATGAGTGTGTTATCATATGTGTCCAAGGGGGAATGATTCTTAGAGTATGAGGAAGTGTTTGATGGCAAGATTAAGATGACGAGTGATTTTGCTTGCAATATTGTTGGAATTATATCTATAAAGCTCAGGACACATGATGATAGAGTCTGCACATTGATTGAAGTTAGACATGTTCCTTTGATGTCCACGAAACATCTCAGTTCGTCCCAGGTGGAGAATGTGGGGAATGGATTTTCAATGTCTACATGGATTCAAATGTAGTTATGAGAGGTTTAATTCATGGTACTATGTATTTTCTGGAGCGTTCTATAGTTTCAGGTTCAACAAAGTTGCATCTCCACTGATTCACAATGAGGAAATGACAAACAGTGGCATACCAGGCTTGTCATATGGATGAGCGTGGGATGCAGATTTTGCCGAAGTGAGATCTTGTTTGTGGTTATAAGACCAAGAGTCTTGAATTCTGTGAGTACTGTGTGTTTGGGAAGTTACACAAAAAGAAGTTTCCTAAGGCTGTTCATAAGATAAAAGACACATTGGATTACATTCATTCAGATTATTGGGATCCATCCAAGCTGGAGTTACTGAAGGGTCACATGTATTTTGTGTATAGAGATGGCAATCATGAATCTGGACCGCGGGCTTGACCCACTCGATGACTAACCCGCCGCGGTACGGGACGGAACGGGATGGGTAAACCTGTTTGACATCTCTATTTGTGTACATGATTGATGAATATTGAAGGAAGACTTGAATCTCATTCATGAAGCACAAAAGTGAAGCTTTCAATAACTTTAAAAGAGTGAAAAATACTGGTGGAGAATCAAACTCAGAAAAAGATAAAGAGGCTTCATACTGATAATGGTCGGGAATTCTGCTCACCAAAGTTCATTTTGTTTTGTAGGGATGCAAGGGTTGCTAGACATCATACACACATGTATACACCAAAGCAGAATACTGTATGAAAGAGAATGAGCCAGCCATTGCTAGAGAAATCGAGGTGCATGATGTCTAATGTTGGTTAAGAGAAGAGGTTTCGGGCCGAAGCAGTGAAAACGACTTGTAATTTGATCAATTAGAGACCACACACATGCATCGATGTATAATACCTTAAGATGTGTGGTCATGTAGATATGCTGATTATTCCATTTTGAGAGTTTTTGGTTGCATAGTTTATCTTCATGTTGATGAAGGAAAGCTAGAACCAAAAGCAAAAAAAAAAGTGGTTATGAGATATGGAGATGGAGCCAAGGGATACATTTTCTGGTTTCCATCATAGAAACAAGTTGTAATGAGTAGGAACTTTGTGTTTGAAGAGTGTTTTATGCTCAAAATTTTAGTTGAGTCCATTTTAGAGCAGAGAATGAAGATTTTCACAAGTAGTTGAAGCTGCAGAAAATTCAGTCGGATTACCCAGGATCGACCGATCCATGTCAGGGATCGATTAATCTATGCTAGATGACACAAGATCGGGTGTTCGCAATGAACAGATTGATGATCAATGTCCGTTAACACATGATCGATCGATCTACATAATTAGATCGAGCGATCTACATAATTAGATCGATCGATCTATGTCCGACAAGCAGTATGTGTCTTCTAGAAATCAATGTGCTGGGTTGGAATAATATAGTATTGCTAAGGCTAAACCAAAGAAAGTTAATGTCATACCACCACAAAGATACCATTTTGAGGATATGGTGGGTTATGCACTAATGTTGTAGAGGAAGTGATACTTACAAGCCATCCACTTAGAGATAATTTATATCAAATTATGCGTTTGAGAAAAGGTTTGTTGCAATGGTAGATGAGATGATTTCATGATAAGAATCATACATGGGATCTTGTTAGCCTACCATCTAGAAGAAAGGTTGTAACTTGAAAGTGGATTTACATAAGTAAAAATGAACAATCACCAAAAGAGAGATTTAAGTATAAAACTCGAGTTTTGCTAAAGGTTTAAGTCAAAGAGAATGGGTGTACTACAATGAGATATTCTCACTTGTAGTCAGACACACTTATATCAGAGTGTTATTAAAAATATTAACACTTGAGTATTTAGAATTTGAGAAACTTGATGCGAAGACTGTTTTTCTTCATGGAGTTTTTGGAGGAGAGTTACATGACTCTGCCTGATAGTTTTCTTGTTCCCAGTAAGGAAATCATGTGTGCAAGTTGAAGAAGTCATTGTGGACTTAAGTAGTTTCCTAGAATTGGTACAAGAGGTTTGACAACTATATGGTCAAGTTGACTTACAAAAGGAGTTCATATGACTATTGTATTTACATGAGCAAGGTGGGAGATGATTCATATATATACATGGTGCTTTGTGTTGATGACATTATGATAGTTGGAAAAAAAGATGTGTGATGGTCAGAAGTTGAAAGAACTATTTAGTTTTGAGTTCGAAATGAATGATTTGGATGTAGCAAAGAAGATTTTAGGGATGAAAATCTTTAGGGATATGATGAAAAAGTTGTTTTTGTCACAAAAGGCATATATTTGAAAAGTTCTGAAAAATTAAGGATGCATAATGTTATGCCTATTGATAGTTTGTGTGCTATGAACTTTCATCCTACCATGTATGGTGAAATATTTGAAAAGAAAAATGAGTATATGTCGCGAGTTCATCATGCTAGCATTGTATAGAGTCTAATGTATGTTATGGTCTGTAAAATGCCAGATCTTGCACATGCAGTCGGTTTTGTGAGCATGTTTATGGTTAAGCCATGAAATGAGCACTGGATAATTTGAAAGAATTTCTAGTATTTTAAGGGTACATATGGTCTTATCTATAGTGGCGAGATTCCGGACTTGGTTACAAACTATTTTGATTATGATTATGCACGAAATGTGAACTGGTTATATATTCATCTAAGGTGGTTTTATTGTGAGTTGGAAAACGATTCTTCAATCATCTATGACCTTTTCTACTCTATTAATAAAATACTATTTTTCTATGGACGTAGTTCTAGTGCTACCACATTAAATTTATTTGTTATTTTTAATTTATTTTTTTCATCAACATAAATAAATTCTATACTCATGAAAATTTTGCAAATCAAACCGGTAACTCTACTTCTATGTGAACGACAAAAAAACGACTGTTTTTTGATACTGCGTACGAGACTATTCCCCGATATGTCATTCTTAATTAAATGTTAATATGTTTCTTTTAACGCTAGTTATTATAGCATAAAGTATATTATACAAGCCCAAAATCCTATAATTTTCTCACCAACGAACAAAAATTGCAAATAAAAATATTGGATTCGTGGTTGGAAATTGTGGACTATCACGTAGGTATATGATGCTTGTGATTCGTCATCGATATACATGTGCAAAGTAACAATGAAAATAAGAAGAAAACAATATGGAAAGGACCCAGAGCATGGGGTACGTTTTATAGTTTGAGAAAAAAATTAAATTATAAAGTGTTACTCCAGAGAAGTACTATTAGTATATACATATACAAAATTAAACTAGTGGTATTCCGGCGCTACGCGCCGGTTCATATGTTTCATTCTTACATGAATTTACAATTTATTTTATGGTCTTAGTGAATAGAGTATGTTCGAAAATATGAAAATGAAAATATGTTGAAAGAGAATGATATTTTTTCTGATCTATTTAAGTGGTTAGCGACTATAAGGTATTACTTTGTTTTGAAGTAGATTAGTTCAAAGTGGAATAGCATAAGTTGTAACTAATCGATTTAATAAAAGTGAATAAAAAGCCGATAATCGTAAAAAGGTTAATTTAGTTAAAATTTAAACATAAAGTAAAGTTAATATTTTATTTAAAGAACATATTTATACGGTTAAGTACCATGTGGTCAGTATATAGACGGAACAATTTTTAAATTTTTATTTTTATTAAGTACCAAATAGTACCTACAGGCGGGTGAGCAAATGAGCAAATAATATAAATATTATTTAAAATTTAGCAAACTTTTGAAATTTTAATTTATTTTAATTTAAAATAGTATTAAATTTTTACTATTTGTTATTTTTTTCAAGGAATTTCTATCTCTTTTATTATTCCATTTAGAGATTATATACTTGTTCGACCATTAATGTGTTTCATGCAAATGAATTTGTTTTAAATTTTTAAATGTTTTTCTAATTTGACTATGGTGGTCCCAAATATTTCTTGACATTGATAACCGAGTAGTAATTGATTAGCTAGACAAACTTAACTTATTAAAAGCAGTGACATGGTTTAAGAAAAATGTCTTAGTTCATAGAAAGTGTTTTTTTCTTTAAAAAAAAAAGCCTTCAATGCAATGTTCATGTGAGCGTGTCTTCGTAGTCAATAACAATTATCATTATATATATACCTAGAACCAAATCTTTAGTTATATCATAATTCTTTGTCTTCTTACTCTAATCACTCAGTATCATGTTTTGAAACACTATCTAAGAAGACCTGTTGTTGTCGCAGTGATTATAGTGATTATAGTCAGTCAAAGATTTTTGTATCACATATACTATAATAACTTACACCTGTATCTTTTAGTGATTATAGTCAGTCAATGATATCACAGATTAACATGAAAACCGATTTTAAACGTGTTTTTTTTCCTTGTCTGTAAACAATACGACAACATGTTAAAAAACTGATGATACATCTTTAATCAAAGTGAAGCTTTGCTGTGAGACGAACTTTTAAATGGAGAAAAACATTGTTCATAAACAGCAGCCAAAGATGAGATGATAAATGATTTTTGCTTAGGTTATATGAATCCTTTGTATGGGTATTATAATAGTTTGATGCTTTGGACTCTGCCAGGTTGATTTCAAGGAATTATATTTGGTGAGCGATGCTTATGGTGATCATTTCAAATAATCAAAGCTGCCATATTAACCGCCCGTTTGTTTTAGCTCTGAATTTGTCAAAATTAAGAAGTTGTGAGGATTCCCAAAAAAAAAGATGAAGTTGTGACTATATCAATTTGACCAATCAGATGTATATTGATCGTAAAGACAGCACTCGAAGTTGGTAAGGTGTATTTTCTAAATGCTGAATCGTATTTATTACAATAAACCATAACAAAAGATTACTCATACGAAAAGGAGGTCTCTTACAACATTTTCCAATTAAAATAAATATATTACATGTTTGAATGGCATAAATTACATGGGAACAACATCTAAAGACTTTGAAACACAGAGAAGAAGAGACCAACCTCAACTCAGATCTTAAGTTCTCCTTGTTGCTACTACCCCCGTGACGTTTGAGCTCACCTTTTATATGTGGTATAGCAGGCGGCCCGCGGGACGGTTGATATAAGAACGGTTGATATAAGAACTTGTAATTCATGCATTATGGACGTGAGACCCTTGACTTTTAATTAACCAGCGAGCAACATGTCATGAGGGAGACTAAGCTTTTCCACTTGCATGTACGGTCCTAACTTAATCCTGGTGCGTGACTGACATCTAATTCTATGCCCAAAAGCTTGAAAGTCAACATGAGATCGAAAATTTTCAACATATTTAGTTCAGTTTGTCCTTGAGAAACAATATGAGACAGAATGACTGCACATAATTGGTGTTTATTAGAAACTATTGTTGTGACAATAGTGCTGTAACTTAACAGGAAGACCGAGAGAGATATGTTCTATGAGCTGATACTATACGTCTGCTCCAAAATAAAATGTAACTAAACAGGAAGATAGAGACAAGAAAAAAAAAACTGACCTATGTGGCTCATCTTTGAAATAAAAGAAAAAGAATGTCAGGAGAGGAATTTGATAATCACCATGGGGTATGATACAGATTATAACATCAAGGCAAATTCAAACGCAGTTATCACAAAGAAGTCAGCTCCTGTAGGTGCAACACTTGAGCCAAAATAAAAATACGTAAGTGTAACTTATCGACATGCCAGTGAGTGTGAAGAAAACTCTTTGCGTTAGCCAATGATATGAAGAATACAGAGGAAGCACCATTAAAGTTTGCTCCTTTACGAAAGAAAGAAACATAAATTTGTAAGTTCTTTTGGATTAATAAATAAACATTTACATTGAAATTCGTGAAAATAGAGGAAGCAAAATGGACAAACCAAGTGTGTTGACCTTATTGCCATGAAGAGAGAAAGAAACACAGAGCTGTGATTGTGAGAAAAAACAAATGAAAGAACAAAATAACTTGTATTAGGAAAGTTTAAAGTTAATAGGAAAGAAGGAAGGAACTTGGAGCTATGATAGCGAGCAAAAAATATTAACCTCGTTGTGATGAAGTGTTTGTGATAATTCCTCTCTTACTTCACTCTCTGCTCTAAAAATATATTCCTTTTCAAGTGCTTATTGAGCTTCTCCTGCCTAAATACCAATGCGAATCATAGGGAGTGAGATTTAGAAAGAAAATTAAATTGGCTTTGAGATCTCCATCAAGCAAAAGGAAGATATCAAATACCTTCATAAATATCAATTTATCTAAGCATCGTGTTCTTGGCAAGAATATTGTCTACTCATGTAGCAATTAACAACCTTTGGCTGACTCCTTATTATGAACCGATGAATACTGAAATGAAAAGCCAAATTATTTGTAACCTTAAAATAGAGATCAACATATTTATAGATTGACAAATCAAGTATAACTCACCAATATTCATCAATCTATGAAGCCTGATATCCTAAATTAGTGTAACAAAATCCAGTGGCCAGAACCAGTGGTGAAGCATCAATCTAAGGTCTTCAACCCACATGCAGAAATATCAATCATCGGAATTCACCATAGTTGGAGTTGATGTTTGACAGAGAGCCACCTTTACGGATTTCGTACCGGTGGGACTATTCATCGCAGACAACAAACACATTTATAGGTGGAGCTTCAGTCGGATGGATGCTAATGGCGATTTAATGCGAGAGAGTGGGAGAAGTGGTGCTAACCACATGAATGCTTGGATTAATGTATCTGAAAGAGTAACTGAAGCCGTTTCACAGAGGGTGTTAGGATTTGGTGAGATCAGAAGGAACACGGCGACTGGACTTATGATCTCCTCCGTCAAATTAAAACAAACCCTAAATAATTGGGCCAGTATGCAAAATCATTTATAGGCTCAATAAATATCATAATTTACACAATACGTAACATAACTCAGCGAAAAAAACAAAATTTGATGTTCTATAAAATTGATGCCAGGTGGCACAATTTGCCCCATTCTAAAATTTGAGGTGGAGGCCTAAGGAGAGAGAAAAGTCTCCTTTATTGTATAAGATTCCAAGAACTATTACTATTACTTAATAGGGAAGAGAAAAAGAATAGAAACAGAAGAAAAAAATGAATGGGAAATGAGAGAAAAGTAGAAAACAAAAGAGAATTAGGGGAATGAAGTCAAAACGGTGGTCCAAAAGACAATAGGAAGGACCATTGTAAATTTTCTAATTTATTGATATCAGAAAGTTAAACAAGATTCCATAAGAAAAAAAAAAAGGAAACTAAGAACAATAATTATGCAATGGTCAAAGCTTAGCAGTTGGGCTTTTTAAATTTGGTCTAAACAAACCTGCATGGTAAAAAAATAAAGCGAGTAAGGTCTGAGGGTAGACGAAACTTATTATTCATTTGAGCAAATCCCAAATCTATAAAAGGTAAATATCCTGAGTTATAAGTTTTTCATTTTAATGAGGCCCTGTTCGTTTGCTCACCCAGGTGATCCATCTGGGTGAAGATGCAAATTGATGTTCGTTTAATGCATTATAATACTACATCCAGATGGATCACCCAGTTGAACTCATCTCAAATTCTCACCCAAATGAAGGTGAGTCTTGATGGTGCATCTGGATGCAGATGCATCTAGTTCAGTCCAAAATAATAAATGACAAAAATGACCCTTTAAAATCAAAATATTATTTTCAAAACCGGAAAAATGTATTTTCCCGCCAAAACCGGAAAAACGCATTTTTCCGCCAAAACCGGAAAAATGTATTTTACCGCCAAAACCGGAAAATGAAATTTTACCGCCAAAACCTGAAAAACGCATTTTCCGCCAAAATCGGAAAAACGCATTTTCCCGCCAAAACCGGAAAAACGCATTTTCCCGCCAAAACCGGAAAATTGTATTTTTCCCGCCAAAACCAGGAAAAAAAAACTTATTTCCCGCCAAAACCGGAAAAACGCATTTTCCCGCCAAAACCGGAAAATCGCATTTTCCCGCCAAAACCGGAAAAATGTATTTTCCCGCCAAAACCGGAAAATGTATTTTCCCGCCAAAACTGGAAAAATGTATTTTCCCGCCAAAATCGTAAAAAAAAAACTTTTCATGCAAAACACTTTTCCCGCCAAAACTTCAAAACATACCTTTTCCGTCCAACCCGCAAAAAACGTATTTTTCCGCCAAACCCATAAAACGTATTTTTCCGCCAAAACCATAAAAATGCACTTTTTCGCGAAAACACACATATTCCCTCAAAAACCGCAAAAATATTTTCGGCCAAAACCGTAAAAATTCTATTTTTCCGCCGAAACGTAAAAAATTATATTTTAGTCATTTTATTAACAAGTCCACCTAGATGCAGATGAAAGTTCAAAAATGACAAACAAACGAACATAGTTGCATTCAGATGATTCATTTGGATGCATGGACGAAATGAAAAAACGAACAACACCCAGATGGAGCATCTGGATAAGATATCTAGATGGACCATCTGGATGCATCTTCCAGATGTACAAACGAACAGGGCCTGAGTCTTTTTTCCAGCTAACAAAGGTACGGTTATTTGATTATTCATGGAAAGAGATTACTATTAATATCTAAGAATGTACAATGTTTCTTCACGCAAGTTGTATATATAGCCATGTGTAAATTTCTGGTACGTCGACATGCAATGATTCTCTTTAAACTATTACAGAAATTAAGATAATACTGAATAGGGTCAAGAGTCTAGTCTAATGTAACCAATGTCATAGTGATTTTCGTATGATTAGATTACCATTTTTGTAGGTTATGTATATCCTTATAGCTAGGTCAAAAACACATGTCACCTCACTCTTTGAATAAACCCACAAGTTTGTAAAGTAACAACATTCCAGCTGTTCGTTTATATCTTTATTCTTTCTATTTTGCTAGTATTCATTGTCTAAATAAGTGAAAACAAAAGAGACGTGAAGCCAAAGAGAGAGAAAAGAGAGAAAAGAGAGATCTTGTTTGGGGTTCGGCGCGCGGCCGGCGCGTGAGCGTCCGTGCCGGCGCCGGAGCCTCTGTTTGTCCTTCGTAGTGTTCCCCCTTCGCTCTTCTTCGCCAACCTGTCAACGACTGCCTTGTCCGAGCTCTGGATTCGACCTCACCGCTTACGGTGGTTTCGGTCTTGGAGTAACGACGCTCTCGTCGGGAGGGTCCTGGTGGAGGAAGTGGCATGCATGTTCAGTGGTGGTGTTTTCCGGGAGGTGGAGGCTTTCGTAGATCCACCGCCGCCGGCTCTAGTTCCCGGGAAGGGAGTCTTCTTTAGATTTGCCTTCGCCGGCTTTAGTTTTGGAGAGCGGAGGCTAGCACAGCTCCGCGCTTCCACTTAGGATCCCGCGGTTCTTTGGGAAAAGTTTTCTAGTTTAGTTTTGTTTCATGGTCGGCGCAGTTGTCGGTAAGTCTTGGGTGGGGTCACTGCGGATGAGATCTTGGTTGAAGACAAGGTTCTCCGGCGAGGTGATGATTCTCAAGGAAAGGAAGAGATGGCTTCTTGAGTCGCGTGTCTTGGGTTTGAAGTATGCTAAAGGCGGAGGAGATCTCGAGGTTCGATTGATCTCTCCGGCGGGATGACACGGCGGTGAAGAATGGCTTTGCGTTTGTTTGGAGGCTTGTCTGGTTTCGAGCTCCGACGAACAAGGTGCTCGAGGGTGTTTGTTCCGGTGGCGTAAAGGCGGAGGTGATCAAGTCGAGGCGGTGACGACGTGTGTCGCGTCAATGGAGCAGATCACTCCACTTGTCGAGCCGCCTCCTTGATGCGCTAGCCAGCTGGCCGGGCGGTTTCTAAGGTTGGGCCGAGGGCCTGTTTAAGTTTTTATTTTGCCCCTGGGGTTGGGCTTGCGTTTGTTTTCTTTGTAATCGGGCTTCGGCCTTGTATGGGCTTGGCCCAATCATCTTATAATATCAAATCTTTGGCGGAAAAAAAAAAAAAATAAGTGACCAAAAATTGACTTTACGAGATTTACGAATCGTCAAATCATCACTATATTGTCATGAACAATTCATAAAAAAGACAATTATCTATTTTATGAGTTTTAACTCTTTTAGTGTAGATTTTGTTCGAAAGCTGTAACATTGTTAACACAATTTGAACCCAAATCCAAACCGTACTAAACATGTATGTCTGATCCAAACATAATATAAACTCCATGTGATATATACTTATATTATTGTGTTTCTAAAACCAATAAAAAAGTATTAAATTAAATTAATTCCAGTTTTAAACATAGCTACAATGGAATATCCGGCAAACAAAAAAATTAAATGAAATTTTCTAAAGTTTAAATTATTATTATTGTTATTTGGCTTTATGCAAAGATATATGTATAGAGAGATAAAAGTTTGAGTGCATCCAAAAAAGACAAAGAGAATAGATGGAAAAAGAGTCAGTCATCTTTTAGAAAAAGCCAGAAAACCAAATCAGAAAACAAAAAAACTTACTCTTTTAATCCAACATAGCCACGAATCCTCTCTCTCTCTCTCTCTCTCTCTCTCTCTCTCTCTCTCTCTCTCTCAGTGCTCTTCGTTTCTCTTTCTTCAGTTTTGTGTTTGAAGAAAAAAAATAAACTCAAACAGACTTCTTGTTCTTGGGGTTCTTTTTAGGGTTGTTGGGACTGATATCTTTAGAAAATGGGTAAAGCTGCTGGGAGAAACGGTAACGAAAACTATAACGGCGTTGGATTTAACGGTCAAAGAGGCGGTGGAGTTAGGCCATATGTACGGTCTCCGGTGCCTCGGCTCAGATGGACGCCGGATCTCCACCGTTGTTTCGTTAACGCTGTAGATATGCTCGGTGGCCAACATCGTACGATCATTTTCTCCTCGAATCTTTTGAAAATATGCATTTTTGTCACTTTGTTTTTATTCACATGTCTCAAAGTGAGTTTTTTTCACGATATTTCTAAAATGATTCTCATCCTTTACTTTGTTTTTTTTTTTTGAACTTTTGTGCTTTACTTTGTTTCATTCATATATACCTTCAAGTCTGAGTTTCTTGGATTGTATTTAGAAAAATTGAAAGTTTATCGTTTGTTTATCGTGTCATTATCTTGACGGATCATCTCTCATTCATGTTTTTGAACCAAGCTTCACACTTTTGGTTATTGGTTTCATTCATATATCAAAGTGTGGATTTTTTTTGTGTCGTTTGATTTTGTTGTAAGAGTTTGCAATTTCTCGTTATTATTTTTCATGAATAGTTGTCATAAAGAATCATCATAGTACCTTTCTAACGTTTTTTCTTTCTCTTTTGTATTTTTGTTGGGTTTGATGAAACAGGAGCGACTCCAAAGCTTGTTCTTAAGATGATGGATGTGAAGGGACTCACAATTTCACATGTCAAGAGCCATCTCCAGGTAGTAATTTTACCCAACATTAGTTTTTCTCTTATCATAATATCCTGAATATTAATCACCTTTTTCTCTTAAATTTTACTACCACATATAACAGATGTATAGAGGTTCTAAACTTACTTTGGGGAAACCAGGTAATGTATATTTCTCCTCTGTGTTTATTAATTTCCATAAATACTCTGAAATGATTTTCGAAAGAGTGGGACCGTTGATTTTAATCTGAGCTGTTAACATCAAAACTATAATAATAGACGGAATTTAATTGTTTTACTGTTTCTGTTTGTAGTATGTACTATTGGTCTAGTGTCATGATTCATAAGACAATTGTCATAAATACATATATTTCTTTTAAAAAACAAGAAAATGGGTATTGCTTTTTTATATAGATCAAGAGAATATTCATTAAAGTCATTTACTTAATTCTTTTTTTCTTGGGGACAGAGGAAAGCTCTTCATCTTCAATAAGAAGACAAGACACTGAAGAAGATAATTTTCATGACAACTTGTCTTTACACACAAGGAATGATTGTCTTCTGGGTTTTCACTCCTTCCCTCTTTCTTCACATTCTTCTCTTAGGTAAATTTTATTTATTATATTTTTATATATATATTCTGACATGTTTTTAATTTTGTATCAGAAAAGATATCATATCATACTCTTTTGTCTGCATTTGAATTGTCCTTTTTATTGTTTTTTTTTATATTTACTTTGGTACAGGGGAGGAAGAAAAAAGGAGCAGACTTCAGAGTCTAGTGGTGATGATGATGCTGATGCTGACTTCCTTCACACCATGAACATGAAGAAGACGAAAGAAACGACGATGTTTCGATCACATCATTTCCACAAGGTGTATATTTTGTCAATATGAAATTTCCTATAATTATAAAAATATACTTTCAAATATAATAATGAATAATCATGCTAATGGAACTTAGATCTGCGTGATATCATGCTGGGGGATTACGGTTTGGTTTAAGTCTTAACCGGTTTGATTGAAATCGGAGTAACACGACTACACGAGCCCAATCTTGTCCGGTTTAGTAAATTGATCTCCTCATCTTATTGGCTCAACAGAAAACAGAGAAGGAGAAGAACACTTGGCAAGAACACGAAGAAGAAGAAGATTTGTCGTTGTCTCTGTCGCTGAATCATCATCACTGGAGAAGCAACGGATCATCAGTGAGCGAAACGAGTGAAGCCGTCTCCACATGTTCTGCACCATTCATCTTCAAAGATTGCTTGGGTTCTTCACCAAAGATTGATCTTAACCTTGACCTTAACCTTTCAATTTCTCTCCTCGGCAGCTGAAATCTATATATAAGATCATTGTTTCTTAGATTAGTTTGCACTTTTCAGGATTTTGTTGTGAAACTACTAGAATTTCTTTTTTTCCGAGATTTAAAGTTAATCTCGAAAATAAATGTTAGATTCACGTAAATATCAAGCTGAAGCTGAAACCCACAAATTATAAAATACAGTAACAATCACATACAGTTACAATATAAAAATAGAGACAAAACTTTACAGTATGTTGATTTTTCATTTCTGGAAGATAAAAATCAGATGACGACAAAAAGCTAGAGAAAATTAATTTATACGGATTCAATGTACCGTCAGCAATATTCGGAAAAAAAAACTAATATTGTGACCTTTTCTCTTAGTAAAATAGTAAAGAGATGAAAAATACTTTTAAAAGAAAAAAAACTGCTGACAAAAAAAGAATATATAAAAAAAACTGATAAAAACCACACGATTAATTATTCTTTAGATATTATCATTGGTGATTTTCTGTTTCACAAGTTCTTCTTGATGTCACTGTATCCTGAATTCTGATTCTGGTATGTTTGATACCAGGAACTTGAAGTAACTAAGCTGGAAGTTGTTCCGCGTTGAGCTACAACGAGAGATAATACAGTGATTCTAACAACTTTGAATTAAACAAACATGCTTTTGAATGGATAAAACAACGTATTCCCGTCGCCGAAAACTGCATAAGCATTGTTTCAGCCTTGAAACAGAGGAAGTTGATTTCGTGGCCCGGCCCATTCTAATTTCATGCCTAATGTAGATAATATTTTCTTATGCCCATCCACAAGTATAAATATTAAATACAAAACAAAAGAGAAAATTTTGACATTGATCAAATCACTAATGAACTGAAGGGAAGATGGAGCTTGTATATAAATAGGGCAAGTTCTAGAAAAATATCTAAAAAAGTTCTATCAAGTTTCAAGAGTGCCCTGAAATGTCTATCTTGTAAAGTTGAGTCCAAGAAAGATTTAGACTGATCATAAAAAGGCTTTGGAGGACTTTGGGAAAAGATGGCCAAAGGTGCAAAGCTAGGGCCGCCGTACGGCCTTGCACGGCCTTGGGCGATCCATAAAGGTGTTTGGCTCAACTAAGAAGGATGTTAAGGCGAAGTGCAAAGATAGGGTGAGTAGTACAGACATGAGGTCCGTACCATCGACCGTACAGCCCAATCCTATCTCCAGTCTTTGTATCTAGTCTCACGTTCTCAGTCTCCAGTCTCTCAATCTCTCACTCAGTCTCTTATTTTTCCATTTACAAACTTCATTCTTTTATCAGTTGCTTTCATTGTTGACATAAGACAAGATCTCTTTCCCTTAAGTGCGTATTCATCACACACACAACCTGAGCTCTGTTAAAACTTATATGGTATCAGAGCCAGGTTCATTAGAATTTGGTTCCAGCTTCCGCTAAGCTCAGGACTTACTCCCATGTTACTTCCAAACCAAGAAGAAGCTTCATGTACAGCCGGCTGTTCAACCCCTTCAAGAAGAAGATGCACTCATCCATAGCGTCCAGAAGCTGTCCTTGGTCGTTCTCCACTCTCTCATGGTCATCCTGAAGAAATAAGGCCATTGGAAGCATGTCCAAGCCATTCCTATTCACTGTTCAAGAAAAAAGGCGAAAGCTTTCAACTTGTAGCTGATATGGCGACTCAAAGCATGAAGAGAGGAGGTGTTTTAGGCATGGTGGATTCAAGAGGAAGGTCCATGAAAAAGGAGATGCTGGAGTTGACACCAACAACTCAGCTCTCCCCATGTACTAAGGAGTTTTAAGGAACTACCACTAGTTCCTTTGCTGTAAGAAAATCTTTTTCTCTTGTATAAAGCTTGAGTGTATGAACAGGTTGTGATGTGATTGAAAACCTGAGGATATATTTAATATTCCTAAATGAAAATGGTTTAGAATATGTCCCATGATGCTTAAAGAGGCTTGTGTGCTGATTAAGAATGTTTTAATATGCTTAACTCCAGTTCATAGTGATGCTTGTTGTGATTGATTGAATCCGCTTGCATACATGTATTGAAACTGATTGAAAGTTGGTGCATATAGTCTTGTTGCTGCCTAATATTGAAGCATTAGATTCATGTCTAAATTGCTGAGTAAAGAAGCTTTAAAATTGCCTAATTAGCTTGTCTTGAATATGTTATGATCTTGTTTGTGTTTAGAGAGTTAGCTTGCAAAGATTATAACTTGATAATGCATTGTGTCTATCTATTGCATTGCTTGTGATATTGAGAATCAAACTTGATGATTTATTAATCAATAATTGATCTCAATACTATTGAAAATATTGAAAATATTTAATGCCAGTTATAAATTGAATTTATTAATCAAGAATTGCCTTGATGCTTTATATTGTTGCATTTAGATTAAAGTCTAAGATGCATATTAAGGAGTTGTTAAGATTGCCTAAATACTTTGACTTGAAACTAATAAGGTTTTGCTTAGTATTTAGAGAATAGTTTCTTGCATAGATGAGAACTTGACATTGTCTTGATTTTATCTAGTGTAATAAAGCTTGAGACATTGGTGATCAAACTTGATGAAGTCAAGGATTGATCCCAATGCAATTGTATCTTATCAATTGCTAGAGTTTGAGTGATGTTCCAGGCTCACAAGAGGTGCTCTTAGTTCATCATCAAAACCGAGTTGAAAGAGAAAGAATGGTGCTCATTATGTGTGCAATGGAGAGTTTTTACAAGAAGGGTTAAGCGCAGATGGTTGTAAAACTCACTTAAGCTCACTGGTAGTCTTCTCTTTACCATTGCAAGTAACTGAAGAAGAAACCAACCGGGTCTAGGCTGTGGCGTGTCTATTCAAGAGAGTGCTCAAACTAAGAAAGAGCACTCTTGGATGTGTGAAGAAGAAGGCTACTCTATCAAGACGGTTTCTAGTGTGAGGTGATTGAAGAAGTAGCTGAAACTTCCACAAGCATTCCATCTTGGTGGCGAATTCAGAAGGGTGATTGCAATGGTTTGTTGTTCCGGATCAAGAGACTCTCACCTGCCCAAGCTTGGTTCTTCCTAGACTTAATTCCAAGCTTAAGAGGGAGTGTTGAAGAAGTTGCTATGATTCTAGGGAGAAGAAGAAGAAGTATGTATTCAAGTGGCAACATTAAGGACCACTCTTCATCATCTTAAACAAGGGAGTAAACCTAGTCTCATCTATTTTAATATGTCTTGATAGGTTTATCTCTTGATTATGCTCTGTGATTTCCCCATCTAAAGTTCCATTTATAGTTTGTAGCTTCTAGTAGAATGTCTAGGCTAATTGAATAATTGTACTGAAATTGTTTTGCTGTTGCATTGTCTTGTTGACATTAAGTAATGTCTAGTTCCCCAGAATCTCATATCTTGTTTATTACATTGATTTGTGTGTTCCCATAGCTTGAATCATCATGAATGTGTTGTAGAATTGAGTATAATGTCTCTGCTGCTTGCATCATGTTTGAAAGGCTACTTTGCATTCACATAAGCTTGTTTCAAAGTGTCTTGATTCAATCTGGTTCAGATTGTTGCTATGTCATAGTTAAATTCATCCTTGATGTCTTATAGCATTTAAAAGTATGTCAAAGCTACTTGAATCATTGGCTTTGATTAAACTAATGAACATTAGCATATATTGTTAATTCATTCTTGTTGCCTAGATTGCATAAGTGTCATCTAGTCTTGCATTTCATTTGGATTGAATATGTTGCATTCATATAGTTATTTTAAGTGTCTAATCTAATGCATTCATCTATTGTTGCATTTAAAAAAAATGAATTAAGTTTAAAAGATCAGTTTATTGTTAAAAACATTCATTGTCTTTGACAGATTAATTGTTGAAAACTGCTTGTTGCTGTTCTTGCCTTGATTGATTGGTTGTTTCAAGTTTATATATTGTTGTGGCATTGGAGATCAAACCTGATGGATGATTTTGGTTTGGTCCCAATGGAATGAACTGATCTTGCATTGAGTTGTGGTAGTATAGTGTTAGGCACATAAAAAAGTGATACAGTGACAAGCCAAACCAAAGATAAAGGTCTTGCGCCATTGCATATCATCACTAGGACATGTTAGTCCATAATCTAGAGGAAGTATAGTGTGATTGATTATGCAATGAGAGATGACCATTGCATAATACCATTGGACAAGTCTAGTCCTTAGTCTACAGGAAGTGTAGCATGGGTAATTATGCATTGAGAGATGGCCATTGCATAATACCATTGGACAAGTCTAATCTTTAGTCTACATGATGTGTAGCATGGGTAATTATGCAATGAGAGAAGTGTCTTGTGAGTCTCTCTATGGTGATTCAAATACCCTAGTTCATGGTTAAGGAAGAAAGTACACTCACAAGAAGAAAGCTATCATGAAAGATTAATGGCTATAAGACCATGGGGATGCATAGGATCATCACAAGCTTAGCTCCTTCTAGTCTTGGTTCTAAGCTTGAGGGGGAGTCTTAATGCATATGTCCATGGTCAGTCTTCTACAAAGGATCATCAGCTGGAGCTATCCTAGGAAATCTAAAGAAGAAGAAGCTGATGTTGCCACTAAAATGGTGCAATGACCGAGTGGGAAACTCACCAAAACAAAAAGAGAAATCTACTTTACTTATCTATTTTGCTTATAAAGACTGATATCATGTTGCTTAAGATGATAGATTTAAGGGAGAAAGAACTGATTCAATGTTGCTTAATCTAAAATGATAAGCTTATTTCATTTGATTGATCTGAGATGATAGGTTTATTTCCTAAAAAACGGAGGCATGATGTTCACATTGTATCAGGTACTTGTTATCTTGATAAGCAATTCCTAGGAGATATAAGTGATACCTTGAGAGACTACTTGAGAGAGATTCAAGTGGAGAGTCAAGCTGTTTGGGAAACTTCAAAATGTTCATAGAACGCTCCTCACTTAAACAATAGGAAAGTATCTTAAACTCATGTCAATTCAATTCAATTCATTCATCATGTCATTGTTTAAGCTTAAGATGATATTTAAAATATTTTGAGTAAAATGTGATGCATTAATGATGCAATCTTGAGGGTCTTGATAAGTACTGATACACCTTTGGAATAATGTATCATGTATCATTGTTTGAGCCTCACCAAAGATGGAACTGGTTGGTTCCTAGCTTTTCTAAGATGGCTGAGATGTCAGTTGAGAGGGGGAGTCTCAAATTGGCTACATGAAGAGGCCAAGAAGTGTTTAAAGTGTGCACAAGCCTTGAAGAGTTGCTGCACCAGTTAGGCCACGATCCAGAGTTCTTTGTGTCCAACCACACTGGTTCTAAGGCACAAAGGCTCAATGGCCAATCGCTAGGCCTTGGAGAGCTCTATTCTTTTTTCTTTGAAAGGTTTTGTCCCAATAAGTTTTCTTTGTAAGTTTTTTAATGAGGGAGACTCTTCAGGGTTCCAAGCTTGACTTAGGATATCCTAGAGTCAAGCTTGAGGGGGAGTGTTGAACTGAAGAGAAGATGGAGCTTGTATATAAATAGGGCAAGCTCCAGAAGATGTCTAGAAGAGTTCTATCAAGCTTCAGAATGTCCTGAAGTGTCTATGTTGTGAAGTTGAGTCCAAGAGGGACTTAGACCTGGACTCAGACTGATCTTAAGAAGGCTTTGGAGGAGTTTGAGAGAAGATGGCCAAAGGTGCAAAGCTAGGGCTGCCGTACGGCCTTGGGCGATCCATGAAGGTGTTTGGCTCAACCAAGAAGGATGTTAAGGCGAAGTGCAAAGATAGGGCGAGTGGTACGGACAAGAGGTCTGTACCATCGACCGTACAGCCCAATCCTATCGACCATTCATCCGGTACAGCCTAAATCAAAGATGTGCAATGTGTGGGCGGTTTAATCTGATCCAAGACCTTTCTCTTATGTCCGTTGGAGTAATGAGGAGGCAAGGGATAAGTGAGCTGTGTATATGAGCTGGAAAGGTAAAGGTACTTTACATTTACAGCCATGACCAATCCTCATCATTTATTCAAAAGGAGCAATCTGAGCTATCCATTTGAATGTAATCAGTCCAAGACACGTCAAGTAGCACCAGAACATCAAAGATCAGCTTTTTCTCATCATAGCCATCCTTCTATCAAGTATTATCAGCCATTGATATTAGGTTTATTGCTTACAAGTTGTAAAAGTTATAAAAGCTTCTTTGTATCTGATTTTGTAACTCAAGAGAGTTAGGAGGATTTTCCCTTCCTCCTTCATAGATTTATGATACTTTGTCTCTCTAATCTCTCTATTCTTTGGTTCTAAGTCAGTCTCTAGTCCCACGTTCTCAGTCTCCAATCTCTCAATCTCTCACTCAGTCTCTTATTTTTCCATTCACAAACTTCATTCTTTTATCAGTTGCTTTCATTGTTGACACAAGACAAGATCTCTTGCCCTTAAGGGCGTGTTCATCACACACACAACTGGAGCTCTGTTAAACCTTATAATCAGCAACTCAACCTTATAAAAAATACACTCAATCACTTTACCACAAACTAATTTTACCAAATTGATGCCTCTTAAAAACTCATTTTTGTGATTAAACCCTTATTTGTTGGATTTTAGCGAGGATCGACCATGAGCTTTTGCAACAGTTTTTGTTTGGTGCGATCTATATAGTATTAACATACTCTGCATGTACTATTTAGTAATCTGTATGACAAAAATCTTGTATGTTACATCTTTTGTAAAAGATCAACAAATGAATACCAGCGTAGTAACTTCTAAGTAAACTTGCAAACCCAATCCATATTAGGAGAAGATCGCTGCACTTGATAGGAGATGGAACTACATGAGACTACACCGGTTTGGATGGATCATTGCCCAATAGGATTTATAGTCAGGGACAAAGCCAGGCTATAAACTATGGGGGCCTGTGCACCCGTAATTATTATATATAGTTTAAAGTTAGTTAAACAAAACATAGAAAATCTCTTGGATCAGATGGAAAAGTAAAGTTGTGCACCTACAATAACCTGGGTTTGATTCCTCCTTCTCCACCTTTTCTGTTTTATTAATGATAGTGCACCGATTAGATATATTGTCTAGTTTCGCCCATGTTTGTAATGTTACATGTCTTTCTGAATTTATTAAGTGCTTATTGCTTTTGCCAAGTTATGTCAATCTCTTAGACGAGAGAAGAATGAGTTTGCTCTTTTTTGTTCTCTTAAAAACGTTAACCCATAATTAAATATCGAGGTATGGCTCGGGTCATGCACATGTAGTACTCAGTTATTTAGTCGGCGGCTTTACATGCCAAATTGTTTTGTGATTTTAGCACTCTCGACATCCGTACTCTGCCAAGTCCATGAGTTATAAGTTATAATAACATTGTGAGGTTCGCTTTTGTCCCAAAAAAAAATATTGTGAGGTTCGCTAATCTTCCACTGTAACTTTGAGTCCAATTTATATGATGCAAATATTATGTATAGCCTAATATAATTAAGTTTTAAGTTTTTTTCAAACAGAAACTAATTAATCCTAATATTAAAATAATAGAGTAACTATATATCAAGCCATTCATCTTCTTCTCACAGCCACAAATACTTTGGGTGCAACTGGTTATATTCCGAATAGGAATGTTTAGGAATAAAATAAATGATTTTTTATGGAATAGGAAAAATTAGAATGATGTTAAAAATGGAATAAAAACTGAAATTATAAATGGAATAAAAATTCCACACATTCCATTCATTCACGAAGGTTTAGAATCATGAATAAAATGAATGATTTTTACAAATGATTTATTTTTTTGTTCTATTCCAAAAATGGAATAAGTAGAATTTATTTTGAAAAACATTCATAATAACTGGTAACTAATTCATGGAATCCCATGAAATGATCCATTCCAAATGATTTTATTTCAAAAAATGTCATTCCAGTTGTAGCCAAAATTTGATTTAGCTAAGCCTTTGATTTTTCAGTCTAGTTTCGGGCTTCCAAATTTATATTTATTTTTTGGATATCAATTTGCAGTGTGGTTTAATAAAACTTGCATACATATTCAAGAACGTCATAAAAAAAGATTAGTGATTTAACTTTTTTATTTATCAGAAGATATATCGTTAAAGCATAAGTTTAACTTAGAAGTTTGTTTAATGATAAATAGAACCAAAAGGAATAAATATAATATTGTGATGACCTTTACACCAAGGGTGATATTGCAATCATCTTCATTCACAAAGCAGAATATTTGTATCGTCGACTAAACTTATTATAGCCTTAGAAACACTTATACTAATTTGGATCCCGACTATTATACCACATTGTAACATCACAATCGCCTCAATTTTTTAGTCCATATGCCTATTATTTGTTATGGGTAATTTTTACTCACGTAATATTACAAATCACTTTTTAATACTAGCACTTATCATTTAAAAAATTCAACCTAAACACACTAACTATAGATCTTAATTAGGATAACACCAAAAAACAATTGTTTTCAGTGACAAAATAGTCAAAACTAAGCATTTGTACCACCATATTTTTATGTATCTACGTATTACATACTATCCCCTATATATTATTTGAGAAGCATTGCAACATTTTTTTGTAGCCACATGTCATCACTAAAATCATTCTTACAATCCTTAGAAAAATAGGTTGGTCCATTTAAATATATAATAAGCTTTTTATTAAATCACAATAAATACATTATTAATGTGCTTCATTATTTCCTTAAATAAGATTACGGAATTGCCAAATGTGGCTAAAGTATATATGACAATTAATGATTTTGAATAATAAAGATTTGATAAAAATAAGTGTGTATTATAATTATATTTGTTTAATTTTAATCTATTAAAATAATTTAAACAATCATAGTAACCATATAATAAAAATTAAAAAGAATATTTATATATTATATTTAAAATTTTTAAAACGAGTATAAATTACTAAAATTGTTAAAAATTTCACATTCAAATTTTGTGATTTATGATTTAAAACTTTTGTTATGACATGATAAAAATAATTAAAAAATAATATCAGTTGAGAGTCTCATTTAATAAGTATCAAAAATAAAAGATACTAGATTTTGATCCGCACTTTTAAAATGCGGATTTTTTTTCTTTTTTTTTCAATTGACAAATATTTAGTAAATGTCATATTTTCATATATTTGTGTTTTATTTTATAAAAGACTTAAACTTTTGATCTTTATTTATCGTATTTCATTTTAAATGACTATTTATGTTTAAAAAATTAAACTTTATTTCTTTAATGAATTAAGTTGGTATAACTCTGATAAATTAATTTTATCATGTGGTTAATATTTTAATAAAAAAATTATATACTTTTAATAAAGATTTATACTTTTCAATGAAAAAATCAATTTTTTTATGAATGCTTAAATTATATTAAAAAAAGAAAAAATAATAACTAAGAATAGTTGAAAAAAAATTATTTGAACTTGGACTCAGTGGCCCAAAGGAAAAAAAATGTGAGCATTGGATCTGATTTTTTTAATCGGCCCAAATGGCCCAAGAGAGATCTGATGTGGGCTGGATCCGAAAAAAATGACTCAATATAGATGTGTTATTAATATTACTTGATTGCCCTTAATGAAACATGCAATGTTAGTAAAGAAAATGGCAGACTAAGGTAAAAATGATAATAGGATCATGTTTTAATAGTATAGATATAAATATATGTATCATTTTAAATTAAACTATATTCCATATAAAAATACATAAATATCTTAATTTTGAAATTTACTTTGAATATTATTTTGATAAAAAATTTGAAAAAATATTGACAACTTAATTTTTTAAAATATTATAAATTACTTACACCATTCCCACAGTGAAAATTTTGTTATCACTATTTTAGACTTTTTGCTATAAGAGATACAAATGATAAAAATAAATGAGAAAAAACATCATTTAATAAATTTTAATATTAAAATATACTATATATATATGTTACTATCATTTAAATTTAATTATATATCATATCAAATAGAAAATATATTTTTTCGATTTTTTCGATTTATTTATATATTTGCACCAATTTAATTATATAAATAGTAGATAATGACTTTTTAATTATTCAATATATATTTATTATTTCATAATATGTTATAAACATATAATATATAAAAATAATTTATATATATAATGTTCATCCCGCGCAAGGCGCGGATCTTAACCTAGTATTTTATTATTTAAGGTAATGAATTATAAATATCTCTGTAGATAAAAATATCAATTTATGATTGTAACGCTCGTGACTATAATATATTCAAGATAGATATAGAAGATTTATGAACTCTTCATGATTGACGCGCGGCCAACATTTACTTGGATAGATATGAAAGATTTATACTCTCATGACTTACAAACTTCCAAACATCTACCATGTTAGAACTGAAAGATTTATAGACTCTTCATGACTTACACGCGGCATTATATTACTTTTAACAACTTTCGTCCAACTATTATTTAGGTAACAATTTGAAAACTTTGAACGTAATTAATTAAAGTATTTAGATTTAGCAAATTAACTCTTCTTAAATTTACTCTTACCCATTTATTACATGCTCTCTGTGTGTGTGCATGTATTTATGTTTACATATGGTTTTTTTTTTTTTGTCACAATGTTTACATATGGTTATTCCATAAGAAAGAAAGACGAAGCAAGTGATACCAACGCCACAAAAACATCTCAAACTCGGCAAGCTAAAACAGGTGAAGTTTTATTTTGCTCTCCTTATTTTAAATATTACCGTGTTTTAATATTATTATATATACTTAATATTCCGGTTCAAATGTCGTTGTTCGGAATGGGAGGTGTTCATTTTCCTGAAAATTCTTTGGCATAATAAAAAAAATTGTGTAAATAAAACAATAGTATTAAGCTCACATTAACAATCTCCTTCTTTGGAGAATAGGCTGAATTTAAAATGACTTTGTTGAACTGTTGGAAATCTCCTTTACATATATATAAATACAGTAGGTTTACCATATATTTTTTTCAGATACCGCTATTATGATATTTATGCTCTATATATAATGTTTAAAAAAATTAAAATATAATATATATATATATATCTTTTCTAATAAACTATATTATGTTTTTTCAGACAAATAGACATAAACAGAAAAGTTTGAGAAAATATGTGTTAATGTTTTAATTATTAAAATAAAACAAATAAAAGATTGGGGATCTACCCATTTTGGGGAATTATTAATAATAGAGTTGTTTATTTTAGTTCTAACCCATTAACTGTTTTAATATGGGAAGAGGCGACGAAATTGAAACAATTGGAGTAGCTTTTGTTCAAAGAAAAAACAATTGGAGTAGCCTTTATGTTTTTTAATTTACCACATACATGAAAATATATACATATCATTCTTTCTTTTGTCCTTTTCATCTTTAGAATATCTCTCTTTACATTCAACCTTCCATGATTCACAGACATACATACATTCATATATATATATATATGACACGATACGAACTTTTTAAAACCAAAAGGAGACCCATATGAGATGATGATGACGATTGTGACAAATAATCGTATTTTGTTAGGAATAAAAAAATATTAGATGCTTTGTGGATTAAATTTTTGAAAAGTCTATAGATCTGTCTATATATATATATATACATATAATTTGAGATAACATTTTAGATAATTTTTGGAATTTAAAATATCAAATCAATGTTTTCCTGTTTTAAAGTTTTATTGTTTATATTTAACACATAACAGACATTTTTAGAAGTAAGTATTATTTTTAAATATACCAACATAGTCGGTTAGCTAATATTTAAACATGTTTTACATATACTCGATATTTTTATTGTATTTTCTTATGCTCGATAGTTTAGTCAACTAATTCATGTTTAAACTACAAAAAAAATTAGTTTTGGATCCACCAATAGAAACTGGCTAATTTAAATATTTATATTATTATTATATATATTGAAAATCCGAAGCCGGAAATTCACAGCCTAACCCTTCGCAAGCATAGCCAAAACGCTGTGACCGGAACCTTAGCCCAGTTTCATAAACATCTCGATCGAGAGACATGAGAAGAAAAATGAGCAAATGGAAAACGAGGAGACAAGGGAGAGAAAGCCTCCGGCTTCGGCAATTACTCTCACGTGCGACCAGACACCGAAAGAAAATTCAATTTAGCTTCGAGAGTTTGAGAGGATTTGGAAGAAGAGAAAAACGTTCTCCTAAAAACACCAACTTGAAATTGGCTAAGTATTTGGAAATATATTTCACGGCCTTATAAATAGTCAAATGTTTAAAATTAGTTATATCTAAGTACGCACAAAAAATTTCCAACATTTTTACTTCTTTAATTAAGATATATAAGAACAAAATATAGGCTGGATATATATATGTGATTCATAAGCTTTCCTTGTATAGTATATGAGAAATCTCGTACTGGTAGTTTATATTCTTATACGATATTTGACAGTATCGTCCTCTAATATAAATGATGACCAAAGAATGAAGAAGAATAATACATTTTTTAATATTCTAAGAATTTTACTATTCATAAGGAATAGCTTTTCATTTTCATTTTTTTTATTTCTTTTATTGAGAAATATAGAACAAATTTGTTCGTTACTAAATATGATAAGAAATTATTATTCTTTAGCATTTCTATAATTTTATTCTTTTTCATTCTTTTCGTATCTATTCTTAATGTTCTTTTGATAGTTACCAGTTAGACCCAATCTCTTAGTGTCATAGTTACACCATGGTAATATGTTCTATAAAGCTTTTTAGATCCAGTTTTTGTTCTCTTTAAAATTTTATTCACATATGATAGCGAGAGAGAAGAGCTGTTGAGGGTTGTCTCACGCACCATCCACTGTCGTTATATGGCGAATGGATTGGGTCCACTGACGTCTGTAGTTAGCATATTTTTTTTCTTTCTAAAAATTAATTTACGTATTCAAAAAGAGAATAATAAATTGTTCTGTATAGGAGTGTCTACAGTCGGCAGCCAATGTTTTTTTTTTAAATAGTTTCATTCAAATGCGTAACAAACAAACAATTTTTTTCAGCAAACAATATTTTATTTATATAATATATATAGTTTTTAGCATCCTATGTACCGTATAAAATATCATACATAAAATAAAAATTACACCAAACTAACCAAGCCAAGATTGATTTAATCTGTTTGCTAGCTATGGAGTTCGGTGAGAGTTTTATTTATTTATTTGTTACTACCCTAGCACTCGTTTCACTTGTCACTATCACCTCCTCTCATCTATTACCTCACATAAATTTCTCTGTTTTTAATTGTCTATTAAAAATTAACAACAATTAATCTAAAATCAGAAATATCCCGTTTTTAGGGCTTTATTCAGATAAGAAATCAGTGGAAGTCAAAAAAGAATTTAATGTTTCGAGTTTCTTCTCTCTAGATTCATTTTTTTTTCTCTCTCTCTCTCTCTCTCTCTCTCACCATCACACATAACACAGAAGAATCCATGGCTGCTTCTTCATCCTCTAATGCTTCCTTCTTTGGAGTTCGAGAAGAAGATCAAACTCACCTTCTTCCTCCGAATCCCTCCGCGGCCGTCGCTCCTCCTCCTCACCACCAGCCACCGCAGTCTCAGCAACCTCTTGAAGCTCCACCGCAGAAAAAGAAGAGAAATCAACCAAGAACTCCAAGTAAGTTAATTATCACTCCTTAATTGAATCTTATCATCTTAATCTTATAAATCATGTGATAAAATTTTAAATCATTCATTGGTGCTTTTTCACTAGCTGAATCTAGAAATAATAAAATTAGCAAAACCCTAGTTCTTGATTTTCCAGAATTGAGAATTTCATTAACCATATCATGCAATAAAAAATTCCTTAACTAATCAATATTTTTTGCCTCGATTTATTCTTCTGCTCTTTATTAGATTCCGATGCAGAAGTGATCGCTTTATCTCCAAAGACACTAATGGCTACAAATAGATTCATATGCGAAGTATGCAACAAAGGTTTTCAGAGAGAACAGAATCTACAACTTCATCGAAGAGGACACAATCTCCCATGGAAACTTAAGCAGAAGTCGACCAAAGAGGTGAAGAGGAAAGTGTATCTTTGTCCGGAGCCCACGTGCGTCCACCATGATCCGTCACGTGCTCTCGGAGACCTCACCGGAATCAAGAAACATTATTACCGTAAACACGGTGAAAAGAAGTGGAAATGCGAGAAATGTTCTAAGCGTTACGCTGTTCAATCGGATTGGAAAGCTCACTCCAAGACTTGTGGTACCAAAGAATATCGTTGCGACTGTGGTACACTCTTCTCCCGGTAATTATTCGAAAATATTTTGAACAATTTAAATTATAATTAATCATATATAGCTCAATGATATGTGTGTGAATATGTGTCTTGAGTCATTCTTCATGGATTAGGGTTTATTCTTAGGTTCACTTTCTGTTTCGCCTCGAAGTCTTCGATGCTCTTATCGCTTTCTTTCATGCAGTAAATGCAACTTTAATTTATTTTTTCTTTTTGTATATAAAGATATTAAAAAATCAAAATTGATAGATGAACACGTGAATGTATGTGTGCATATAACCATATCTATGTATGACACTGAAACTACCATATTTCTTTTTTTTTTTTTTGAACAAAAAACTGCCATATTTCATTAGATACTTTCTAGCAGAAACTCAAAACCAAAGAGGACCAATTTCAAATTTTTGTTCTCTTATTGTTTTTCTATATATCTTGCCTCGTAAACACCGCCCTATTTTCTGTCAGAGAAATAAAATTGATTTTTCTCAGGATTTTTTTCCTTAGATTTAATTACGTACTTATACTACGGGCAGTTCACGTGCTGCTAAACAATATAATAGAGAGTTTGTCATTACAGAGTTTCCCTTTTCTGTTTCGTTTGTACTCTGCACCATAACCACACAAGCCACATAATTTTCTTTTGAACTGAACCACATGACTATTTTCGATTTATTATAATTACAATATACATTTTGCATAAAAACAAAATGACGCTAATATTTGATAGAAGTGGCAACTAATAATACACTACAAACAATTTCGATTTTGAATTTTGTTTTGGTTCTTGGTTGGATTTTGATGTGTGTGTGACGTAGAGTTCTATAAATGGTATGAAGCCAAGGAAATAAAAGTATGCTGGTATACGTGCACGCACACACACATCAAAATATATAAATGCATTTATGTCTAATATAATCCTGATCAGTGAATATATGCTGAAGTTGCATTTATTGAACTTCTAGGATCTTGAATTAAAACAGATTCAGATATTCATTTGTCAATCATTCTCTCTACATACTAATTTCGTGAAACATAACTTTTTCCACCTACCTTAACCTTTGTAATTCTCTGTATACGCATATATTATTTAAATACACATTAATGCATACATACACATGGAGTTATAGTTAGCAATGACAAGCATATCTTATGCATATAAAATATCTTTTCAGAATTAATAATGATTATTTTAATTAGTTATTGCATATACCGGTAGATTTATTCTTGGTCTCACCCCTAGAGTGAACCTCTAGGTTCACCAATCAATATGATTGTGTTATTTCATATTCGATATTTTTAAAAAAAAAATATTGTCAAGTTATATTATGTTTTTAAAATAAAAAAGTGAAAAATAAATAAAAGAATTATTTTTAACGTCGTCAGCAAAACACTAAATCATAAACCCTAAATCCTAATCCTTAAACCCTAAATCCTAAACCTTTGGATAAATCCTAAATCCTTGGATAAATCCTAAACCATTGGATAAATCCTAAACTCATAATCAAAAACACTAAAACACTCAAGGGTTTAGGGTTTAGGGTTCAGTGCTTAGTGTTTGATTTAGAGTTTAGGATTTATCTAAGGGTTTAGGGTTTACCCAAAAATTTAGGGTTTACGATTTAGGGTTTAGGGTTTAGTGTTTTGCTGACGACGTTAAAAATATTTTTTTAAATTTTTTTGTAACTACTATTATTTTTTATTTATTTTTTTCCCTTCTATTTTAAAAACATAATATAACTTGACAATATTTTATTTTATTTTTTTAAAGATATCGAATATAAATAATAAAATCCAATTAGTTGTTGAACATAGAGATTCACCTGAACCCAAGAATAACTCATACTGATATATATATACAATATAGTTGTTCGTAAGCAAAGTTATATAGACATACATCATCAAACTTGAAGTGTGACACAACATTGTACTCCTATTTATGTATATGCATCTATTAGGGAATCCTATTGTGATTAGGATTACCTATAGATAATGATAGACCTATATTGTTAGAGATAACTACAAGAAGATATAGGATATTGTGGTCGGTCATTCTCGTGTATATATATTGTTGTAAAGAGTTTCAATGAATACAAGTTAATAGTTTATCATTCAATCTCTACTTTACATGGTATCAGAGCAATAACTATCCTGAAACCTAGTTTTTCATTAGCAAGTCAAGTTTGATGGCTGGTGAAGTCGATTCTTCTGCTAGTAAAAGCAGTGCTCAAGTTGAGCATGTTGAGCAAAGTAATATGGGCTCAGTGAGCTCAACTCCGTACTCGTTGTTTGCGTCGGACAACCCTGGAGCATTAATAACTTCGGTGGTGTTTAACGGAGACAATTATAATGAGTGGTCTACAGAGTTAACCAATGCCTTGAGAGCCAAGAGAAAGTTAGGGTTTCTCGATGGAACAATACCTAAACCTTCCATTGATGATCCGAAATTTGATCTCTGGTCTTCGGTTAATTCTATGATTGTCGGCTGGATACGGTCTTCTATTGAAGCGAAGGTTCGGTCAACAGTCACTTTTATATCAGATTCTCACAAACTTTGGGAGAATTTGAAGAAACGTTTCTCAGTGGGGAACAAAGTCCGAGTTCATCATCTGAAAGAACAACTGGCGTCTTGCAAACAAGGTGGTCAATCAGTGATGGAGTACTATGGACGTCTAGCAAAGATGTGGGAGGAGCTAGACATGTATAAGCCTCTTCCAGCTTGCAGTTGCAGTGCTTCTACAGAGTATGAAAAGGAAAGAGATGAAGAAAAAGTTCATCAGTTTGTCATGGGACTTGACGAATCTCGGTTTGGAGGAGTTTGTCAAGGGATCATATCCAGTGATTCTTTAGTTGATCTTGGAGAAGCTTATTCCAAAGTCATTAGAGAAGAACAGCGTCTGGCTTCATTCAAAGAAAGAGAGACTCAACAAGGTGCAGTCGGTTTTGTCGCAAAGAAAGATCAAGTTGATCCAACTATGCGTCGATCTTCTCAGTGTTCTCATTGTGGTCGCAAAGGACATGAGAAATCCAATTGTTGGCAACTCGTTGGTTTCCCGGACTGGTGGGAAGAACGATCAAGCAAGCAAGAGAACAGGAGTTCTCAGAGTAACAGAGGACGTGGTTCCTCGAGTTCTGATAGAGGGAAAAGCAATGGACCAAAGGCACACAACGCTCATGCAACCTCATCAAATGAATCAAGTTTTCCAGTGTTCACAGAAGAGCAACTGAAAGCTCTTACACAGATGATCAATGAGAGAACTAAGTCATCTTCCGATAAGTTGTCCGGTAAGCTCTATGGAGATTTGATACTAGATACTGGAGCATCTCATCATATGACCGGAGAGCTCTCGTTTCTTAAAAATATCTCCAGTATAGCTCCATGTCCAGTGGGTTTCGCAGATGGAAACAAAGCGTTTGCGACTCATATTGGCGTGTTGTATCTTTCTGAAAACATCACATTATCTAATGTGTTGTTTGTACCGAATCTCAACTGCTCACTCATCTCAGTGTCCAAACTCTTACGACAAACAAATTGTCTAGCATTACTGACAGATACAATTTGTGTTTTATAGGATCGTTTCTCACGGACGCTGATTGGAGCAGGTGAAGAGAGAGATGGGGTTTATTACTTTAAGGATGTCATGGCAGCTAGAGTTCATGTTGCTGAGAAGTCTGTTAAAGAAGTTGATCAGTTTCGTTGGCACCAGAGGCTAGGGCATCCAGCGTTTTCAGTTTTGAGTTTATTACCTTTGTCATTTTCTACTAATAAGTCGTTGACTCAGAGTCCTTGTGACACATGTTTTCGAGCCAAACAGACAAGAGAAGTGTTTTATCAAAGTTTGAATAAAACTAAAGAGTGTTTTGAGATGATTCATTGTGACGTATGGGGTCCTTATAGAGTTCAATCTTCCAGTGGAGCTCGTTATTTTTTAACAATTGTAGATGATTTCTCAAGAACAGTTTGGACGTACTTACTACTTGAAAAATCAGAAGTTCAGACAGTGCTTCAAAATTTTTGTGCAATGGCGATGAGACAGTTTAATAAGGAAGTCAAGACAGTTCGCAGTGATAACGGAACAGAGTTTATGTGTCTTGCTCGCCACTTCCGTGAGAAAGGAATTATTCATCAAACGTCATGTGTTGCAACTCCTCAACAAAATGGTCGCGTTGAGAGGAAGCACAGGCATATTCTCAATGTGGCAAGATCGTTACTCTTTGAAGGAAACATGCCTATTCAGTTTTGGGGAGAAGCAATCTTGACAGCTTCGCATCTCATCAATAGAACTCCATCGAAGGTGCTTAATAACACCTCTCCTTATGAGTTATTATATGGAAAGAAACCATCTTATGAACATCTTAGAGTATTTGGAAGTTTGTGTTTTGTGCACGCCAAGTCGCGAGACAAGGATAAATTTGGATCAAGGAGCAGAAGATGTGTGTTTGTGGGTTATCCGTTCAACCAAAAAGGATGGAAAGTATTTGATCTAGAAACAGAGGAATTTCTCATATCACGAGATGTTATATTCAAAGAAACAGAATTTCCCTACTCTTCTCAGTCACCGGTCCCGGCAAACAGTCAGTTGACTACACAAGTTCAGATTGATGATGACTGGGAAATAACAAATCTGTCTCCTACTGAAGACAGGGGGAGTTCAGACCCAGTAAGTACTACACCGTTACCAGCTCCTGACCAAACACCGATCTCACAAACAGACGAAATAATTAACTTGCAGGAGAAGGCACCAACGTCTTCTACTCAACCAAACCCGGAAAGTTCAATTCAGAAACCTACAGTTTTAGTTTCAAATCCTACTGAGTCATCAAGTGACAGTGTGGTAGCTGTGAATGAAACATCTGGTCGTGGTCAAAGAGAAAGAGTACCGTCAGTTAAGCTCAAAGACTACATCACATACAATGCGATTCGTCTGGAAGACCCCTCTCTCTCATCTCCCTGTTCTGCATCTTCGTCATCGTGTAACGGTTCTGGTAAGACTCCTTACCCTCTAAATAATTATGTGTCTGATCTAAAGTTCTCTGTTTCCCACCAAGCCTTCCTAGCAGCTGTCACTGCTGGAGTAGAGCCTCGAAATTATTCAGAGGCCATCAAAGAAAAGGTATGGAGGGATTCTATGAAAAGAGAAGTGGTAGCCCATGAGGAACTTGGCACGTGGGATTTGGCAACTTTACCTCCTGGAAAACGTGCTATTGCATCAAAATGGGTACACAGAATCAAATACAATGCAGACGGCACCATTGAAAGACATAAGTCTCGTCTAGTTGGATGTGGAAACAGACAGATTGCAGGTGATGATTATGGTGAAACATTTGCTCCGGTTGTCAAAATGGCGACAGTTCGAAGTTTGTTAAGTCTTGTTGCAGCAAAGGGTTGGGAAGCTCATCAAATGGATGTTCACAACGCTTTCTTACATGGTGATCTAGAAGAGGAAGTTTATATGCGCTTACCACCTGGTTTTACTCATGAGGATCCACGCAAAGTTTGTAGGCTTCGTAAAGCTATTTATGGTTTGAAGCAAGCGCCTCGTTGCTGGTTTGCAAAGTTATCCAAGGCGCTAATTGAGTTTGGCTTTGTACAGTCATATTCAGATTATTCTTTATTCACATATACTAAAGGAATGAAAGAAGTTCGAGTTCTAGTATATGTTGATGATTTGGTCCTAGCAAGTAATGATCTCGGGTTACTAGAGAAGTTCAAGACCTATTTAGGTGATTGTTTTCGTATGAAGGACCTAGGCAAGTTAAAATACTTCTTGGGGATTGAGGTGGCAAGATCAGATGAAGGAATCTTCCTCTCTCAAAGAAAATATGCGTTGGACATTATTGCGGATTGTGGCTTACTTGGAGCTAAACCTGTGTCTATTCCGGTTGAGCAGAATCATCACTTGGCAGCAGACAAAGGACCGATGTTCTCCGACCCAAAGAAGTATAGACGCCTAGTAGGACGTCTTGTGTATTTATCAATAACGCGTCCTGAACTCTGTTATGCAATTCACCTATTATCTCAGTTTATGAAGGCACCGCATGTGGTGCATTGGGAAGCTGCTCTTCGTGTGGTTCGGTTTCTCAAAGGCTGTCCTGGACAAGGGATACTTTTACGTTCAGATAGCAATCTCGAACTCTCAGTATATGTCGACGCAGACTGGAGTACATGTCCACTCACGCGACGTTCCTTAAGTTCTTATGTTGTGCTTCTTGGAGGGAATCCTATTTCGTGGAAAACTAAGAAGCAGAAAACGGTTTCAGACTCTTCTGCTGAAGCAGAATATCGTGCAATGGCCGCAGCCACGAAAGAGATGAAATGGATCGTTCCTTTGATGAAAGAGCTTGGTGTTCAAGTTGACAAACCAGTTCCTTTCTTCTGTGATAGTAAAGCAGCGATTCATATAGCCGCTAACCCTGTTTTTCATGAGCGTACCAAACATATTGAAAGAGACTGTCACAGGGTGCGCGATGCCATTAAAGATCGTCTTATCTCTACTACATACGTCCGCAGCAAGGATCAGATTGCTGACATTTTAACCAAAGCTTTGGGGCGTTCTCAGTTTGAGTTTCTATCGTCCAAGTTGGGCATTCAAGATCTTCATGCTCCAACTTGAGGGGGAGTATTAGGGAATCCTATTGTGATTAGGATTACCTATAGATAATGATAGACCTATATTGTTAGAGATAACTACAAGAAGATATAGGATATTGTGGTCGGTCATTCTCGTGTATATATATTGTTGTAAAGAGTTTCAATGAATACAAGTTAATAGTTTATCATTCAATCTCTACTTTACAGCATCAATGCATGTGAGTGTGTAAGCTGTTATAAATTTACGTATATGTAATAGTAATAGATTCGTATAATATAATAGAGTAGTAGACTGACTTTCTAGCCATCCATCGACTTTTCAAGATCCCATAATTACACGCGGATATATTTGTAGCTACGTGACATGATGAGTCTCTCTCTCTCTACTTATAAATATTTTTTTCTTTCATTTTCCCCAAAATATGTCTTTTTATTTTATCGCTTAATTTATCTGACGATCCAATAGATTCCATTATGAATGAAATGATTAATATTATCTTTTTGTTTTGAGTCACAGGCGAGATAGTTTCATTACACATAGAGCCTTCTGTGACGCGTTGGCTCAAGAGAGTGCGAGACACCCAACTTCTTTGACTTCTTTACCAAGTCATCACTTCCCGTACGGACAAAACACCAACTCCAACAACAACAGTTCAAGCATGATGCTTGGTTTGTCCCACACGGGGCCCCCACAGAATCTTGATCATCACTCTGGCGACGTTCTCCGACTTGGAAGCGGCGAAGGAGTAGGTGAAGGAGCCGCCTCACGCTCTTCATCTGATCTCATTGCTGCAAATTCTTCAGGTTACTTCATGCAAGACCAAAACCATAGCTTTCATGATCAACAACAAGGATTTTTGGCTGCAAGCAATAACATCAAGCCATCACCAATGAATTTTCAACAGAGTCTGATGCAGTTCTCGCATGATAGCCATAACTCTCCTTCCTCCAATCTCTTCAATCTCAGTTTCCTCTCTGGAAACAACGGAGTTGCTTCTGCTACAAGCAACCATAATGCTGCTGCTGTTTCTTCCGGTAATCTTATGATCTCGAACCATTTTGATGGCGAAAATGCTATTGGAGGCGGAGGAGGAGGGGAAGGAAGCACGGGTCTCTTTCCTAACAATATGATTAACTCGACGGACAGAACAAGCTCAGGAGCAGTGCCTTCACTCTTTAGCTCATCAATGCAAAATCCCATATCAACACCTCAAATGTCAGCCACTGCTCTTCTTCAAAAAGCTGCTCAAATGGGTTCAACCTCAAGCAACAACAACAACAACAACAACAACAACGGAAGCAGCAACAATAATAATAACAATGCCTCATCCATTCTAAGAAACTTTGGGAGTGGAATGTACGGAGAAAACGAGAGTAATCTCTACGATTTGATGAACTCTTTCTCTAACCCCGATCCAACGGGAAACAACTCTAATGGAGTAAATTCTCCGTTTGGTTCGTACAGAGGAGTGAACAAGGGATTAAACGCTGATAAACAAAGCTTGACTAGAGACTTTCTTGGAGTTGGACAGATCGTAAGAAGCATGAGTGGAAGCGGAGGGGTTCAACAACAGCAACAACAACATGGGAATAGTAGAGAAAGAGTTGGCTCTTCGTCGGATTCTGTCGATAGAAACAGCAACACTTTTAATCCTGGTGGTGGTCCGGCAACTTCACCACCGTATGGAATCCATCATGCTAGTTTCTAGCTAAGAGAATTTTTTTAAAAAGGTTTCTATTCATCGACATAGATGCTATCTTTTTCAGGTACGCATGTCGTCATCAAAATCGGCAATTATAGTTTTGTTGCAAGTCTCTTGATACTTAAGTTTATCAGCAAAAAATAGTTGCAATTTATCTAAACTCAGCTCCTTTTTCTCTCTTGTAAAAGATTTTGCGTTTATAGTTTGTAAAAATGGATTCATGACTCTTAAAAATAATTGCAGATGAGTTTATGCCTTTATGGTTTGAGAATGTATAATTTTATTGTTTTGTTTTAAATGGTTCGTAGAGTTCTTCATATGTGATATATATATTTTTGGCTTATGAAATGTTATATACAAACATTATTATTGTTTCTCATGGCTTGTAGTTTCAGATAAATGAGTAATTTGTTTATTTTGAACTCAATTTCGAGTCTTTGTTCTCTCTATATATATGTATTAGTGTCACATCTAAAACGAACACTATACTAACGAGTTTAAGCTATAACGAGTTTATTTGTTTTATTTATTTATTTTTGTTAAAAAGCAGTTTTGGTATTTGTTTTTGGCTGTACTATTTATCGTCTTATCATTGCATGGTGCAGTCAATGAGTTGGAGGGTGCAAGCAGCTTTTGCTACGTTTCTTTGTCTTTTTGTTTTTATTTTCTTATATTTGCCGTTTTATTCTTTTATTTCTTTTCATTTGTCATCCTCACTAGCTGGCAATGTCACGAGTGTTTGTCCTGTGATCCCCCTTTCTAAATATTTCGATACATGTATACATACATGTCACATGTGCATATAACATATAAATATAAATATGCATTTGTATAATTTTGTACGTAATATGCTCCTACCATATCCTAAGGCTTGTCCCGATCATATTTGAATTTTCCGATCATATATGAATTTGACGGTCTAAAAATGTTTCAAAATTCACAGTCTACATTACTGATGCTGATTTTTCCGGTTAATAATAGCATCAATATGAAACTAGTTCTAATGCAAATATAGTTTGCACCGTTTTGATTTCGCTTGGAAGCATGTTTTCAAAAATATATCATTATTTTTTTAACAAAACTAATAACTTAAAAAAAAAATTTGAATCTGGATTATGATTTCGTTTCTTAATGATCTTAACAATTAAATTTATTTTAGCCAAATCCGAAACACATTTAATATCCAATAGGTTGGGTGATTGGGTATGTTTGGGGAGAGAAGAGGGGATATTTTACAGAAATTTCAGTGCATCTTTAGCCTTTTTTTTTTGTTGATTTAAATTTTGTGTGTGTGAACATAAAATACATTACTGAAGACCACATCTGTAATTTTTGGAACAATTAATGATATTAATAATTGTTTTATAATGTCATTGTCGTAATAATTAATTTATTTGAAGAATATATATCAATAAAATTATAATCCCCTATATATTATTTGAGAAGCATTGCAACATTTTTTTATAGCCACGTCTCATCACTAGAATGATTTTTAGAATCTTTAGAGAAATAGGTTGGTCCATCTAAATATATAATAAACTTTTAATTAAACCACAATAAATACATTATTAATGTGCTTCATTATTTCCTTAAATAAGATTACGGAATTGCCTAATGTGGTTAAAATATATAAGACAATTAATGATTTTGAATAATAAAGATTTGATAAAAATAAGTGTGTACTATAATTATATTTGTTTAATTTTAAGCTATTAAAATAAATTAAAAAATCATAGTAACCATATAATAAAAATTAAAAAGATTATTTATATATTATATTTTGAATTTTAAAAACGAGTATAAATTACTAAAACTGTTAAAAGTTTCACATTCAAATTTTGTAATCTATGATTTAAAACTTTTGTTATGACATGATACAAATAATTAAAAAATAATATAAGTTGAAAGTCTCATTTAATAAGTATCAAAAATAAAAGATATATAAATATATGTACCATTTTAAATTAAACTATATGCCATATAAAAATACATAAATATCTTAATTTTGAAATTTACTTTGAATATTTTTTGATTAAAAAATTGAAAAAATATTGACAACTTAATTTTAAAAATATTATAAATTACTTAAACCATTAATCCCACAGTGAAAATTTGTCATCACTAATTTAGATTTTTTGCTATAACAGATACAAATGATAAAATAAATATGAGAAAAAACATCATCTAATAAATATTAATATTAAAATATATATACTATATATATATGTTACTACTATCATTTAAATTTAATTATATGTCATATCAAATAGAAAAAATATTTTTTCGATTTATAAAATTTCTTTATATGTTCGCACCAATTTAATTATATAAGTAGTAGATAATGATTTTTTAATTATTCAATATATATTTATTATTTCATAATATGTTATAAACATATAATATATAAAATAATTTTTATATATAATGTTCATTCCGCGCAAGGCGCGGATCTTAACCTAGTAAGGAGTATAATGCAGGACGACATACAGACAAGTGATGCTACTAAGGAGGCCCATCGACATGCAAACAGAAGGAGAGATGGTATCGTTGTCTCACCAAAAACAGACAGCTCTTCTTCTTTTTTTTTTTGTTGTAAACGTATTTCTTTGACGAAAGATATAACATTTTCATGGTGTTATAAACCTTTCTGTTTGAGAGGGTCTTTTTTACCTTTTTTTGCGGTTCTCTTAGACTAAGTTTGCTTTGTTTAGCAAGATTAGATGAAGTACTAGGGTTTGATTTCATCAAATCTGATTGTATCACTTTGTGTCATTACTCTGCTAATGAAAATTCACATTCTTATAAAAAAAGATAACATTTTCATGGTGTAATGGTTAATCATCCATATGAAGAGAATTCCTTTTTATAAAATAATATATCTTAATTCATCATATCCAAAACGAATACACTCAAAGAAACTGTAAATTTTAACCATTGTCTGTAAAATAAATTGTTTATGATCGGATATTGGCCACCAGAATAAATTGCATATTACGAATTTTTATGTCTGCAACATGTAGCTAGCAGTCGAACTTTGAAGTTTGAACCAAGCTGCCAGTTTAAATTTTTTCGTTTACTTTTAAAATTTATACTGACCTGACCACTAAAGAGCAAAAAATCTTCGTTTTCAAGTTGTCTGGGGCAGGACCTCGAAAATCTTAATTAAAAATTACGAAACAAAAAGCATATGAACGATAATATAAAAACCGAAAACGTTTAAAAAATCATAAAGAAATAGACAAATTCATGGAGTCGAGATCTGATCTCTTTCTTTAACTTAACAAATAGCATGTAATGTGTGACGGTTTTATGCGATTTTTGAATCTAGGATACAATCGTGATGAAACTGTTTCACAACATCCTAAACAGAATCTACGAACTAACTCCTACGATATACTTTCGAAACACTTACTTTAAAGAGGAAAAAAATCTGAATTATCTTTTCTAGTGAGAGAAAGCTTCTTTTGTGTAGTGAGAGATGAATGTGTGTGTTATGAGATAATTGAATTTGTGAAGTGCTTATAGGGTATTTATACTGAATAAAAGCTTGGTCACCAAGTTAGCTTAACTTGGCTAGCAAGTTGGCTAAACTTGGAAACCAAATTGGCTAACTTGGCCACCAAGTTTCTCTTTTTTTTTTAGTTTTGAAGCCAATTTGTTTTTATTAAACACACAAAACATTTATTCATCCCATTGAACTTGCAAAATGAGTCCAATAAATTGTCATAACCATTCACATTTTAAACCAAAATTTTACCTAGTCCACTGGACTTATAAAATTCTATTCACACTTCCAATTAATTACTCAGTCCATTGTGCTTATAATTAATTGGTCCAACAATCCTCCGCATGAATAGAAGTTACTCTAAACACTTGAAGACTCAATAGACTCGACAGATTATGACTGACTCTACAACTGGACCTAACACTAGACTAGACAGACAAACTTTTCGAGAGTATAAGCGAGAAGCTAAATGTATATGATGTAGTAGTCTTTTCCAGCTTTATACTACTCATTGTTAGTATATGCCGTATTTACTTTTCAGGTGGTGGACATGATGTCTTGAACCCCCCGAAAGTTTATGTAAACCGAGTCAACAGATATAACACAGCTGCATTTTCATGTAAAGTTAAGTTCTCTATTGTGTTCATTTGGCCGTGAACTTGCCTGGTTGGTCATGAGTAAACTTGGAGAGTATAGCCTGAACTTCATTCTCCTAGAAACATCCTCATTTCACACTCACTAGGTGATTGCACTGTACACATGTCATATACACATAAAGTAGCCTGTTATACTTTATGTACATGTAAATGAAGGCCATGGTCTTATCGCATTTTCCATGGTCTTATCGCATTAAAATCCAATGCTTAACCTTATCCTTACATGAGCACTGTTATCATCTTGGGATATGGGTAGGTTTTGGTGCTTTTATCGGATTTTGTTTGCTGTAGTTGTTCCTTTGAACCAACTTCTTAGGATCTCCAGTCATGTTGGTAGGGTTTCCATCAAACATCCCTTATATATTAAAGGAGAAGCATTGTAATAAATGCATTCACACTATAATAGACACGTGGCAACCTCACAATGATTTGATAATAAATATGCTAACGCGTTCAGACTATATTTATAAATATGTTCACACTATATACTTTATATTTTTAATATAAAACTCATATGCAATAAAACTTTGGATTTTTCGTTTCGAATCAAAACAAATAACGAATCAAAATCTAAAAAATATATATATATATATATATTATTTTTATTGTTTACGGATAAAGTCAGGCAGAATATTTTTAAATTTTGATTCGATTCGTTATCCGTTTTGATTTGAACAAAAAAATATGGATATCTATAACTCTACGAAGCAAATCAGTTACTAAAATACAATTAAAAAAACAAATCACAAATTCCAATATTTTTAGGAACGGATATCAAATTTGATATGTTATATGCATATATATACATATATGTACAGAATTATATATATATATTTATGTTATATATATTATAGTTTATATAAGTTTACAATATTTTATGAATTAAATTTATTATAATAGGTATTAAAGTTTTAAAAGTTAAATTATATTTTATTTTGTAATAAAATGTTATTATTAAATTTTTCAATTATTTTATAAATTTTATTTTAGTTACAGATCAAATAGGATATTCTTTAAAATTCTAAATCATTTGGGTTATCAGAGTCACCGACTATCCAGGTGGCTAAAGATTGAATCGACTTGAATGCCTCCAAATACCCAGATATTCGATCTGTGCCCGCTTCTATTTACGGATACAATTGATTTTTCTTTATATGAAAAAAATTCACTAATGTCAAGGCCTTTTTAATTTTAATTAATTTTAATTTTATCTTTCATGTATTATTTAGAACATAAATGTCATTTAATATTAATTAACAATATCTTTATATATTTGTCATTTATTCTTATATATTTTTACATACATATACATATGCACCTTGATGTGAGCACCTTATAAGTATTTACCACCACTGAAGTATCTATTTTCTTTTTGGAAGTTAAAATATTTTTTTTCTTAATACTTCTTACCGATCAAATTGTAGTAAAATGATTTGCCTTAATAATTTTATTTTCTTTTTCTTGAACTATTATCCGCTTACAACCTATGATATGAAACCATTGGTTCGACATGATGATTATCTAAAATTTATAACATGAAAATAAACAAATAACAGTAATTTTTGGTTTTTACCAAAAAAACTAAAAAATCAAACATTCTAACAGAACAAACCAAAATAAATATTAATTTAAAATAATGGATATATTTTAGGAGATTAAAAACCAAAAAATAAATTAAAATCGAACCGATACCCAGATTAAACAGATTTAATGTGTTTTTATTAAAAATAACAAACCTAATAATCACATCCCGCGCAAGGCGCGGGTTATTACCTAGTCCTTTAATAATAGGCAAGAAACCTATCCCCTTCAATGATTTTAATACTTAATCTCATGTTAAACCATTGGTAGATAATCCATAAGGTTGTCAGCTGACGTTTTGAGATCACAGTTTTTAATAGTTTTATGTCATCTTATATGATGCGACTTACCATTATAGAGAGCATCCAGTACCCGAGCTATAGCTGATTGACAAAGCGTAGAACTGGACTGGTTTCTTTGACATTAGAATATCTTCCAAAAATTACGAAGCCATTCTGCTTCTTCAGCTGCTTTTTCTAAAGCAATGAACTCAGATTCCATGGTGAATATGACCAATAGTGTTTATTTGGAAGATTTCTAAGGTATTGCTGCTTCTCCAAGTGTAAAGACATATCCACTCGTCAATTTCAAGTTCTTAGATTCATATATCCATTTTGAATCACTGTATCCTTCTAAGACTATGGGTTCTTTATTATAGAGTAGCCCATAACTTACAGTGTATCCCAAATAATTTAATACCCTTGTTATAATTTTCCAGTGTGTATGACCTGAATTACTTGTATAACGACTTAATACGTTTACCGTATGCGCTAAATTGGATCATGTAGAATTGGTTAAGTACATTAGACTTCCAATGACCCTTTCATACTCCACTTCGACACTGACTCGCCTACATTTTTAGTTAATTGATGTTGAGTCTCTACTGGCGTTTTTTTTTTTAAAATTTTACTTGAGTAGTTTTAGGCTTATAATTTCTCAAGTATATTTACAACATAATGATCCTGAGATAAATTGTCCTGTCAGGAGTCTTTGTGATTTTAATGCCGAGAATAACATCCGCAAGACCCATGTCTTTCATGTCAAACTGACTATGAAGCATGTTCTTGGTTTGTTGAATGATATCTCTGTTACTACTGATGATGAGCAAACGTACAGACACAACATAATATACCCACTTGTAGTACATTTCAAGTATATACATTATCACATTCATTGATGCTGAATTTATTTACATTATAACATTATCAAAATTTCATTTCATTGTTTCAAAACTTTCTCGAGCCTATACAATGACTTCACAAGTCGACAGACTTTATGTTCTTAACCCTAGATCATAAATTCTTTGGGTTGTTTCATGTATATCTAATCTTCTAAATCACCGTTTAGAAAGGTAGATCTAAATTTTATTTGATGAGTTTCCAAGTCTCTTAATGCTGCAATTGCAATTAATAATCTGACTGAAGTTATTATCTTCCAATGAGAATAGGTATCAAAGAAATATAGACCTTCTTTATGTTTCCTTGCACCACAAGTTTGACCTTGTACTTATCAATTGAGCCATTAAGTTACAACTTGGTTTTGATTTGCCATCTACACCCTAGTGTTTTAAACCCTTGAGGTAACTAAGTTATTTCATAGGTATGGTTCTGTATTATAGAATGCATTTCACTATTGACTGCTTCTTTAAAAGAAGGTGAGTCAGGTGTAGACATGGCTTCAATGTAAGATTTTTGGTTCATTCTCACTGAGAACTAACATTATAAAATCTTCACCATACGACTTTTCCTTACGAGCTCTTTTGCTTCGTCTAGTTTCGTCTTTCATTTCTTCTGCATCGATTACAGAAGAGCCAGAAGTACTTGCCTCATAACTAGAGGTCATCACATCTCTTTCTTTAAGAGTGCGTTTCGGATATTGTTTATTCTTACGTGGAAATGTCAGTTCAAAGAATGATGAATTCCTTGAATCCATGATCGTATTAACATGGATATCTGGTATATCTGATTTATGAACCAGAAACCTATAAGCACTGTTATTGTGTGCATAACTGATGAATCTACAATCCATGGTTTTCGGTTCAATTGGAACCTTTTTAGGAGGTAGTGCTATGACTTTTGCTAAGCACCTCCACATTTTTAGGATTTAGTGGAACTAATTTTGTCGAGCACCCCCACACTTTGAGGCATTTGTACGAATGTACATTACGTTTTCAAAGTACATGGTCTTTTGCCAATGTTTGAATGTGGTAGACAATGCCCCCCCCCCCCCCCCCCCCAAACACACACATTTCCTGAGTTAATTAAGGATCATGCATGATTGCATTCATCCGTTAAGAGTTTAGAACTTTTGTTCTGCAACTTCATTGGATTCTAGTGAATAAAGAGCAATTATTATGAGGAATAATGTTAATTCTCTTAAGAACATGTTTATTCTCATTTAAGCTGCCACATATATGTTCCATTATGTTATGGAACGTTGACACAAAACTACACTTTATATGTTAGTTCTTATCAAATTGGTTTGAGATTTCACATTGTCTCTATGTAAATCAATATTGCTACAACATTAGCCAGCCTTGCTATGATGTGTGTCGGCTTTTTAAAAATTTTCATTGAATTTCTTTTAAGCATGTTTCTTTTTGAATCTAATGTATAGTTTTATATGAAAATTAGGCTTTCCTAGTTCTTTTGCTCAATCACTTTTGCATTATGTTCACACACTGTGAATATCATATGCTTTGTGATTTGCATTTTTGACTTACTTGAAAGTCAAATCATATGTCTCGTAACCTTTACTTGTGAGAGATAGATTTTACTAAAAATTTCCAATTTACCATTAGACCTAGTATATCAAATTTATTGACATACATCTAGTCGTTATCTCATGCATAAAAAATAACAGCTCTTTGATTATTATATATAAACATATGTTCCTTAAAAAAATAATTTGTCATTCAAAATTCTTTGAGCGTGTGTTCTAATCCTTGATTTGTCCATAAGAAAACTAAAAGTTCTATGAAAGTATTGAATTCTCTATACACTTAAATAGTAGTTTTGACTAGGCATAAACAAATCTTCACATGAAGACGATCCAAATAGATGAACATTCTCAATTAGGGTTGTCGTCTCACTGGTCATATGTAAATATTTCATGATTATTTGAGCGTAATATTTAAATTTAGATTTATTCAAAAGAAAAATATTTGAATAGGATCTAAATATAGATTTGATATTCAAAAAATATGGAGGATCTTATCGTCACATTCTCTTTGGGTCAGTTGGATCAAGATGTATCTTATCCGTAAAGGATCCTTTTGGACGGTGAGGGAAAATAGCTTGAGTGACTCTTGGATGTGGAGGAAAATATTGAAGTGTAGAGAAACAGAAAAAATGATTTTATAGAGTGGAGATCAGAAATGGGAGGAAAACCTCCTTTTGGCAAGAGAGGTGGTCAGTGTTGGGATGTCTAAAAGATATTCTGAGTAATGGCGCTCACATAGATATGGGTATTATGCTTGATGCGAATATGGAGGCTTGTAGAAGTCACCGAAGAAGGCATCATCGTATTCCCATTTTTAACAGAGTGGAAATGAAATAGAGAGGTTCAAGAACAATTGGGTGCAAGAGGAGGATGTATCTATGTGGAAAAACGAAAAAAGGATTATAAAAGCAGGTTTTCCACGAGAAGTACTTGGTTGGCAATTCGAGAAAGTCACCAGGAATGCTACTGGCATAAAACCACTTGGTTTAAACACGCTTCACCGAAATTTGCCTTTATATTCTGGCTAGTTATGAATGGGAGATTATCTACTTCTGATCGAATGAGGATTTGGAACCAGAACATAGATGAAACTTGTGTCTTGTGCCAGAGCTCCCCGGAGACGTTGAAGCATTTGTTTTTTGAATGTGCCTACTCTACTCGAATTTGGGAGAGTCTTGCTAAGGGTGTAATGAGTGACCAGTTCTCGGTCGATCTAGAGCAAATTGTTTGGATTACCTCAAATGGTCTGAACCTGAGCAGAATACAGATCTTCACTCTGAGATATATTATGCAGGCCACAGTCTACTCGGTGTGGAGAGAAAGAAACCAACGCAGACATGAAGAAAGGTCATCACCAAGCGAGGTGCTGATAAAAAGGCCAGACAAAACTATGAGAAATAAATTCACTGTCATCAGAAGAAGAGGATATAAGGATATGGAAGGAGGAATGATTGCTTGGTTTGAGTCAAGATTGAATAACTAGGAGAAGTTTCTTTTAAAGTTTTACATAAGGATGCTTTATTGTAAAAATGTATTTTTTCTTTGAATTAAATTGAACATTCAATTCAAAAAAAAAATTTGAAAACAAATCTAATTTTTTGAAAGTATGTAAAAATTATAAAATACAGTTTTTCCCGTTTTTATGATAAATAAATAAAAAATCAAATAAGTTTTGTATATTCAAAACATTAGTAAAAACGTTTTTCAAGTGGAAACTATAAAAAAGTTGATTTACAAAAACGTTTTAAAGTAATTAGTTTAAAATTTAAAAATCAGTTTATTAAAAAAACATCTTATAACACAAAATATCATTCCTAAAATTAATAAATCTTCAAACTACCTTTCAATCCTAAATCTAAATTTAAAATCCCTAAAACTAACTTTAAAGTCTAAACTATTTTTTTTAATTGTATTAATATTTTAAAATAGTTTTTTTTTTGTCATCAAATACAGATTCATATTGACTCTGTGAACCACTCCGGTAGATCTTGATCCATGTGAACGACAAACGACAGTTGCTTCCTGACACTGCGTGCTAGGCTATCCGCTTTTGAATTTTGCGTCCTTGGTACATAGATAATCTCCGAATGTGTGAAAACTTCTTTCAGGGATTTAATATCTTCCAAAAAGCTTACAAATGCTGGTCATTCTTCTGGTTCTTAAACCATCTTCAGCAACTGAGAATAATCCGTTGCAAATGTAACATGAAATTGCCGTAAGTTTTTCATGCATTCCATTGTCCAAATTAGTGCTTCCATCTCTGCATGTAAAGGGGATAGACAAGCTCGAACATTCCTTGCTCCTAACAACCCATTAAAACCTTCTAGAGTACTCAGCCAACCTTGCCCAGAGAAAGCATCATTCTCCTTCCATGAACCATCTGTAAAACACCATCTCCCTGGAATTGATGGGAGAGTCGTAACCTCAACTTGGGACGCTATCCTGGTCTCGGTCAATACATGTGCATCAGCCCAAAGTCTTGACTCTGTTTCTGCCAATTTGAGGGTGTCCATTGGTTCCATGTCCAAATTGCTAAAAACTTTATTGTTTCTTCTTTTCTAAATATACCAAAGAATCCATGCAAATTGATGAGCTTTCATCGGTGGAGAGACTCTCCAGAAGAGATGATCCATATTTGTGAACAAAGAGGTCGTTGGGAACATGGTTGGATTTGATGGTATCTTGGAGATAGCCCAAACCTGAAGTGCTGGAGGACATTCAAAAAACACATGGTTGATCGATTCCTCATCCGCTCCGCAATCGGCACAACATATATCTCCTTGTATTCCTCTCGCTTTCAGATTCTTTTTGACTGCTATACAACCTGTAACCAATTGCCATAGAAAATGTTTTAACTTCGGGAGGCACCGTATTTTCCAGCAGAAAGCTTTCAAAGCATCAACTGTGGATCCAAACAGTAAAGGTGGTCTCTCCTTATCTGGATAAATTCGTTCAAACTGATATCCTGATTTAACTGTATACCTCTCATTGTTTGTGAAATGCCATACATCCCTGTCCAACATGTGGGATTTACTCAGTGGTATAATTTCTATAATTTTCACATCTTGGAGATCCATCAAAGCCCTGAGTGCATGCGAATTCCATCTCCGCGAAGTAGAGTCAATAAGAGAATCCACTGTAAGATATGGGTCAAAAATATGTTGATTTTTATTTTCTGGTCTCGGGCGAGTGGTTGAGAGCCATGGATCATTCTATACATATATAGATGATCCTGATCCCACCCTTTTGATTAGTCCTTTGCTTACCAGAGATCTAGCAGAAACGATACTCCGCCAGCCATATGACGGAAAATAAGAGCGAATCGGTTCCAGGGGTGATGCATTCCTGTAATATCGTCCCTTGAAAACCCGGGAAAATAAAGTATTTGGCTTTTCGATCAGATGCCACAGCTGTTTACCAAGCATTGCTGTATTAAAATCCGTAATATCTTTAAAACCTAGGACCCCATCTTCCTTATCAAGACACACTTTATCCCATGATTTCCAGTGCATACTCCTTGTCCTTCTCCCTGGACTCCACCAAAATTGTGCGACCGCGGTCGTCAGTTTTTTAGTTGTTGCCTTAGGTAGCCGGTAGCAGGACATCACATGATTTGGTAATGCCGTCACCACAGATTTAATAATCACCTACTTTCCTACCTTTGTGAAAAACTTAAAAGTCCATCCATTAACTCTATTATTTAGCCGGTCCTGCACAAAGCTAAAAACTTGTATCTTGGATCCTCCCAAATTTTCTGGAAAGCCTAGATAAGATCCCATACCTCCAAGATTCTGGATTCCCAATATATCTCGTAACTCCTGTCTAGCTGATTCCTCAATATTGTGTCTAATTTGGATAGAGGACTTGTCAAAATTTATAAGCTGACCAGATACAACCTCATATTCCTTTAAGATCCTAAGGATAGTATGACATTCCTCTTTTATAGCTTTACAGAAAAAAAAGACTATCATCCGCAAAAAGCAAATGAAATATCGATGGACATGCTCGAGCTACCTTCATTCCCGTTAAAATTCTTCCTCTTTCTGCCTTTTTAATGTTTTCAATTAAAGCCTCAATACACAGGATAAATAAATAAGGTGATAAAGGATCCCCTTGTCATAAACCCCTCTGTGGGACTATAAGACCCCGGGGTTGTCCATTAAGTAGGACCTGATATTGAACCGATGATATACATTCCATCATTAATGTAATCCAATGAAGATCAAAACCCATATTCTGTAGGAGAGCCTTTATAAAATCTCATTCCACTCTATCATAAGCTTTACTCATATCCGTTTTAATTGCCATATATTTTCCCTTGCACGCCTTATTCGTCCGTAATCCATGAAACATTTCCTGAGCAATTAGAATATTATCAGATATTAACCTTCCTGGCACAAAAGCCGAATGGGTTTCCGAGATGAGGGAAGGTAAACATATCTTCAATCTCTGACACAGAACCTTCAAAATAATTTTGTACCCAACATTACACAGACTAATCGGCCTAAATTCGGTCATTTTTGTAGGCCTCTCCGTTTTTGGAATCCTACAAATATTAGTAATATTTAACCTCAGATCCAAATTTCCAGTGACCAAAAAATTATTCACCATATCCACCAAATCCTTCTTAATAATATGCCAGGAGTGTTGAAAGAAAAGAGCTGTCATACCATCCGGTCCTGGTGCCTTTTCTGGATGCATCATAAACAGGGCTTCTTTGACTTCGTTGTCTGACGCTACCCGCAGCAGACATTGGTTCATCTGTGGAGTAAAAAGCTCTTCAAAATAGTTATAAAAACGTTTCTAAAAATACTTATAAAGCTAAAAAGATTTAGAAAATATAAAATATATTTTAAAGTTAAAATTTTTTTGTAAAAATAATAAGAAGTTGGATAAAATACTTCAAAAATATTAAATTAATTTAAAAAATCTAAATCGTTTTAATATTGTTTTAAACAGTTTATAAATATCTAAATGTATTGTAAAATTTGAAAGCAAATCTATTTTTGAAAGTTTTCCCGTTTTTATGATAAATAATTAAAAAATCAAATAAATTTTGTATATTCAAAACATTTGTAAAAAAAAAATTCAAGTGGAAAATATAAAAAGTTGATTTACAAAAACGTTTAAGAGGGATGTATTCAATATAAAATTTGAGGTGGTTTGATTCTTAATAAAGTTTTAGATGATTTCACTGAATCACAGAGATTAAAATGATTTTTATTAAACCACCCTAAAATATCACCTAAAACCATGAGATATGAGTTTAAATTTTTTTAACAAAGGAACTCCACCCAAACACTTTGAGAACTTTAAAACTCCACAACTTAAAATATTTTCAATAACACTAGATTTGAGAGTGGTTCATAAAATATCAAGTTCAATAACACTGGATTTTAAATGAGATTTTAAAATTCATGTTTGAATAAATTTGTCATTTTTATTGCAAATCACCTAAAACTCCCAATTGAATACACCCCTCTAAAATTAATTAGTTTAAAATTTAAAAATCAGTTTATTCAAAAAAACATCTTATAAATTTAATAAAAACAAAATAGCATTCCTAAAACTAATAAAATCTTCAAACTACCTTTCAATCCTTCTAAATTCAAAATCCCTAAAACTAACTTTCAAATCTAAACTAATTTTTTAAAAAAATATATTAATATTTTAAAATAGACAAGTTATAAAAACGTTTCTTAAAATATTTATAAAGCTAAAAAGATATATAAAATATAAAATATATTTTAAAGTTAAATTTTTTTGTAAGAATAATAAGAAGTTGGATAAAATACTTCAAAAATATTAAAATATTTTTAAAAATCCAAAAAATTTTAATATTGTTTTTATCAGTTTATAAATATCTAAATGTATTGTAAAAGCTGAAAACAAATCTATTTTTTCGAATGTATGTAAAATTATTAAATAGAGTTTTTCCCGTTTTTATGATAAATAATTAAAAAAATCGAATTATTTTTATATATTCAATACATTTGTAAAAATGTTTTCAAGTCAAAAATGTAGAGAGAGAGAGAGAGAGAGAGAGAGAGAGAGAGAGAGAGAGAGTATCCGTTAGAAATTCGTCGAAAATTTTCAGAATTTTTTGTTTCTGCAGTAACCAAAAAAAATTTGGCGGTCAAATTCCCAGTTTTTTTTGGATTCCCAACGGAATGCCCTATCCATCAGGAATTCGTCGAAAATTCTCTACGGAATCCCGATGGATTGTGGTTTCAGATTATGAAAAATGACAAAAAACTGTCGAGATTATCCGTTTACGTTATACATCCAATAGAGAAAAGTTTATAACACTCACAACTAACAAAAACACTTAACACCCATCTGTAAAAAATGTCTATGAATTTAAAAGTATACATAATGTCAACTAGATGTTTATGATTCAATTGAATTACCTTTAAGTGCTGTTTTTTGAAAATAATTTTAAGTGTTTACTGTGTCCAAACTTGTTTTACACTTATCATATTATCCGGTAATCTTATTGTGACCATTAACCCCTCAATTATTATATTTATAAGATACTAAATTGACTTTTGTCGGGAATCCGTCGAGAATTTTTGACAGATTTCTTACGTAAATATTTTTTTGCTTATGTCAGGATCCGACGGATTTCTGACGGAGATATTTTTCTTTGCTTCTGTCGGCAATCCGTTTGGAATTCCATATGGATTCCCGATAGAAATTTTGTTGTTTCCGTTGGTATCCGTCGGGAATTTTCGATGAATTCTCGACATAAGTCATTTTTTTGGTTTTTATTGAGAATCATATGGAAATTCTGACGGATTCCCGATGGATATCATTTTTTGGTTTCGTCGGAATTTCATCGAGATTTCCTTAAAAGTTTTCGACGGATTTTTTTCAGTCAGGAATCCCGTCAGTAATTGCCTTGTTTTTTGTAGTGCGAGAAATATTAGAAGAGAGACAAAACGGAAATTCGATCTTGGTCCAAAAGTTTAATTGGTTCAAGTGTTTTTGTTTTTGTGAGCTTCGAAGAAAGTTAAGGGCATGATTAACCCCGGTCTCTTAGCCGGGGTTCTTAACTCATGATTTGACATTTTTTGTTTTTTTTTAAACACTTTTCAGCTAAGAGACGGCTCTTAGAGCATAATTAACGGGACAGCTCTTAAGGCACAAGTTTTTAGGTGTTTTCTATTTTTATTTTTGGTTTTATAAAAAAAAAAAAAATTCGAACCAATCGCGGGCCGCCACGTATCGGTGGGGCCCGCGCACTGTCCAAAACCCAAACTAAAGTCACCTCTTACGGGAGAGGCAGAAGGGGCAACTCTTGATTATTAGATGGGACCCACTCATTTTTAAATATTTTTTTTTAAAAGACAGCAACAAGAGTTGCCGTTAAAGGTTCTCTTATATCTCTTATTTAAGAGACGGTTATTAGCTTTTCTTAGTTAAAATCTAAGAAAAGCTAAGAACCGTCTCTTATCCGAAGCGAACAACCCTAGTTAAGAGACTGGGGTTAATCATGGTGATGTGCCCTGGATCGTAGACCCGGGCCAGGATGATGCACAACTCGAGCCAACCAAGGTTTCCCCATCGGATGAAGCAACCATGGTCGAGCCAGAAGCTAACTTTGGACGAGCTGGACGAAGTGACACTTATTTGGGCGAGCTGGTCGAGCTGAATCGAAGTGACACTTACATATCTGAGCTGGATGAGCTGAGTGAGCTAAGTGACACTAGCTTGGAGCTGAATGAGCTAAGTGACACTGAAGAAGGAGCTTGTTTAGTTTTTGGGCGAAATGAGCCTTTTTCAGCCCAAGGAAAAATTCATAACAAATTCAATTTGGGTCGGTTTTACACCAAATTCGACCAGGCCTTTGCTGATGGTCTTATGCCCATTTGCATCAAGAAATATCAACAAAAGGAGTCAAAGTCGTGGTCATATCAAGGGGCATTCAACAACACACTTATTTCTAGTCAAAAGTCTTAGTCTATGTTTTTGAGTTTATTTCGTTTCTTCTCTTAGTGAGAGAGAGAGTTCTTTAGCTAGTTCATCGGTTTGAACTGGCTTGTTGATTTGGTGGTCAGCCAATCATCTTTGTGTGTCGTTTGGTGGTTAGCCAACACACTACATTCGTTCTTAGGTGGTTAGCCTTAGATCGTGGGTATATCAAGAGCCATTCCGCATCTCTTGACGATCCTTTCAATCCATCTCAGTTCCAGAAGTGCCGTTTGCCTTCTCGGATCATATCCAACACCCAGCTAAAGTGATCCTTCCTTATTTTGGTTCTATCAAGTGGTATCAGAGCCACTTTGGCTGGTTTGTTTTCTTTCATCTTTCATCTTCTCATCTCTCCACGTTTTTCTTTTCTTATTTCTTGGATCCGGGCTGTTCCTTTACTCCCTTGTGATCGCCTATTATATAAAAAAAAAAAATCGATAAAAAAGAAAAAAAAAGTTTTGGCTTGAATCACCTTCTGAAGAGAAATCCAGGGGGAGTGGTGGAAGAGAAACCCTGCTGGCTGAAGAGAAACCCAGCCTTAGGACAGTTAAGGCGGATCCATTTCAAAAATCTCTTCATCTTTCTTTCTCTTTTCTTTTTCCCACAAAAGTTTGTTTTGGGTTTTGATTGCTGAATTTTGACTGCCTATCATCCTTTGAACCAGTGGAAAGAACTCTGAGTGCTCACCTAAAAATCGTGAGCTAAACACTTTGAGAGTGTGAGGATTTTTATTTGCTAACTCTTTTGTTAAGTGTTTTCAGGATGTTTGGACTTCTCAAGAATTCAAAACCACAACAAGACGTTTACTTTCCTTTTAAAACCGTGTTAGAAAAAGAGAAAATGATTTTTGAAAATAAGAAACAGTTTGCTTCTAATGGGTTTGATTTTGTGCAAAAGCAAAGAAATGAAAGGAAGAGACAAAACAGGTTCGATGATGATGAGAAGTGGGTCAGAAGTGGTGATCGTCTCTTCACCAAAGCCAAGAGAAGCAACTGTGATGTGCCTGATCAGAACGAGCTTCAGACTTATGCCAGCTTGGAAAAGATGTTGCATAAGGCGATTCATGTTGTCCGGCAACTCAAAAAGAAGGGAAACAACAACACTTCTTCTGCACCAAAACAACAAAGTAATTATTCTTCTCTTTCAAATTCTGATTTGAAAACTAATGTGTTGTCTTCTGATAAAAGCAAGGCTGTGAAAACCACAAGCAAGGCTCTTTCTACCAGGTGCTTCAAATGTCATAGGATCGGTCATTATGCCAACAAGTGCCAAAAACAGAAACCGTTGGTGACTTTGGAGAAAGTTGAAACCGAGCCAGAAAAGGAAGACCCTTTGCCAATTTTCAATGACTATGCACATGAACCAAAAGAAGGGTCAGGTGGAGAGCAAAACTGTGGCCATCAAGAAGAACCATCTTCCATTCACAAGCCGGACCAAACTCAAGGTGAGCAATGTTCAGATTATGATTCCTTTGCTTATAACCCTTTTCCTTTTAATATTACAGATTTGAGGACAAATCTTTTTGAAGAGAGAGGGAATGATGTGTCCTGGATCGTAGACCCGGGCCAGGATGATGCACAACTCGAGCCAACCAAGGTTTCCCCATCGGATGAAGCAACCATGGTCGAGCCAGAAGCTAACTTTGGACGAGCTGGACGAAGTGACACTTATTTGGGCGAGCTGGTCGAGCTGAATCGAAGTGACACTTACATATCTGAGCTGGATGAGCTGAGTGAGCTAAGTGACACTAGCTTGGAGCTGAATGAGCTAAGTGACACTGAAGAAGGAGCTTGTTTAGTTTTTGGGCGAAATGAGCCTTTTTCAGCCCAAGGAAAAATTCATAACAAATTCAATTTGGGTCGGTTTTACACCAAATTCGACCAGGCCTTTGCTGATGGTCTTATGCCCATTTGCATCAAGAAATATCAACAAAAGGAGTCAAAGTCGTGGTCATATCAAGGGGCATTCAACAACACACTTATTTCTAGTCAAAAGTCTTAGTCTATGTTTTTGAGTTTATTTCGTTTCTTCTCTGAGTGAGAGAGAGAGTTCTTTAGCTAGTTCATCGGTTTGAACTGGCTTGTTGATTTGGTGGTCAGCCAATCATCTTTGTGTGTCGTTTGGTGGTTAGCCAACACACTACATTCGTTCTTAGATGGTTAGCCTTAGATCGTGGGTATATCAAGAGCCATTCCGCATCTCTTGACGATCCTTTCAATCCATCTCAGTTCCAGAAGTGCCGTTTGCCTTCTCGGATCATATCCAACACCCAGCTAAAGTGATCCTTCCTTATTTTGGTTCTATCAAGTGGTATCAGAGCCACTTTGGCTGGTTTGTTTTCTTTCATCTTTCATCTTCTCATCTCTCCACGTTTTTCTTTTCTTATTTCTTGGATCCGGGCTGTTCCTTTACTCCCTTGTGATCGCCTATTATATAAAAAAAAAAACGATAAAAAGAAAAAAAAAGTTTTGGCTTGAATCACCTTCTGAAGAGAAATCCAGGGGGAGTGGTGGAAGAGAAACCCTGCTGGCTGAAGAGAAACCTAGCCTTAGGACAGTTAAGGCGGATCCATTTCAAAAATCTCTTCATCTTTCTTTCTCTTTTCTTTTTCCCACAAAAGTTTGTTTTGGGTTTTGATTGCTGAATTTTGACTGTCTATCATCCTTTGAACCAGTGGAAAGAAATCTGAGTGCTCACCTAAAAATCGTGAGCTAAACACTTTGAGAGTGTGAGGATTTTTATTTGCTAACTCTTTTGTTAAGTGTTTTCAGGATGTTTGGACTTCTCAAGAATTCAAAACCACAACAAGACGTTTACTTTCCTTTTAAAACCGTGTTAGAAAAAGAGAAAATGATTTTTGGAAATAAGAAACAGTTTGCTTCTAATGGGTTTGATTTTGTGCAGAAGCAAAGAAATGAAAGGAAGAGACAAAACAGGTTCGATGATGATGAGAAGTGGGTCAGAAGTGGTGATCGTCTCTTCACCAAAGCCAAGAGAAGCAACTGTGATGTGCCTGATCAGAACGAGCTTCAGACTTATGCCAGCTTGGAAAAGATGTTGCATAAGGCGATTCATGTTGTCCGGCAACTCAAAAAGAAGGGAAACAACAACACTTCTTCTGCACCAAAACAACAAAGTAATTATTCTTCTCTTTCAAATTCTGATTTGAAAACTAATGTGTTGTCTTCTGATAAAAGCAAGGCTGTGAAAACCACAAGCAAGGCTCTTTCTACCAGGTGCTTCAAATGTCATAGGATCGGTCATTATGCCAACAAGTGCCAAAAACAGAAACCGTTGGTGACTTTGGAGAAAGTTGAAACCGAGCCAGAAAAGGAAGACCCTTTGCCAATTTTCAATGACTATGCACATGAACCAAAAGAAGGGTCAGGTGGAGAGCAAAACTGTGGCCATCAAGAAGAACCATCTTCCATTCACAAGCCGGACCAAACTCAAGGTGAGCAATGTTCAGATTATGATTCCTTTGCTTATAACCCTTTTCCTTTTAATATTACAGATTTGAGGACAAATCTTTTTGAAGAGAGAGGGAATGATGTGCCCTAGATCGTAGACCCGGGCCAGGATGATGCACAACTCGAGCCAACCAAGGTTTCCCCATCGGATGAAGCAACCATGGTCGAGCCAGAAGCTAACTTTGGACGAGCTGGACGAAGTGACACTTATTTGGGCGAGCTGGTCGAGCTGAATCGAAGTGACACTTACATATCTGAGCTGGATGAGCTGAGTGAGCTAAGTGACACTAGCTTGGAGCTGAATGAGCTAAGTGACACTGAAGAAGGAGCTTGTTTAGTTTTTGGGCGAAATGAGCCTTTTTCAGCCCAAGGAAAAATTCATAACAAATTCAATTTGGATCGGTTTTACACCAAATTCGACCAGGCCTTTGCTGATGGTCTTATGCCCATTTGCATCAAGAAATATCAACAAAAGGAGTCAAAGTCGTGGTCATATCAAGGGGCATTCAACAACACACTTATTTCTAGTCAAAAGTCTTAGTCTATGTTTTTGAGTTTATTTCGTTTCTTCTCTGAGTGAGAGAGAGAGTTCTTTAGCTAGTTCATCGGTTTGAACTGGCTTGTTGATTTGGTGGTCAGCCAATCATCTTTGTGTGTCGTTTGGTGGTTAGCCAACACACTACATTCGTTCTTAGGTGGTTAGCCTTAGATCGTGGGTATATCAAGAGCCATTCCGCATCTCTTGACGATCCTTTCAATCCATCTCAATTCCAGAAGTGCCGTTTGCCTTCTCGGATCATATCCAACACCCAGCTAAAGTGATCCTTCCTTATTTTGGTTCTATCACATGGTCTAAGAGGTTAGACGTGGTTTCTATGGAAGAAGATTGTCTCCACGATAGAGATATGAGCGATAAAAAGTATGACTCCAGGTTTTGGACATAATTGAATAGAAGAGAGAAAATGAATTTCAGTATAATTTCTCCTTAGATTAAATGTTGTTATAAGCTTTTCTAACTACAAATACTTATTTAATAAATAAGATTATCCTGTAATTTGGTTTTCAACAACATAAGATGTTAATGCACTGTTATAAATGTATTGAAGTTAAATTAAATATATACATAAATTAAGTTTAAAAAAAATTATCATTCAGTTTATCCAACTGTAGAAAAAACTTTCAGAATTTTTAATTTTGCTTATATATTAAATCATTTATGACTCTATCTATAACTTTTCTCATCTGGTCAGCAAAGATACCCCTGTTGTTCCTTCTTAGATCTCGGCATTGTATGTGGAGTTAAATCTTGTGAGGTGTAAACTCGTTTCCACGAATTGATTAATGAAAATTTGATGTTTGAGCAAAAACAAATTAAATAAAAAAGTTCATGCCAACGGTGTGATAGATTGTAACCTGAAATACCAATTGAAGCAATAAAGTATCAGAGAGTTCCTGCATATCATCCATGATTGTCCTGGCCGTGTAAGTCCAGTCCAGCGTGTCTTGAGGATAAAGCATACGGCCAGCAGCACGAAGTTATTCCCATGTCATTGTTTGTATTCCGTCATCCATGTCATTGATAAATGAATTAACATTGGTTTTAGTTCAAATTCATTTTTTGCTTCCCTCTGCATCTCATTTTTTAACTCTTCATTTAATTTATTAGCTATAAGACTTTCCTGTACCAGCTGGTATATTTTTATATAAACTTTCAAAACCTTTGGATTGTTAAGAAATATGGATACCTCCTGACCAGTCTTGTCCAAAGAAGATTAATGAGGCTAATATAGCAATATAAAGGGCTTTCGTTCCGAGCCACTACCTAGGCTTTAACTAATTTCATGGGACTATTAGACCAATCGAATGCTTGTCAAGTCTATCGAGGCTAATCAGAGGGTTTATTCGTGGTAACTTTTTTTATCGAAAAATTTAAGATCTTGTGACCCTTTCTGAACTAAAGAGGTGGCTACTAGAAAGCATACATGATTCCACCCTAAAAATGGAATCACCATCCGCTTTCCATAAGTTCATCCATAGGCTGTGGGAATGGATTCATGTACCATAGTTTGATTGATTATCCAAAATGTTCCTCCAATATTCTTACCCTTATTTTGTAGAGATGTTAAAAGTGATGTCACTCGATTCAAGTAACTGATTGATCAAATATAATAAATATGCATATATTATGCATGTATTAGCTGGTGTATGTATGGCCCAATTTAAGATTTCCCATAATGAAGTGGACCAAACATAATCAGAAGAGATCTGAAGAACTTTGTAGTATTCATAAACTTTCTCCCGACAATCTCTCCATGGGCCAAATTTTTTTTTCCTTCTAACTTTCACATGAACGAAATCTGTGCCATCACATGCTTTCCGTTTTAATTTTTTCTTATCCATTTCAATTTAATATAAATCCACTCCTATATTTTTTTCTTATATTTCAACATGAATTTCATGCGTCGTCTCTTTTTCTTCCAAATTTTGTAATAGTACATATATTATATTGAATTAAATAAAAATTTTAAAAGGTACATGAACCCTCAAATTTGTGTATATATACCGTCAAAAAAGTTAGTCAATCATTAATTTATCAAAACGAAAACCACTAGACCAAACTAATTTTTTCAATTAATTGTGTAAATATTAACTTATATATACATTTAAGTTTACAGATCCTTGTCTTATAAATTTAAATTAATTATTAATAATTTAAATATTTAATTTATAATATGACTGAATATTGAAATATATTGTATAATTTAGAAATTTGTGTTGTGTTATATATATAAACTTACATTTAAAAATAAAATAATTTTTCAAAAAAAAAGATATTTCAATTTTATTAATATTAATAAAGTAATAATTTAAATTAATAATTTTTTTTTAAAAAAAATTACCTTTATTTTTAAATTTAACTTTATACACATAAAACAAATTCTAAACTTTACAATATATTTCAACTTTTGGTAATATTATAAAGTAGATATTTAAACTAATAATAATTCATTTAAATTTATCAAGCAAGGATTTTTAAAGTTAAATTTTGAAATATAAATAATTATAGATTTATTTGATAAGAATAAAACACTAAAATTTGTTAACATTTCTTTGATAAAACTAAAAATTATATATAACTTTATGTTTACACGATTAATACAAAAAGTTGTTTTGGTTCAGCGGTTAAGATGCTCTTCCAATCGAGTTTGAGCCTCTCAAATAACCAGTTTTTAATTTTACATATTATATATATATATATATATATATATATATATATATATATATATATATATATATAATACAGTTGACTTTGTGATGAACTTATAAGAAGAGAACATAAAAATGAGAAAATAAATTCTAATATGAGAGGACAAAATGGGCATTACGGACATTACGGTATGACAAATTTTAAAGTTATGCTAAATCCAATATTTTACCATTTAAATTTGAAATTAGACTTTAATATTTTAGATAAAATATCTTGAATCAAATCACATGATTTCGGATTATATACTCATACCTAGTAATGATGTGTAGTCAACAAATAAAAACATCAGTAAGACAAAGCAGTTCCCTTATATAATATTTGTTGGATTTTGAATTTTTCTATAAAAGTTCACTCGCAATCAATAACTAAATATGGATGAATAGGTAGGACGACCGTATTGAAAAAATATATTAAGTAGAGTTTTTAATGTGACATGAATATGGACCACTTTCTTTTCCGCCAGGCGTGAACGTCTGACAAATGAATTATATTAATTATAATTTACTATATTTATTAGATATTTTGTATGAAACAATATATTCATGCATTTTCATTATTCTTTCGTCTCTTTCGATTCGTCGTTTTAGAAATTATTCTTTCATTATTAGAACTAATTTTACTCGCTGCGAAAAAAAACATATATAGAGAGTTTGAGAGTTAGCACCAAAAAACACATGCACGAGGAGTGGTAGAGTTGGCTCCAGAGGATGAGAAAAAAAAGGAAGAAGAAGAAGAGGAAGAGGAGAAAGAAAAGGAGGAGATATGATTTATAGAAGACTTAGAGAAATTGTTACCAAAATTGATGAAAAAAAAAGAAGAAGGAGGAACATTTTTATTTTATGTTTTCTAGATATAATAAAATACACTAAAATATTTTATTTCAATGTGAATTGCTCATTTTTTTTTAGAAAATCATGAGGAAAAAGGAGGGGATATGATTGGTAGAAGAGTTGGTGGAGTTATCACCAGAATTGTTAAAAGAGAAAGAAAATGAAGTAACATTTCTATTCTATATTTCCAAATAGAATAGAATACAACAAAATAGTATAATTTAACCTAAAATGTTCATCTTATCCAAAACTGAAAAATAAGAATCAGGAACAGAAAAAAATATACGATTTGCGGAAGAGTTGGTGGAATTGTAATAAAAACGATGGAAATGAAGTAAAAACCACTACGTAAGCTGAAAAAAAAGAAACAGTAAGAGAAGGTGAAGAGACGATACGAATGGTGATGGTAGTTGAAGAGAAAACAAATGAGTGATCGGAGGTAGAGTCATATATGTTTGATCACCTTGTTGATTACTTTAAAATTTATGCAATGATATTTTGATCAGATTTTCAATTATATATATCATATTCTATATTTGTCCAAAAAAAAAAATCATATTCTATCATTTCACTTGCTATGGTTACGTAGCTAATTATAATTTCTTCTAGGTTATACGACCAAATTTCCTTTTAAATATCTCAGCCAGCTTATGGGTTTTGTAATAATCAACCAAAATAGATGGATAAACCAGTTCAAAAATATCAATCTATTTTATACGCATAAAATTTATTAGTTATTATATAGTACTAGAGCCGGTGTCCGCGCTCCGCGCGGATTACATATTTAATTAAAGTATATTAATATTTGTGTTAATAGATTTCTACGCGTTTTCCTGGGATTAAAACAATGGTGAAGAGGTGCCGCATGTTTGTATAGAAAACGATCATTATCTAAGAATCTTCATCACAAAAATGTTTTTTTTTTTGCCAAAGTATTTAATTATTCCTATATGTGTCTTCTAGGGGTGAATGACGAATCTGTTGATACAGTTGGGAGCATGATTTTTTTATTAAGAACTAATTGTGGTTTCTTTCATAATTTGTATTTTTAAATAAAAAACATATTTTACTAATAATGTTTATATTTGTTTTATTAGAGTTTTGTAACTATAAAATGAATAAAAATATCTTTATTTAGTACTTATATAAAATTATATAGAGATAGATTATTAATTTATGATTATGATGAGACTATATATTAATTTGGAACAAATATTAAGCAACTCAATTAGATTCTTGCAAACCGGGCGAAAAGGAGTGGCCGGTCATGTCGTCTGTATTTTTACCTTTTCCCAAATTTTTAAAACGTTTCGTAGCAATAAACAAAAATCAAAACGTAGCATTTCATTTACATATTTGGAATCTTATCAAATAAGATGTAACTTTTCTTTTTTTTGTGCACTTCAAATTTAATAAGATGTAAATAGTCAAAAAAAATATATATATATATATATATATATATATAACATAATTTGTATTTTATATTTGTTTTATTAAAGTTTTGGATTAAAGTATTAAATTAATATATCAATACTAATAATGTTTTTGATTCAAAAATGTACTTGTAAATTCAAAATACCTCCCATAAGCGGAGGATCTTTGGCGGTTGGTTTGACCATGGTATTGAGGAACAATCAATCCTTAAACAAAGGAAAGAATATTTAAATGTTAGGCAAAGTGAAATGGTTTGATAATAAAACATAGTGAAAAAGGTCTCAATGGATAAAATTGAACCATGGATTAATTACAAACTAAAATCTTATAAAGCCAAAAAAAAACTAAATATTTTATATGACCGATAGATGTGAACTACAATTGTAGTAGCTTAGCAGGCAGGAACTATTATATTAAATCAATTTTTTTTGGCGGAGACCAATAGCTAAAGACGGAAGATTGTCGGTCTATGTTTAATCTTAACCAACTAAAATCTTATACGTTTGTTCGCACAGATTATCAATATGAATCTATTATTAAAACAATTGAAAATAAACAGTGGAAGGTGAGCCAAACCCCACGTCCCCAACCGCATACGGACTTAACTATCCAACTCTTAAACATATCACTTATGCCAAGAAATTGACAAAATTGTGATTTTCAAATATTGACTTACACAAAATCTTGAACGGTTGGCGGTGGTGTATTTTTCAGAGTGAGAGGGGATGAATATATGGTCTTCAGATTAGAGTTCTTGATCCTAATGGTAGAATATATGTTATTTAATTTTCAATGAATACAGTAGGCATTTTTGGCATGAAATATAACGATTTCCTAAATTAAATTGTTCACCAGCTATAAGAATATTAAGTATGGGGCAAGTTAAAGTTGTAAAAATCGATTTTGATTTAGGATGGCAAAGATGTGGTAGCTAGAAGACTAATAATCAACAATCAATGCATGCATTGTTTTATTATGATGTAACTGGAGTTGAACCGGGTTAAACCGTGACTCTTTGCATATTTTAATGGTTGGTTTTTTTTTAAAGTCCAGTCCAGAATGACATGGCATAATGGTTGGTTCTGATTATTTTATTCATGTGGCAAGGCTTAGGAAGCTAGGATTTAGCTCCTTTTATATAGTAGGATGTATACTCACCTACGACGTAAGGTTTAATAATAACTAGATTTTGAACCGCGCTTTTAAAATGCGAGATTATTTCTGTATTTTTAAGTTTTATATATATGTTTAGATTTATGTATCTGATTTTCAAGTTGTTTTTTAAAAAAAAAAATTTAGGTTTCGCGAGGATTTTTGACCAATGTTTTGCCTACTTTCTTTTCAATTATTTAAATTCTAAATATTTTTTATTAAAGGAGTTTCTTATTGTGCATATATATGTTTATTTCATCTAAAATTTATGAATATTAATATTATTTTAAGGTACCAAATATTATAAGTATTTGGATTATGAAAATAACTTTTAATAAAAATACATATATATATATACACGATCTTGCTATGTTATGTTTAAATCCTTGTTATAACATATTAAAAAGGGTCCACTAATTAAATATAAATTGTGCTGGATTATGTTGAGATATTTTGATATGTTTTAAGAAAATGTGAGTATTAGAAGTAAATGTGAATTTTTTTTATTATAATTAGATAATTTGAATTTTAAAAATATGTTAGTCAATGTAAAACTAAGCATGCAACACGGGTTTTGATTAAAGTGGTTTGAGCAAATAACTATATCTTGTAATGAACACGTTAGTCTGGTTTAACTAAAGAAGTAAATATAATTTTTGCTAACAAAATCGGAAATTAGAGCTAAATATGATCACAACGCATCTTAACAAAATCACAATGTATAGCATATTTGAATAACATGCTAAAACTGAACGTAAATAATTGGAGTAAATAATTGGAAAATCTTTTTTGTTCAGTTAGTTTTAAATGATTAAGTTATATAGTAAAATAATTAAATTGTTATTCATAAAAGAGAATGGCATTGCATGTAAATATCAAAGAAAATCAATGGTAAAATCTTATTTGTACTTCAGTTTTAATAGAATAGATATGGCGATATCAGATGCTTCTGTTTGGAGTTTGAACTATGCTTATTAGAATATTTACGATACGATAGACCTGTTATTACCTTCAGATATGCTCGTGTAGATGCATGTGAAACCGGGGATGTGTAACCTAGTTTCTGCATTAAATTCTGACAAAAAAATACAATAAATTAAAAAAGTAGAATATATAATCAAAATTATTTTCAGCGATTTTATATATCAGCGTGGCAACTTTGACAGTACAAAAAGTATACTGTAAGCATCTTATAATCTGGAATATTTCTGTATTTTATTTTAAAAGTTATATTTTCGTCTATATATATAATCAATTTTTTTAATGAACTTATGAATGATACAGAAACAACAAAAAAGTTTATTTAAATATATGCTTATGAATGATACAAAATTAATTTATTATATTGCTTGTTTTCCCTAATCAATTTCTAGCTTTTTAATTTAGCAAACATTGTTAGTAACGTTTGGTTGATTAATAATTTAAATTTTCAAAAAATAAAAGATATTAGATTTCTGGCTGCAATATCTTTTGTTGATGATTGTACCAACTTTTAACCATTTAACTGTAAAATCTAGATATTGGATAGCACATAATTTACTGAGAGATGATGAGAAAACGAAGGTCTTGAAACTTAGTATAACATAACTTCAAGTCTTTGCTTGGAAAATAAAAATAACTTAGAAGATATGCTATCTTATATGGCAACTGATAACATGACACATGGCGGTAAAGAGAAACCTGACACGTCGTAATATGAGATGCGATAACTATTGCCCAAGATGTGGTGAACCTGAAGAATCTGTTATTCATGCCATCTTTGAATATCCACCAGCCCTTCAAATTTAGTTTCTTTCAGAGACACCATCAAGCTCTAACATCTTCTCGCTTCTAAGTATCTATGCCAACATGGATTATCTTTTTCGGAGAAAGAATAACATTATTGAACCAAAATTATACAGAGATCCTTATCCCTGGATAATCTGGTATATTTGGAAGGCTCAAAATGATAAACTTTTCACGGAGATAGGCATGGATCCTTTGGAGCTAGTTTATTATGCGGAGAGTGAGTGTCAAGCCTTGTTCGATGCAAACGAGATGGTAGCATCAATTCCACAAGGAAATAGTAGCGAGGAACCCCAAGTCTATGCTTGGGTAATGTCTCCATGGTGGACGGGTCATGGACTCCGACAGCTTCGTTCAGCGGCTGTGGATGAGTTTGGAAGGATAACTTGGGGAAGATTCAACTTATGGAGACGCGAATCTATAGATGGCGAGACACTGCCTTGCATTTGGAAGTGGAAGCACTGCGATGGGAGATAGAGAGTATGCTTCAGCATTCGACATGCTAGAATTTCGAGATAGACTGCAAGGATTTAATTGCGATGATAAAGGAGCCTAAAGATTGACCAAGTTTTGTAATAGAATTGGAGATGATACAAACTCTGCTGATATGCTTTTCGGAATTGAAGATTTCTCATTTCCCAAAGACGCAAAATGGAATCCCAGATTCTTTAGCTAAGACTGCGAGGTCTTTTCATAGAGAATTGTGTTACATTGGTTATTCTATTCCGGTTACCCAGATCATCTCAAGTTTGGGTAATAAAATAGCCATTCGTTAAAAAAAACTGCATTATATACTCTTTATACATTTCTTTTAATCTGCCTTCTACATTTGTTTTTGCTAGGAATGTGAATATCACTACTGAGTTATATATAAGTGAATATCAGCAACCGAATATTAACTATACATAACAAAGAAGGTACTTCATATTCGGTTCTAAACAACAAAGTAGCAACCTTACATTGTTTTTATTATATAACAGCATAACAAAAGGCAGACTTCAATCAAAATCAAACCTAAAGAGTTCAGTAAAGATCTATAGTAATGGATGATTTTATCAAGGTCTTCCAAATGTATGGTTTTGCTCCGGAACGTCGCCATGACCACCACCACGATTTACATTTCTCACCAATCCTCCAACTCCAAGAAAATCCAACGTTAACTTGTCCGAGCCGCTCATATTTTCAATGTTTCCAAAATGAACGTCGAAGATATTGCCACCGGATCCGCCAGCACCACCGCCATTTACGGCCACTAGTGAGCTCACTAGACCTTGAAGGCTACCGTTATTATTGTTCCCCATAATCTGCCCTCCCCCAAAGTCATTACCAACCACACTTGACGAATTAGACGAAGAAGCTAAGCCTCTGAAGAACGCAGAAGGGTCGTTGCTTGTAACGGAGCCCATTTGAGTAGCTTTCTGAAGCAGCGCCGTGGCTGACACATTAGAAGAACGTGTATGAACGTCGGTGCTGTATAGAGAAGGAAGACTCGTCTCTGAGTTCTTGGTGTTTTCGTGAAAGAATCCGAGGTTGAAGAAGCTGTTGTTGGTGTTACTCTTTAGGTTAGTGTTGTTGACTGGATCAAACTGGATCATACCATGTTCGTTCATGAAACTCTGATCGTTGTTGTTCGGTACAGTCAGCATCCGTTGGCTCGATGAGATTTGGATTAAGAAGTTAGGGTCTGACGTTTGCTGCACGTAGTCTCTGCTATTTTCAGAAGATGCAATGTTTAGATTGTAACCTGGAATAGTTGAAAATCCGGAGTTATGATGGTCGTTCAAATTGCGGTGGGCGAGAGCGTTGCCACCGTCGAGTCTCCTGTAAAATCCACCGGAGACAGCCCCGCTACTAGCACTTGCCATAGACGTGAAGCTCACGGTAGAGTTTCTAGCAGTCTCTTGTATCAATGCATCACAGAAAGCCCTGTGTGTAATATAACTATCGCGTCTGCAAAACAAAAGTCCCAACTATAAAAAGCATAAATAAAAATAATCAGGAGAACGGCGGATGTAAAACTATTGGATTCTATGTGTACATGTTTTGCATATATTGACGTGAATCAATCATTAATGAATGCTAGTTATAATGGATGCCATTTACAGGAGAGAATGATATGTAGAAGAATATAGAGGTCGAGTCAAATGCTAATTTAGTGAAACACCTTCTTCATTTAATGCAGAACCCATGAATGTTAAGTCGGTCACACTTTACAACGAAGTATTTAAGTCAAACCATGAAAATAAGGAAAGAAACCCTAGAACAGCGTTAAAGTGTTCAAAAAAGCACTGTAGAAATAAGTAACGCACTCTTATATATATGCATCTATGTATGTATATATGTCTAGAGAGAGAAAGAGATGAAACGGGTCCACAAAATAAGAGGAGTTTCATAAAAAAGGGGAACCTGCAAAGTCAAGAAGAAGAAGAAAACAAAAGTGGAAAATCCAACTCATACATGTGACCAAATTTATGTTAATCTTTTACCAACCGCTTGTGTTACACAACGATCACAGTGTGTTACACACGAGTTCGAGAGAAAGAATAAGATAGACGTTTCAGGCTTATAAACTTTTCTGAAAATACTTTTGTATTATTGAGATTCGGTAATTAAGTTTACAACAGATGATTGATCTTTATATAGAGATCGAATCAATACAAGTATAAGAGACACAACTCTTTATACTAAAGGACACAACTTGAAGAGTTACAACTCTTTGTGTAATAACATAAATAACTAACTTATGTAAATGTATCAAGGAGAGATTAGATTATATAGTTTAACACTCCTCCTTAATCATATCTCGACTTGACTCCAAGCTGCTTCCTTAGATCTTCAAATCTTGAACCACCCAATGCCTTTGTGAGAATGTCTGCGAGTTGATCATCCCCTTTGCAATACTTCAGTTCAATGATTCCCTTTTGCTCAGCTTCCCTCACGAAATGGTACTTGATCTCTATGTGCTTCGTCCTTCTGTGTTGCACCGGATTCTTCCCAATTGCTATTGCTGATTTGTTGTCACATAAGATCGGAATGCCTCCTTCAAACTTCTGACCAAAGTCTTCAAATAGTCTTTGTAACCACACTGCTTGATTTGCTGCTGCACACACGGCTATGTACTCCGCTTCAGCTGTTGATTGCGCCACTGTTTGTTGCTTGCTTGACTGCCAACAAACATGGCTGATCCAAGAGTAAACACATAACCTGAAGTGCTTTTCTTGTCTTCCTTAGAACCACCCCAATCGCTGTCTGTGTAGCCTAGAAGTCTTGGTTCTTTCACGCTTGTGAAGTACACTCCAAAGTTTGATGTTCCTTTGACATATCTTAACACCCTCTTGGCTTCTTGGTAGTGCTTCATGCGAGGTGATGACATGTATCTTGAGAGATATGCGCTTGCATACATCACATCAGGTCTTGATGCACACAAGTACAAAAGCCCTCCAATGATGCTTCTATACTTAGTCGGATCTCCATACTCCTTGTCATCCTCAACTCCTTTTCCTTGTGGTGTAAGTGGGTTGCTTACACTCTTGCTGTCTCGCATCCCAAACTTGTCTACAAGTTTGTTTGCATACTTTTCTTGTGAAAGAAATATGCCTCCATTGTCTTGAATTACTTCCATTCCAAGAAAGTAGTTCAACAATCCAAGATCCACCATCTCGAATTCTTTCTTCATGTTCTCCTTGAATGTGTTGATGCTCTGAATGTTGCTTCCTGTGATGATTATATCATCCACATATAGACTCACGATCAACACATCTCCTCCTTGCTTCTTGATGTATAAGGCCGCATCATTCATACTCCTCTCAAAACCGTTTTGAAGAAAGTATGAATCTATCCTTCCATACCATGCCCTTGGGGCTTGCTTTAAACCATATAAAGCTTTGTGTAGCCTTAACACTTTGTGTTCCTTCCCGTGTGTCACATACCCAGGCGGTTGTGTGACATACACTTCTTCCTTGAGGTCGCCATTGAGAAAGGCTGACTTCACATCCATCTGATACAATTGCCACTTCATCTGAGCCGCATAGGCAAGTATGGCTCGTATTGTATCATGCCTTGAGACAGGAGCAAACGTCTCAAGGTAGTCAACACCATACTCTTGAGAGAACCCTCTTGCAACTAGCCGCGCCTTGTGCTTGATGTGATTGCCGTTTGCATCGGTCTTGATCTTGTAGATCCACTTCACACTTATCACATTCTTCTTCTTTGGCTTGTCCACTAGTTCCCACGTCTTGTTCTTCTCAATCATGGCTATCTCCTCATTCATTGCTTCTCTCCATTCCTTGGTACCACACGCTTCATCATAAGTGTATGGTTCTTCATTTGCATGAAGACAAGCTTCTATAGCTTGAGCCGCTTCATCAAGCTCTACTCTCGGTGCCCTTTCCATGATATCAACCATGGACTTGAACTTCCTTGGTGCCTCAGAAGTTTCTTCATCTCCACTACTAGTATCATGATCATCATTTTGAAAAAGAACAGGACTGAAAGTACCTCCAAATTGTTCCTCAGGACTGGATGCACCTTCGGTTTGTTCCTCAGGACTGGATGCACCTTCGGTTTGTTCTTCAGGCGAGTGAGAGTCTTCCATAGACAACTCCAATGTCTTCCTCACTTCTTCTTGCCTTTTCCAATCCCACTTCTTTCCTTCTTCAAACTCGACATCTCTTGATACTTCAATCTTCTCATTCTCCAAAATGAGAACTCTATAGCCTTTGGATTGGTTGCTATATCCAACAAAGACTCCACGTTTGCCTTGACGTCTAGCTTCCTCCTCTTTTGATCTGGGATATGTATGTAGCATATGCTACCAAACATTCTCATGTGTGACACATCTGGCTTGTGTCCACACCACTTCTCTATAGGAGTGACATCTTCTTCTATTGCCTTTGATGGCAGACGGTTTTGAAGATATGAGGCAGTGTATACCGCTTCTGCCCATAACTTGAGCGGTAAGTCTTGTTCTGCCAACATAGATCTAGCCATCTCCACCAAGGTCCTATTCATGCGCTCCGCTGCACCATTTTGTTGTGGTGAATAAGGCAAGGTGACTTGCTTATTGATTCCTTCTTCTTCACAGAACCGGTTGAATTCTCGTGAAGTGAACTCACCACCTCCATCTGATCTCAGTGTCTTGATGGTACAATCCGACTGCTTCTCCACCATTGCTTTGAACTTCTTGAACAGTGAGAATGTCTCTGACTTTTGCTTCATGAAGTATACCCAACACATGTGAGTATGATCATCCAAGAATAGCAAAAAGTATCGGCTTCCATCAACAGACTGGTGCTGCATCGGCCCACATACATCCGTATGTACAATCTCAAGCTTCTCCTTGTCTTAGTTTGAGATTCCTTTGGGAAGCTTTTGCGTGATTGCTTTCCAAGTCTACACGCCTCACATGCTTCCTTCTTGACTTTAAACTTTGGTAATCCCTTTACCAAGTCTTTGTCTTGCATTTGTTGCAACCTTTTGTCGCCTACATGACCAAGTCTCTTGTGCCATGTCTCCATCTTTCCTTGCTCACTAGCGCTCAAGGCCTCTTCTACCTGAGCCGAACTCATCCTGATTCGATAGCTTTTGTGAGTCATTGGGATATCCATTATCCTCCTTCCTTTTGCATCATCTATGATGCATCTCTTCTCTTGGAAACTCACCCGGTATCCGCTTGAAACAATTTGTGGAACACTCAACAAATTTTTTGCCAAACCCGGAACCAAGAATACATTTCTGATGGTCTTCTTGCCACCTTTAGTCATGACGGTAATGTCTCCTTTACCGGCTGTCATGACTGTGCTTCCATTTCCAATCTTTATTGGAACCTTGATACTCCTATCAAGCTTTGAGAAGTAACTCTCCTCCTTTGTCATATGATTAGTTGCTCCACTGTCTACTAACCAGACATCTTCCATCACTGTTGTTGCTGCTTCGCTCGCACTGAACAACATGTGATCTTCATTTGAATCTTCTTCGAGACTCACATGTGCCTTCTCTTTCTTCTTTGAGTAGCACTGATTTGCAAAGTGGCCTAACTTGCCACAATTGTAACACTCCTTGTTACTTCTGTGATCCTTCTTTGGATCTTCCTTCTTCTGTTTCCTCCAACACTCGCTCTCATTGTGGTTGTTTCTCTTGCAGAAACCGCACCACTTCTTGCCTCCTTGGCGCTTTGAGTTGTCTTGTGTAACACCAGAATTTTTGTGTTTAACACGAGCATCGAATGCTCCTTCACTGGTGCTTTCTTCTCTTGCAGCCAGCCTTGCTTCATGAGCCTTCAAGATCCCGATCAACTCTGTCATCTTTGTTGAAGTCAAATCGCTTGTTTGCTCCAACACACTGACTATGCTATCGAACTTGGCTGGGAGAGAGATGAGTATCTTCTGTATGAGTTGAACATCTGACTTCTGTTCACCATGATAAGTTAATTGATTTGCCAATTCAACTATCTTATCTGTGAAGACCTTAATGTCTTCATTCTCATACATCTTCAGATTCTCATACTCCCTTCGCAATGTTTGAAGTTTAATCAAACGAACTTGAGGAGAGCCTTCATACTCCTCCTTCAATGCATCCCACGCCTCTTTGGATGTTGATGCTGCTGCAATCCGTGAGAATATATGATCCGATACAGCAGTTTGCAAGATTTGCAAAGCCAATGTATCGTTCATCATCGCTTCTTCTCTAAGCGATCTTGCCCTTGCTGTTTCAGGGGTTTCATCCACTTGTGCTGGTGGGGCTGCTACGCCTTCTTCAACCACAGACCATAACTTCCTGGTCTTGAGAATGGTTGTCATCTTGATGCTCCAGAAGTCGTACTTCTCTCCATCAAATATGGGGATTACTTGATTCTTCATCGTTTCGAATGATTCCGAAATCGTATGACAAAATCCTCTAGCCTCCTTTTCTCCACGCCAAGTGTTTCTCTTACTAGTGCTTTTTCCTTTGTCCTCTCAAACGTAAAGCTCTGATACCATGTTAATCTTTTACCAACCGCTTGTGTTACACAACGATCACAGTGTGTTACACACGAGTTCGAGAGAAAGAATAAGATAGACGTTTCAGGCTTATAAACTTTTCTGAAAATACTTTTGTATTATTGAGATTCGGTAATTAAGTTTACAACAGATGATTGATCTTTATATAGAGATCGAATCAATACAAGTATAAGAGACACAACTCTTTATACTAAAGGACACAACTTGAAGAGTTACAACTCTTTGTGTAATAACATAAATAACTAACTTATGTAAATGTATCAAGGAGAGATTAGATTATATAGTTTAACAATTTAGCATCTTTTTTTTTCAGTTTCTCTTCACTGTCTTTCTCTATACACCACTCATCGACACCCAAACAAATACAGTGATAGATCCTGTGTACATTTGCTCCAAAAAAAAAAGAAGATCATATTTTCTGTACATAGTGCTCATATACATTTTATGGGTGGTGTACTCTAGGTTGAGATTCCGTGGCCATACATATATAAGAGTTTCAGTTACAAATCATACTATATATTTGATATTTTCAAGTAAATTAGTAAATAAGCTACGTTTAACATGCAGTTTGGAGGTAAGCATTTACTTAAGAAATTTCAATGCAATACAAAAGAAATGATGGTCCATTGTTATACTTTACCTAGATAAGATCAGCCTCTATATACTATTCACATGTATAGTATACACATGTATATTATACGTTTCATCACTTACCTAGCGCAGATACCAACAAATTACTTAAAAGAAATGGATAGGGATTAGTTACCTAGAGAAGATGGTACCACAGTCACATCGATACTCTTTAGTACCACAAGTCTTAGAGTGAGCTTTCCAATCCGATTGAACAGCGTAACGCTTTGAACATTTCTCGCATTTCCACTTCTTTTCTCCGTGTTTACGGTAATAGTGCTTCTTAATTCCGGTGAGGTCTCCGAGAGCACGTGAGTGGTCATGGTGGACGCACGTGGGTTCCGGACAAAGATACACTTTCCTCTTCACGTCTTTGGTTGACTTCTGTTTGAGCTTCCATGGGAGATTATGTCCTCTTCGGTGAAGCTGTAGATTCTGTTCTCTTTGAAACCCTTTCTTGCATACATCGCATATGAACCTGTTCGTAGCCATTAGAGTCTTTGGAGATAACGCTACCACTTCCGCATCAGGATCTGTTTGATCAATCAAATTTAGCCACCAGTAGGATCCTGAATGTTTATCTATGAGGACTAATTAAGAAAAATGATATAAACATTATTTAGAAAGAAAACCAAATATCACATCTATATAATATATTAATGACCGGTCGAAAATAATGAAATCTTGATACGAGTTTACCAAAAAAAAAAAAAAAAACTAGGGTTCATGTTTATTTGTTTTTTTTCAACTTTTAAGCTTTATCCTAAAAGGGTTTTTTCTTCTTTCCTCAAACCTTCTAGTGATAATATAGAAATTAATATCTAATATATGTGTAAGAGGTACTTACTTGGGTTTCCGGGCTGGTTTCTTCGTTTCTTGGGTGGTTGAGCTGAGGAGTTAGGTTCTTGTATCATTGATATAAAAGTATCTTTCCGGTCAAATTCGTTATCTCCGACGCCGGAACCAGTGAGGAAGAACGGCTCAGCTGAGGATGATGATGGAGCAACACTTGCGTTATATGATGATGACGACATCTTAGATCTTCTTCTTTGCGTGTAAGATTATAAACTGCAAGAGAACAATCCACATTAAAAAGTTAAAAAGGATTGAGAAACTCATTAAAAGACATGAAAGAACAAAGAAAACAAATTAAGGCTTTACTTTTTGTAAGCTTTTGAAAGAATTAAGAAGAAAGGTTTCTAAGTTGTTATTTTTGGTACCTGAGATCAAGAGAAAACAACCAAGAATAAGAAGAAAAAAATAGTCAAAAAGCTATAAATCGGAGGTTAAGAAAGAACCAAGAAGAGGATGATGTATGATGATGATAAAGAAGATGATGAAGAAGACACACTTTTGAACAAAAAAAAAAGAAGAAGAAGAAGACACTATTATGTATGTGTGTGTTATAATACAAAGACAAACCTCAAAGCCCTCGCTTTCTCTCTCCTGTTTTGTGTTCTTCTTCTTCTTCTTCTTTTTAATAAGGCATATATGACCTTGAGGTCCATCTCTGTCATACTCTATTTCAAAATAAATAAAAACTTGTTTAAAACTTATTTTTTTACAATTAAGAAGAAGGATGGTCTGTTTGACCAAGAAAAAAAAAGAAAAAAGAAGGATGTTCTTGCACAGAAAAAAAAGAAAGAAGAAGGCTGGTTTCGGTTTGGGTGTCACTGTTAACACGATGAAATGTGTCCACATGCGGGGTGTGATGTGGGGACTACATTTTTCTAGTTCGTATCTTTCTCGTGGGCTTTAAGACAAAACCCTCGCTTTCCCTTCATTAAACTGATTAGGTTTTGTTGTAATAACTCTTTTGCTTATCTAAAAATGTTAATAATTATTAAACATATTATATTTGTATGTACATTTCTACACCCCATCATATAGATTGTTGAAAAGAACGTTAGATTCTTGTACGAAAATCAATGTATTACTTTGTCTTTGTTAAATAGCGATTAAATAAAATGACAACATTTACAACCTTAAAAAAAAAATCCAATTTTGAAAGCCAGAAAACCTAACAATTGTCTTAACAATTTAACTTAATCTTGAACTAGTAATCTCATCCCCACCCGAACTTAAACATCCCAAAGTCGGCATCTTCCTGTAATTGTATCTGCCGTTGTGTCGTCGAGATGACACATAGAGACACCCGACTCCGGAAGCACCTGTCAAATTTGAGCTTGATTTTTTGAATACTTGAAGGGTTCTAAGCTAGTTGCGTTTATTATTTAAAATATTTGTCAAAAAGGATATAATATTATACATCTTCCACACCAGTGGCGGATCTAGATAGATCATTTGACGGAGGTATAAATTTTAATTAAAATATATAATAATTAAAATAATTATAAGCTGTAAATATAAAACTATTAATTTTATTCGACTCATAATATTATATTTATAAAATATACATATTTTATTATTTTTACTAATATTATTAATTGTAATATTACATTCTTATTAAACTTAATTTTTAAAATCTATAGGAAAATATTATATATAATATTATGTCAATTCATACTATATAACTTTTTGTTATCATATCATAAGTAAATAAATCCTAAAATGTTAAATAAAGGTGAAGAGATTGTTTACTATTTAATATTAGTTGATGTTTTATTTACTAGCAATTGAGAATATGGATTTTTAAAGATAATAGATATAAACTTTGTTTGGAAAAGAAAAACAATCTGAAGATAAAACTATAATGGAAAGAAGTAAAGAGAGATGGCTATAAAAAAAATAAGTATGTCAATTAAGAAAACATGTAGAAAAAGATGAAAATGAACATATCAATTGTCACACAGACATTAAATCTATACTAATAAAAAGACCTTCGAGGATCCACATAGCGTACACATCAACAAAAAATCATTCAACCGAAAGAAGCTACGAGACTTTTTTTTTGGTAAATGTCCTTAATGTAATATTACCATTTTATATAAATGGTTAAATAAATATATTCGAAAATATACAATATAAAAAATATACAATATTACATTTTTTACATTTATTTTTACGAAAAGGTTAAATAAATAAACTTGAAAATTAAAATAAGAAAATAACAATATAAGAAATGATAATATTGAGTTAAATAATTAAACATATATCTGAAAAATGTATTGCAAAATAAGTGATAAGTAAATATACAATATAAAAAAAAAGAAATATTACATAAGCATCAATTATATTAAAATAAATAAATAGAGAAAAATCATTCTCTGGAAAAAAGCCACGTGGCATTTTGTTTTGGTAACTGTCATTAATGTAATATTACCATTTCATATAAATGGTTAAATAAATATATTCGAAAATGTACAGTATAAGAAAATATACAATATAAAATATACAATATAACATTTTTTACATTTAGTTTTACAAAAAGGCTAAATAAATAAACTTGAAAATTAAAATAAGAAAACTAGATTTGGATCCGCACAACCGTGCGGGTATTAATTTTTATGTTTATATATATTTTACATAAGTAGAATATATTCTTAAAGTTATATATTTAAATGGTTATATATAATTATTTTAAATATAACAATTTGATAGTTTTCATGTTGTAAGTTAATTGATTATATAAAAGTTTAAGATAAGTTAGTTTTATAAGTGAATTATCTAATTTACTAATGTTAACCTATTCTACCAACATATTATATTTCTAGCCTAAATTTTAAATGTTTTTGAATGTAAAATATATTAATTTATCAGTTTAAAATAATTTTATCGCATTTAGTTAAATACAATGTTTTATTTTAAAATGATAGATATTATAAAATAGTAAAATTTGATATAATTTTTTTTCATTTTATAAAATACAATTGAATATATATATATATATATATATATATATATTAATGTATAATAACATTAATTTCATTACTAATTACAAAATTAATGAAAATATTTATATACAATTTTTGATAATTAAGATGTTGTTATAATGTTTTTCAACACATTTGTTAAGAAAATTATATATATATATATATATATATATGTATATATATATATTTACATTTTAAATTAAAATATATGAAATTATATTATGATTTAAGTAGTTAAAAGATTATATATTAGCATTAAGGAAATACATTTAATAAAAAATTTAAATGATGATCCAAATAAAAATATCACACATGAATCAAGGTGAGTTTGTTAACCAATCTGGATATTTAGGAATCGATGTTATATTAGGAATGATATATTATTAATCCATATTATTAGTAATAAATGAATGATAATTGATTTCTAGTGAGAATTCATTTTAAAATAAATCACACATGAATCAAGGTTGTGGCTTCTGTTTTAATATATAAGATACATGAATTATCTAATTTACTAATGTTAACCCGTTCTACCAACATATTATATTTCTAGCATAAATTTTTAATGTTTGTGAAAGTAAAATATATTAATTTATATGTTTAAAATAATTTTATCATATTTAGTTAAATGCAATGTTTTATTCTAAAATGATAGATATAACTATAAAATAGTAAAATTTGATATAATTTTTTTTCATTTTATAAAAGATAACTGACTATATATATATATATATATATATATATATATATAATGTATAACAACATTAATTTCATTACTAATTACAAAATTAGTGAAAATATTTATATACAATTTTGATAATTAAGATATTGTTATAATGTTTTTCAACACATTTGTTAAGAAAATTAAATATATATATATATATATATATATCTATATTTTAAAAAAAATTAGATATCAAATTATATTATGATTTAAGTAGTTAAAAGATTATATATTAGCATTCAGGAAATACACTTAACAAAAAAATTAAATGATGATCCAAATAAAAATATCACACATAAATCAATGTGAGTTTATTAACCAATCCGAGTTTTTAGGAGTCGATGTTATATTAGGAATGATATATTATTAATTATTAATCAATATTATTAGTAATAAATGAATGATAACTGATTTCTATTGAAGATCCATTTTTAGAAAAATCACACATGAATCAAGGTTATGACTTCTGTTTTAATATATAAGATATACAAAATAAGAAATGATAATATTGAGCTAAATTATTAAATATCTATCTGAAAAATGTATTGCAAAATAAGTGATAAGTAAATATACAATATAAAAAAATAAAAAATTACATAAGCATCAATTATATTAGAATAAATAAATATAAAATAAAATAATTAATAAATAACAAATATAAGAAATAGAAAAACTACATTAACATCTGTCTATAAAATGTATAATAAAAATACTAAATAAATATACAATATAAAAATTAAAATATTCCATTAAACATCTATAGTAGTATTACAATTTGATAGAAAAAAATAGAATAAATAAATATACAGTATAAAAAACTAAGTATAAAATATACAAAATAGAAAACTAATTAAAAATTTATAGAAAAAATGTATAGTTTTTCATTTTAATTATTTCCAAATATTTCTATAAGTAGATATACAACATATGAAAAACAAGCATGTGATATAAGATTAAAAGATGAAAAAATAAAATTAAACATCTCTCTGAAAATGTATAATAAAATAAATAATAAGCAAATATACAAAATAATAAATAGAAATATTATATTAAACATTTATCGTTATATTGGAATAAGTAAATATACAATATAAGAAAAACTAAACAATAAGTAAATATATAATATAACAAATATAAATATTTATTAAACATCTAATGTAATATTAACATTTGATAAAAAGCAAAAAAATAGAATAACTAAATATACAATATAAAAAAAATAAACAGTAAGTAAATATACAATATCAGAAATGAAAAAACTAAATAAAACATATATCTGAAAAATGTATAGTAAAATTAATAATAAGTAAATATAGAATATAACCAATATTTACATTAAACATCTATCATAATATTATAATAAAAATAAATAATAAGTAAATATACAAGATAAGAAATATAAAAAATACATTAAATATCTATATGAAAATGTATAGTAAAATAAATAATAAGTAAATATTCAACATAACAAATCAAAATAATACGTTAAACATCTATTGTAATATTACCACTTGATACGGGCAAAATAATTAGAATAATTAAATATACAATATTAGAAAAATAATAATAAGTAACTATATAATATAAAAATGGAACAACTAATATACAATATATGAAAAATAAAAATAAAAATAAATAGACAATAAGAAATAAAAATATTATATTAAACATCTATCATAATTCGGATTTGATAGAAGTAAGGGAGTTTGATTGATAAGGAGATATAGATTTAGAGTCCGAGAAGAAAGTAGAAATAACAAATTCAAAAGCCATGGAAGCTAAGCTAACAAAATTGAAGAATATATGTTTCATTCCTTATCTTTAATCAGATCAAAGAGGCGTGGAACATCATCATATGCCTTCACTTTCTCCTGCACACAAAAAAATCTCTTTCTCTTACAAAGAATTGTAGGAAGAATATACATTTTTAATTTTTAGTATAAGTAATTAGGCGGAACAATATGATGCTTTAGTATATAATCAAAAAAAATATCTTATAAAATCAGTTTGAAAATTTAATAAGATATAATAAATAAAAAGTACATTTTGTAAATAATACAATATTAAATAACTTGAATTTGGTAAAAAATAATTTCCAAATATAGTTTATTTAAAAATTTACATGGTCTAATCAAAAATACAAAACTAGAGAAAAACTAAAAAATATTTGTAAGAGCTAAAAATAGAAAATTCATCTACAATATTATTTTTGACATTTCATTAATATATTTTTCCACAATCTAAAACATAATATATAATTACTATAATCTTTTGCAGCACTAAATATTAATATAATAATTTATAAAACAGTTATATATAAAAAGCTATATTCAAATATATACTAAAATTTAAATTATTTTTAGCTTTTTTTGAAATTTTTCACCGACCGTAGGGCGGCTTTAACCCTAGTTTATACTAATAAAATGGACATTTTGAGGCTCTATAGAGTGTCCACATTAGAAAAAAAAATCTTCTGTAATATGACACGTGGCATTATTACTACAAAAATAAAAAATAATATAAAGTAAATATACTTGTAAGGAAAAATAAATAACAAGTAAATACACAATATAAGAAATATAAATATTACATTAAACAATAATTAATAAATATACAATATAAAGAAAAATAAATAATAAGTAAATATACAATATAAGAAATATAAATATTACATTAAACATCTATCATAATATTATCATTTGATATAAAAAAATAGAATAAGTAAATATACAATTAAGAAATAAAAAAAATTAAATTACATATATCTGAAAAATGTATAGTAAAATAAATAATAACTAAATACAAAGTATAAGAAATAAAAATATTACATTAAACATCTATCATAAAATTATTATTTGATAACCACTGATGACGGATTCTCTGACGTAGCCACTGATGAATCCCAACAAACACCACCTTGATGACATCAAACATGATCCACTACTTAGGTTAATCAAACTCGTGTTTTACCAGGCGATGCCGAATGCTCCTCAGTGTTTGGACATCCCAAGGAAGTCCACCGCTTCCTCAAACTGCTTAACCGGAACAACCTTGGTTAATATATCAGCAGGATTCTTAGAAGTACATATCTTCTTCACACTTACATCACCTTGAGCGATAATATCCCTGATAAAGTGCATCTTTCTGCTGATGTGCTTAGTCCTCTCATGATACACATTGTTCTTGGCTATACACAATGCACTTTGAGAGTCATACGATATCTCCATCGTGTCTTGCTTGAATCCAAGCTCCTCCGCTAAGCCCCTTAACCACATTCCTTCTTTGACCGCTTCAACCAGCACCATATACTCTGCTTTTCAGTCGTTGACAGAGCCACTACACTTTGTAGACTTGATCTCCAGCTGATTGTATTACCACAAGCCATGAAAACATAACCTGAGATCAACCTTCTCTTGTCCAGATCTGAAGCAAAATCAGATTCACAGAAACCTTCAACCTTAAATACCTCATTCTTCCTGAAGCACAGTTTCAGATCTTGTGTTCCCATCAGGTACTTTAATACCCACTTAACCACAGTCCAATGAACCATCCCATGCTTACTCATAAACCTGCTAACCAACCCTAATGCATATCCCAGATCACACCTCGTGCCTATCATAACATACATTATGCTTCCGATAGCATTAGCATATGGAATATCCTTCATACTTGTCTCTGCTTCATCATCGTCTAAGGCAGACAATTTGAAATGTGCACCAACCGGTGTTGACACACTCTTTGACTCCTCCATGTTGAATACCTTGAGAACCTTCCTGATATAACCAGATTGAGATAGTATCAGAATCTCCTTCACACGATCTATCTCAATATCCATTCCCAAAATTCGTCTTGCTGGACCCAAGTCCTCATCTCAAATCTACTGCTGAGTAGCTGCTTCACCTTCATGATTTGCGCTGCATCCTTTGATGCAACCAACATATCATCCACATATAACAGTAGATAGATGTGCGTACCATTGGTTAACTTCTTGATGTAGACATAGTGATCATATTCACAAATCCATGACTAACCACAAACTGATCAAGACACTTATTCCATTGTCTTGGTGCCTGCTTTAGTCCATAAAGAGCCTTCTAAAGTAGACAAACGTGATCATCTTTCCCTTTAACCTGAAATCCCTCTGGTTGCTCCATGTAAATCTCTTCTTCGAGTGTACCATGAAGAAACACAGTCTTTACATCAAGTTACTCAAGCTCCAAATTCTGATTCACTAGAATTGACAACATGAACCTTATGGACACATGTTTCACAATGGGTGAAAACACATCTTGATAGTCAATACTCTCCCTCTGAGAGTATCCCTTAGCAACTAATCGAGCCTTAAATCTAGGCTTCTCAACACCAGGTATACCAGACTTTAATTTAAAAACCCACTTGCAGCCTATCACCTTGCGCTTACTAGGCCTTTTCACAAGCTTCCAGGTTTGGTTCTTATCCAGTGAAGTCATCTCTTCACTACATGCTTCATCCTACTACGTTATCTCTTTGTTGTTCATCGCTCCATGATAGTCTTAAGGTTCCTCGGCACATACGTCATCATCTACATATAGTAAAAACGCTGTTATATCCTCCGAGTCAGGGTACCGTGCAGGTGTCATTATTTTTCTCCGAACTCTATCCCTTACTAGCTGATATCCTTCAAGACTTTCACCTTGTTCATCATATGCGTCAACAGGTACTTCAGCTGTTTCGTCAACAGCTCCACCTGAAGGTTCAACTTCTGGTCCTGACGCAGATCCTGCTGTTTCTCCCAGCATAGTCTGATTTCTTAGCGTCGCTGTGACATCTGCTTTAACCTCATAGACACTCAAATCCTTGTAGACTTTATCTTCTGCAAATAACACATTCCTACTTATAACACACTTCGTCTCTTCAAGAAGCCAAACTTTGTATCCTTTCACACCTGATGGATAGCTGACGAAGATTCCTTTTTTAGCTCTGGCCTTGAGCTTTCCTTGATCTGCATGGATGTAAACCACAAATCCAAATTTTCTTAGGTGCAGATAATCGGGCTTCTTGCCCAACCAAAGTTCCTCCGGAATGTTTCCATCTATTGCAGAAGATGGACTCATGTTTGTCACATACGCTGACGTAGACACCGCTTCAGCCCAGAATTGTTCCTCTAGACCCAACTCAACCAGAAGGCACTTCACCTTCTCCATCAGAGTCTTGTTCATAAGTTCAGCTACACCGTTTTGTTGTGGTGTATATGCACAAGTCTTATGTCTCTGAATTCCATGGTGCTTACAGAAGCTGTCAAATTTTGTGTTAAAGAATTCAAGTCCATTGTATGTTCTAAGACAACACACCTTCTTCTTGACTTGATTCTCCACCAACTTCTTCCATTCACAGAATTTACAAAAGGCTTCTCCTTTAGTAGCTAGGAAGTATACCCAGACCTTCCTTGTGTAATCATCGATAATAGATATGAAATATTGCTTCCCTGACAGACTTGGCGTCACATTTGGAGATCCCCATAAATCAGCATGTACATATCTGAGAGCTTCACATGTATCATGTCTTCTGATGTTGAAGCTCAACCTCTTCTGCTTCCTCATCACACAGCTCCCACAGAACTCTAAAACTCCAATCTTTATCTTATCGATCACCCCTCTCCGGGCAAGAATTTGTAGATTATTCATACTCATGTGCCCAAAACGTCTATGCCACAAGACTATCTCATCCATAGATGGTTTCTTCCTGACGCTGCTGTTTACTTCACCTGACCCAATCTCACCATCTAACAAGTACAATGACCCAGACAAGGTTCCCTGAAGAGCTAGTTTACCATGCTTGTAAAACCTAGTCTTCCCATGTCCAGCACTATGCACAAAGCATAACACATCCAAGGTTCCAGTAGATATCAAGGTTCTTCTTAGTTCCGGAATATACCTGACATTCGTGAGCATCTTGACATAACCACCATAAGCTTTGATGTTGATTGTACCAATCCCTTGCACTCCAATCATGCAATCATTACCAAGAAGAACATGTCCTGAAGCCAACTCTTCAAACGTGTGAAACCAATCTCTCCTACACGTCATTTGGTAGGAGCATCCAGAATCAATCACCCACTTATCATGATGACATGTATCTTCTACCGACAATGCATCATCCGCTGATTCACGATATATCACAATGGTTGCTTCAGCTTCTTCTTCTCCTCCGTCATACTTCTTCTTGTAGGCGTAGCACTCCCTCTTGGTGTTTCCCTGCTTCTTGCAGAACCATCAAGTTATCCTAGACCCTGAGATCGATCTAGACTGCCTTTTTCTTTCCTCACAGGATCCCTCTTCTCAGTCCTTCCTCTAGCATAATATCCTTCACCACTATCATGTGAAGCCGTAGAGGACTTCAGATCTTGATCTTTAGACATTTCTGCACCTGTCACCTCTTCCAACGATAATGTATCCTTACCGTACTCAATCATTTCCTTGAGAGAGTTGAACCGTGAAGGAAGTGAATTCAGGAGCAGAATCGCTTGTACCTCCTCTGACACAGTTACATTCACGCTTGACATGTTAGAGACAATCTTTAAGAAGTCATCGATATTCTCATCCATATTTCGTGTATCGACCATCTTGAAGGTGTAGAATTTGTGCTGCAAGTGAATTCAATTCGGTAGAGTTTTCGAAAGATATAACCTCTTCAGTGTAGACCATGTAGAAGCAGCTGACGTACACAACTCGATCTTCCTTAGCACATGATCTCCAACACTGAGAATGATCAGATTCATCGCCTTCTCTGATCTTTCAAGTCTTTCGGCTTCCTCTTTCACCAACCTCTCCCTGAATACATCTTCGTCTTCATCCTTCCTCATCACTGACGCAGAAGGTGACGTAGACTCTTCTAACACATCCTTTAAACCAAGAACAGACAGATGCGCAAGCATCCTCTTCTTCCACAATGAGAAGTCACCCTTCCCATCAAAACATTTCACCTCAATTCTTGATTTCACCATTGACAACGACACCAACCAAGGCTCTTATACCACTTTGTTGAAACCACAACGACAAAGCTGTTTGACTCAAGAACCATAATTAAACACACAAACTCGCTGATACACTCTCTGACGAACTCGACGACGTAAGTAAGAAAGTTGAGTTTGTAGAATAATAGAGATAGGAAGAAGAATGCGAAAAAGATAGAAGATGGACACAAGAAATTGTTTACCCAGTGGTTCACATAGAATGGTTTACGTCCACCGGGACCTGGCAAGAGGCAATTCACTATAATCTCAAGTACAAAGAATATAAAACCTCTCTTTCTCTCACAACCAAAGCTCACAAACCAAGCTAGGTCTTTTCTTGGACAAAAGGGAAGAGTACACACGAGCTCCTCTTATATAGTAGGAGTCTATTAGGTTAACCTAGTCGGATTAGGGCATTCGCCCCTTTCCATAAACCTATTTGGAAATATTCCAAAATACTTGCAACTTCTATAACTCCATAAAAGTAATATTTCTAGGATCCTGCCGACTTCCATATCTCCATAAAAGTGACATTTCCTTTTCCTAACATGACGTCCTTGTCTTACTTTAAATTACTCAATCCTGTTTGATTTCTATCACCAAATCCTGACTCAGTTCATGACGGATTCTCTGACGTGGCCATTGATGAATTCCAACAGATTCTTTTTATTTCTTCTTCTTCAGGATTGGGATTATTTAAAATGGTTGAAACAATTAACATCCATCTCATACCCGACATTAATCCTTATCTTTTGTAAGTTGACCTAATATTAAGCTAAATTCTGTGAACGAAAGTGGTAAAGGATGTATGTATAAGTGGGTTCATTTTCGTTGTATTTTTTAATGGACTTTTTATTTCCTAAATAAAATGATCCCAAAAAACTTGCCTAAAAGAAGAAGGAATAAACAACGTCTTGGTTTTATTATAAAAACAGTTTAACTTTTTCAATGAATGCATTTTGAGCCCATTTTAAAGTCCATATTTTTTACTCAGGCTATTCTTCCGAATTCAAGTAATAAATTAAAAAACAGAATCCTTTTCTCCCTGAAAAATAAATTTCTTAAAAATATATTTACTTTTACCACCAACTATAATTGACCTAAATAATAATTACGGCCCAATATAAGTAGACATGTTAATTAGGACTGAAACTCGTAGTCCGAACTCGCACAAGCCCTATAAATTACCAGGCTTAATTATATAACCAGAAAAATTAGGCATTTTAAACTTAGTCTATTTGGGATTTAACTGTTTTGGAATTAAGTCTGTTTGGGTTATGATTAGTCCGAAAACCCAAAACTTATATTTTTATTTATTTAATTAGCCATGGTAACGTCTTAAAAAATATAGAATAAGTGTTAATATCTTAAAAATATAGAAGCCCGATAACTATATTAACATCAAAATCTAGTTTTAGCATTGGTGCTCATGTCTTACACAAGCACGTGTCACCTACCAAGACATGTTGAAGCGCTGATTTGTACGCATACTTAGTTGGAAGGATTTACGTTTTGTGATCCATATATTTTTAAATTTTTATTTTGTATTGATATGTGTGTCAACGTTAAATGTTTTTTTTATATGTAGTTTTTGATGATGATGTGAATGTGGAAGTTATTGAAGAACATCCTAATCTTGATGCTATAATTTCTAGTGCCCAGAGTTGAAAGGATTTTGTTATATTTGGTTTTTAGGGTAAGATATTTATTTTAGCTTTGATTTTATTAAACATATATGAATGATTATTTAAATTTAGAATTAATTAATTTTAGTTTATGTATTCAATTTTTGTTTATTGTTTAATAAGTCCAAAAAGCTCAATCGTCCTTTTAGGATCATATCGGGCTTTGAAATATAGGTCCAACTTTTTGCGGGTCGGACCAAGCTTAGATAGAAATGGACTTTGCTGGTTTTTTGCCAGCCAGGCCAGTCCGATTGACACCCAGAAAGATAAGTCGATAACACAAAGACATCATCCACCTGTTTAAATTTTTAGTGATGTTTTATCATAGTCCACACATTCATAGCGATAACACAAAATCTATGGTTTTTAGCGATTGACACCCAGAAAGATAAGTCGATAACACAAAGACATCATCCACCTGTTTAACTTGTTGACAACTCGAGCAGCCAGGCAAGGTCTGAATCTATAACCATAGATTGATCGGGAAGCTGAAGATTAATGCTATTGTATATGTCAAACAAAACCAGTAAGTATCTTCAGGTTTATATTCGAATTTCCTAAATCAAGTGAAAATGATATAACTAAACCGGTAACCACTTTGTTTGGTTAGGATAGTTTGGTTCTGATATGTTACTATTGGAATATAAACGTATTATTGTTTGGTTTTGGGTTAAGAAGTTTGATTCGGGTCAGTTTAGATATCAGTGTCTATATTCATTTTTCTCTCACTAATAATAGTAACTTTGGCAATGTTGGTGGTACATAATGGTGACGAAATCGAAGGTCTATGAGATACAAGATTTCGAAGAGGAAATATGTTCTTGATGTGGCGGTCCTACAGTATGGAGTTCATGTAGATGACGACAGAGACTAGCCTGAGAAAACAATGGGAGAGATTATCGCTTCTCTTCACGTGGGATAACATTTTTTAAGTCAGCTTAGCCATTAAACAAAACCACCGATAGCTGATACATAACTTTCCTTCTTTTCCTAATCTTTTTTTTATCTATGTAGCGGTCATTTTTTTTTAAATCTCTTGTTCCTTATCTTCGGAAAGTAAATTCTCTTTAAAGTTTCTTCATCTTTCTCTCGTATTTTGTCTGTACTAATCACGGATCCTCTTCTCTTTGAATTTTTTCGTCATAATCTTTACAAGAGAATTGCATTTCTATTTGATGACGATTAGAATGTGGAAGTTACTGAAGAACATCCTGATCTTGATGCTACCGTAATTCTAGTATCTTCTAGAGTTGAAAGGGTTTTGTTTTATTTGGTTTTTAGTTAAGATATTTATTTTGGTTTTGATTTTATTAAACATATATGAATGATTATTTAAATTTGGAATTAAATTAATTTTAGTTTATGTATTAAATTATAATTTTTTTTTAAAAGTCCAAAAAGATCAATAGTCCTTTCGGACCAGACATGGCATTGAAATATAGGCCCAAAATTTTTACGGGCCAAACCAGCCTTAGATAGCAATGAACTTTGCGAGTTTTTTGTCGGTCCTGGTCAGTCCGATTGACACCCCTAAATATAAGTCGGTAACACAAAGACATCGTCCACGCGTTTAGCTTTACAGTGATGTTTAACTATAGTCCACACATTCAACAATGATAAGTCCATTTTGTTGACAACTCGAGCAGGCGGACAAGGTCTGAATCTATAACCATAGATTGATCGGGAAGCTGAAGATTGATGCCATTATACTGGTCAAACAAAACCAGTTAGTATCTTCAGGTTTAAATTATATATTCCTAAATCAAAGTTAAAATGAGATAACTAAACTGGTAACCACTTGGTTTGGTTATGATAGTTTGGTTTTGATATGTTACAATTGGAATGTAAACGTATTATTGTTTGGTTTTCGGTTAGGAAGTTTGATTCTGTTCAGTTTAGATGTCAGTGTATATATTCATCTTGCTCTCACTAATAATAGTAACTTTGGCAAATGTTGGTGGTACAGAATGGTGAAAAAATCGAAGGCTGATAAGATACAATATTCCAAAGAGGAAACATGTTCTTAATAAAGCGGTTATACAGTATGGAGTTCATGTAGATGACGACAAAGATTAGCCTCAGAAAACCATGGGAGAGATTTTTTTTTTGGTAGGATGCAAGGGACGAATGTCCCCTACTTTTTATTAAGAAAACTTCAAAACTACTACAGGCAAAACTGCCGAGTTCTAGCTATCCCATGAAAATCCTCCGACAGCATAGAGGTAACATGCTCCGGATTCAACTCAAAGTAATGTAAACCAAAAGATAAAGAAAACGCATAGTTAGCCAATCCATCAGCTAGATGATTAGCCTCCCTATACACATGAGATATTTTGACTATCCAGTCTCTTGATATGAAGCCATAGCACAAGCGTACTGGGAACGACAAGGGATGAGCATCGTGTATCCCTGTCTTAAGAAAACCCACCACACTCTCAGAATCCACCTCCACTTCGAGCCTTCGAATACCATTGTCCCATGCTATGCACAGTCCATACACTACAAAAAAAGGATCATATTACATCACTTAAATAGAATCACAAAAATAAATGATACTATTTAGAATTACTTATTAGGAAATGATACAAACGATGCGGTTATTAACTTGTTTGGCATCGATTGAATGAAATTGATGCAAATCTTTATTAGTTTACATCACTTTTTGAAAAATGATAGAAAATATGAGTTTACATCACTTATTAAATGATTCAAAAGTAAAATCATTTTAATAAATGTTGCAAATTTGACATCAATGATAAAAATGATACTAACATAATTTTCATTAGTTACTAATATGTACGTAGATCATTTCTGCTTATAAACGATTTTTTATGCTTTGATAAACTATTTCGAATTGATTTAATAAGTAAGCTACATTAATTGATATTTTTAATATTAAAAATATAACATATATATTAACTAAATAAAGAATCTGAAAATCTATATTAAAAAAAAACATTTTTATACTCACTAGAATACATATTTAATTAAAAGAAAGAAATTATTCTATTTTTTTACAACTAATATTTTAAATTTTCGACCTAATTAATAAATGTTAATAGTTAATCTTATATATGTACTGCGTTAAATTGTTTTGTAAAGAAAATTGTAAACCATTAAAAATCTATATGTTTGTTACCAAAAATATAGCAATATCTCCTATTTTATCTCACCACTAGTTCACGTTTCCTTCTAATAAGAAATCAACTGAATAAAAGCAACGATCCTTTACATCTTTTTTGCAAAGTCTTTTCTTCCACACACAATTCTTTAACACAGTTTAAGAGAGGTTGAATCTGCAGATCTGAAATAATATTCTTGGAACCTTCGTGAAGTCTATTATTGTTTACCTCAGGAACCATTGGTTAAGGTTAGTCAATAGTGACAATCTGATGCAAACTTTTCTTTATATTGTTTTTGTCTATGAATCGGTATTTTCTTATATGAGTGATGATGATTATGGTTTTATTTGTAGAAGAAACTATTAGCTTAAAACCCTACAACCAACAGCAAAAGATACAGAGAATTGGAAGAAGAAGAAACTTGATCGAAGAACTCTTACGGCGAACTATGTTTATCTGTTTTTTTAATTGTGTTCTTTTGTTTTCTTGTTTTTGTAATTTTCTTATTTTTAATTGTAACATCAATGAAAAGAATATTTTACATCAATTATTTTTAATTGTAACATTAATATCAGTTATTGTAATTGATATATATTTTACATCATTTATAATAGTTGATGTAAATATTTAGCATTTTTACATCAATTATTAACAAAACGATGTGAATTATTTGCATCACCACTTTCAGAGTCATTTATATAAATGATGCAAAATTATTTTACATCATTTATAACTAATGCAAAAATACAAAATAAATGATGCTAAACAACAATTTTTTTGTAGTGATAATAAACACCCCACAACTCCGCTAAAGGGGCCGAACAAATGCCATTGTTAATAGCAAAGCCCCCTTTCCACCTTCCATATTCATCTCTCATCACCCCACCTGCTGCCGCCAGTCCAGGGTTTCCTTTAGAAGCTCCGTCAGTGTTCAATTTGCACCATCCAGACATTGGTCGTGACCATGCAATCTGTCTCTTCACTCGTGCCCCAATCACCGGGTGCTGCCTCAGTTTGTTATTCGCATGTATCACCTCCTGAGTCTTATCCTTAACAAATTGCACTCTGTCTCTACACTTCCCTGTTTGACCGAACACATACCCACATCTCCACTTCCAGCACCACCACACAGTCAAGGCGAAAAGCATAGGCCATTTTTCTCCATTAGCCGTTGAATCTTGCGCTAAATTTTCATATAACCATGGGAGAGATTATTACTTCTCTTCTCATGGGATAACATTTTTCAAGTCAATTTAGCCAATAAAAAAAATATTTTTATTAGATGGAAAAATGTGCAACATTTATTTACAGTCTTAGTTTAAAAGATAAATCTATAGTTATTTTGTCCAAAACCTATTTATAGTTATATATCTTTTACATATGTAAATTGAAACCTATGACCTAAAATTGTGGAAGCTGGGACTTTAAGCGTCAAAATACGTTAAATATTTAAGAGCATCAAAATTGTTAAAAGTTACAATTCAGTGGTTGTATTTCTAATTTGTTAGGTCAAAGGTGCATGGTTCAAAACCTGGGAGGAGAAAATATTTATTTTTCTTTAGGATGTACTTTTTATTGGGATCGACATGTTTCCAACCGACTTCATTTTACTCTTTAGAACAGGTTTGAAAATAGTTTTACTTTATGAATATAACAATGTATTTATTTTTTGTTTATTACACTATTTTCTACTACAAAATAGAATAGGATTAGAGCAAAACTTATTATATTATAGAGATATCCTATTTTAAAAGAAAAATAGAATTTATATTGAAATTGCTCTCAAATTTTCCAAAAAGAAAAGACTATCTTCTCAGATTGATATACACCTTTTACGCGAGAGAAGAGATATGAATCTGAGTAGAATTTGTATTAAATTTTCACAAAAAAAATTGTAACCAATTTTATTTTGTCAACACTTTAAAATTGACAATGGAACCCGGTAAAAGCTTATTAGTTATGTGAAATCAAAAGAGTAAATGAAAATCTTGGGGCTTAAACCTTTTTTAAATTTTAAATTTCTTAAGGTTTGAATTTTTATTTTAAGTATTATGCGATTTTCCCTGAAAATCTTGTACATGATAAAGAGAAAATAAATCAGGTTTTTGTCTGCCACTTCCCCATAAGAAAAAAATAAAAGTAAGTGCACTACTTTCTTCTAGTTTAACCAAATGCATTTCTATTATTTCATAGATTTTTTTTTTTGAATTCTTAATCCTGTTTATCGTTCATATAACTAGTTTTATTTACAAATTCACACAAATAGTAACAAGGATAAACATTTAATATAATACTAAATAATTGGGTTTTAGCTAAACAGAGTGTGTAAAATACCAAAATTTACGTTTACACCACCTGTAATTTTTTTTTATTTTGGTACGAAAATAGATACATTGTTTTACTAATTCACTTAATGGTTTTACAATTAACGGACTCTTGGTTTATTTACGTTTTTCATGTGGCGACTCTCATATTTGTGGACCATACATTATCTGAATAGCTCAATTTTTTACTTAATTAATTCTGAAATAAATACTTGTTTTATTGATTTCGAAAATGACTTCTCCAAACGTTTAGATATCTCTGCGTGTCTTGTCAATTCCAATAAGGAGCAATTTTTTATTTATTACAGTGTCGGCAAAGCAAATAAATCGACAAAATTACAAAACGAAGAAAATGTGAATAAAGCAGGAAAAGAGAAAGGAAAAAAACGTCAAATCGTCGTCACACCACTGTGGCAGAAATCAATAGGAATATCGAAATTTAATAATGTCCTTCAAAAAGATACTTTAAAAAAATTATTCAAAAAAAATCTCTTAGATATTAAAAAGTTCAACAATGAGATATAATAATCAATAATTTTGATGGTTCTATAGCATTATATATCTATATTTTCCTTGAAAATAGAAAACTTTATTATAAAGAAGATTTTATTTTAAAGTAATTAAGCCTCTGTCATAGAGGATTTCCATGTTTAGGAACAGATATAGAAAATGTTTTTCATCTCGAAATATAGAGACATAAATAATGTTTTCTATATTTTTTTTTCAAATATAAACATTATTTGAACATATCTACTTTTATAATAGAAGTTTTCTATTTAAAAAAACGTAGATATAGGTTAGAAATATTGTTATACTGCTTTGTCCTTTATATAGTGCCATCTCCTTCATTAGCTGCCTACACACTTAACATTTGTTGCCTTCCAATCTACCTCTGAAATTTTCTTTCTCACTCTCAAAATGAAGCTTTCGATGCGTTTGATCTCAGCTGTTCTCCTCTTGTTCATGATATTCGTTGCTACAGGTTCATTACTTTCATAATTTAATATCTAACTATAAACATATGTATGAAAATATACAACCATTTACAATATATCAATAACATAACATACTTTTGTATATATTTGGATCTATATAATATATATATATATATATATATATATTTCATGTTTCAAGCGAATGTTCTTGTGAATGCTCATAGAAAAAGTTGGTTTGTGTCGCTTATCCTTCCTACATGATTTCAATTATTAAAAACTATTTAGCAAAATTAAATACTTATGGTCTAAACAAAGTGTTTGTATTGGTGTTGATTTTGTCTAGGGATGGGTCCAGTATCAGTGGAGGCACGCACATGTGAGTCACAGAGCCATAGGTTCAAGGGTCCATGCGTGAGCGAAAATAACTGCGCAAACGTGTGCCACAACGAAGGTTTTGGCGGAGGCAAATGCCGTGGACTTCGTCGTCGGTGCTTCTGCACCAGACATTGCTGATTCATTGAACCTCATAAATCATCAAAATCATCGATCCATTGTCTTGTGTTTGCTTCTTTCTTATCTAAATCTTCAGTAAAGTACCATGTCGTACGGTACGCGTGTGTTTGTCTTTAGTTTGTTCTCGAATAAGTCGTTTGTGTCTTTACAGTTGTAAGGTAATGTTATATTCTAAATGATGGTAACTGGGGATTTGATAATATAAACATGACTAAAATTAAAATGTGGTACTATATAACTGCAATTTATGTGTGTTTGTGGGATAAATGATAGTTTCCATTGAATAAGTGGTGTGAAAATCATATTTGATTAAGGAAAAATATTTTGGGAATTCACTAGATAAATATTAAAAATCTCGGTTTCTATTTTTCTGAACCTGAAAAATCATAGATCAAACCAGAAAAAGTATATTAAACACAAAAAGTTAAATATCCCAGTCAACGTTAACTTTATTGTATGCATGTACTCAATCCATGTCTATGTATAGTCATAGTCTATGCTCTTTAGAAAGGAAGAAATTTGAGATCACACTCTTCAATTTCCACTAGCCAGTGCATGTTATTGTGAAGGAGATTCAACTTCTTTTAAGAGCAAAGTTCTTGGAACTCGATAAGAAAACTTATAAAATGCTGACTATCTACCTCAAGCAACTATAATTATGAAAACTATCTCTCAAATTAGTTTTGACGCCGGGGGAAGTTCCCTAGTGGATAAATTGAAGGTTTGTGGTTGGATTCTATTGTTGGTTTCTTAAGGATCGTCTTGAGGAAGCTGTAGGAGCAGAGATAGTAAGGTTTGAGGGTGGCCCAAACATCGGCAGCTTGGATATAGACGAGCCAAACGCCGTCATCCTCACCACTAAAACAATATAAACTATAACTTCAGGAGATCAGAAAGGTTTTCTGACTTTTACTTATATTTATACATCATTGGTTTTTGGTTTCAATTAAAATGTTTACTCGAATGGAGGAAGTCTCTTTTGCAGGTAGTTTGTATTACTGTTTTGGACTCTAAGACTTATTACAGTTATTAGTTTTAGCTGAAGAAGATGAGCATAGCTGTTCTTAACCTCATGGTTATAGTGTAAAACTAACTTCAAACTGAAATTCGTATATCCATTGCAATTCGCTTCACCTATCTTACGAAATTAGTTGACATTACCACTCCACCTATTGCAGTTTTCGCAGAGCTCTTTAGGTTCCAAACTTCGGACATCTGACGTCATTGGCAAATACTAATACTCAGTTTCCAGGTGAGTCTTTCCAGGTGAGTCTGTAATCTTTCATTTAATCATCATCACCAGTATTCTGCAATAAAACTAAGTGATGTCTAACTTTCTCTTCGCAGACATCAGCCTCATCAAGACAACCTTCAACGACGATGCCCAGACAACTCCCTTATAGCCATTTATTCTCCTTCGAGGAAGGTTCACAATCTTTTGCTACTGTGGCATAATCCAGGTGCTTTAAATTATATGATTATATTGTCAATGCAACTGTTTGATTCTATGTATTCTTTCAATTTGGAATGACATACCGTCTTACTATGTGTTAGATTTGAAAGTCTGGTTGTTAGGTAATGTATACTTTTTCCAGTGTTATCTGCGTGCTCAGGAATATTTTCTACAGGGCCGTGAGTGTATGGTTGGACGTAACGTATATATATGTCATCAGCTTGTCTTTGTTGATCATGGTTGTGGAAGTTCCGTTTATACTTTTTTTTGGTCAATTTTTTCATTAAAAACATTAAAACTTCCAAGATACAACATAGTTTTTCTTATGTAACCTAGCTTGTTTAGCAAGGGAGTCTACAACATTAAGATTATCTCTAGATATGTAACGAAAAGTGTAATCTCTATGTCTTGATATCTCAAAGATATCCTGTGGCACAAAGACAGCCTCTGTGATACGGACGTTTCTGTTGGTTTGTTCAGTTTTGAACTGATTTAACTCATCAAATAAACTCTTATAATTTCCCATGAAGGCAACTTTAGAGTAGTTTAGTCGGACCATTTGCTGTGTTGCCATCAGGAGGGCTATTGCTTCAGCCTCTAAAGTAGAATTCATAGGCGCTTCTGTTGAGGATCCATGCATGATTTGGTTGCCTTCTCTTCTGTGTAAGTACCAGCCAAACCCATCTCCTTTCTAGAAGACTTCCATTTAGCATCCACTAGGCAGTAGTATTCAGAATTAGGAGGAAGCTTATCTTTTATCGAAACCTTGCTCAGACTTTTATTTTGTCTGTTTTGTTCTTCATCCCCTGTATTTTTGTTTGCCCCCCTCCACTGATCTAGATCTCTTAAAGCTCTATTGATCATGTTAATGATATGATCCCTTTTGTTGTTGAAAATAATGTTGTTTCTCATTTTCCAGAGTCTCCACCCCACAAGGAAATTTAAAATCTCTGCTTGGTCTCTCTGCACCAATCTAATCATTTCATTGATGTTCTGTATAACTCAATTGCTACTCTGGTCCAAGACCGTAAAAGAAGTGGTGCTGAGCTCCCAAACCTCCCTGCCCACTCTGCATTGAAAAAACGTATGGTTTAGCGTTTCCATCTGTTCTTCACACACCAGACATGTATTGTCCATTTTTACTCCTCTCCTCCGAAGATTATCCAACAGAGCTATTCCCCCATGTGCAATTCTCCACCAGAAAGTCTTTATTTTTTGAGGAATATTAAGAGACCAGATCGATGAACAACACTTCCTGACTTCTTCAGATATAACAGCACTTGTTTCCTGGTTCCCTGCTTCCATTGTTGAGAAGTTTCTCTGAAGATAGTACCCAGTCTTAACACTATTCCCATGTTCTTGTGTAGTTCCATACTAGCACATCTGGTCTCCTTGAAATTGGTGGCCTAATATTTAGGATATATTTTGTATCCTCTTGTCTCACCAGATCATTGATTAACTGGACATTCCATTCTTTGGTACCTGGATGAAAGAGATCCTTAACTCTTATATGAGGATGAGTTTCAGTACCTCTTCCTTGGGCCGGAGATGGTGGTTGAGAATGTAGCCAATTGTCTTTCCGCACATTAATATGCTCTCCATCCCCCACAATCTATTTCATTCCTCTTTTAATCAGATCCTGCGTTTGCACTATACTTTTCCAAGCGTAGCTTGATGATGAATAACATTGTGAATGAAGTAGCCTTAAAAACCCTTGCTAAGAGAGATGTTGGGTTCTTTAGAATTCTCCATCCTGTTTTGCCAGCAAAGCCTTATTGAAATGCTCCATATCTCTTATACCTAACCCCCCCCCCCATCCCTTTTTGAGGCTGTAATTTTATTCCACCATATCCAATGGATTCTATGTCTATCATTCATCGATGACCACCAAAATTTTCTCACTGCCTTTGTAATCTCTTTAAATATAACCTTTGGTAACATAAAAGAAGACATAGTATATGTCGGTAGTGCAGAAATTACAGCTTTTAGCATGATTTCTTTTCCCGCTTGAGAAAGAAACCAATTATACCAACTGTCTATCTTATTCATGATTCTCTGCTTGATATATTCAAAAGCATCTTTTCTTTTGCGTCCTATTTTTTTCTGGCAAAACCCAAATATTTCCCAAAACCTCCTACTCTAGTTATTCTTGTTTTCTATTTCAAAGCATCTTGGAGTGGTAGAGGAATATCTTTTGAAAATGTGATTGCTGACTTCGTATAGTTCACTTCTTGTCCAGATGCATCTTGGTATGTTTTCAAGACTTCCATTAACTTGTTACACTCCTCCTCTGTTTCTCTACAAAATACCAAGGAATCATCAGCAAACAATAAGTGAGATATCGGGGGTCCTCCTCTAGATGTTCTATATCCGTGTATTTGATTTCTTTGGATGCATTACCTTATTACACTTGTCAAACCCTCTATACATATAATATACAGATATGGAGATATAGGATCACCCTGACTAATTCCTCTATGAGGGAAAATTGTTTTTGTAGGTTCACCATTTAGTAGCACTAAATAAGATACAGTTGATATGCATTTTTGAATCCATCCACACCACTTATCACTGAAGCCCATTCTCCTCATCACTATGTATAAAATCTGCCATTCCACCTTATCAAAAGTTTTGGCTATGTCCAACTTTAAAGCCATAAACTCTGTTTAGATTCTTAGTATGGAGAGAATGCATAAGCTCATGAGCTATAAGCACATTATCAGCGATAAGTCTATCAGGACTGGTTCTCTGAAATAACTCTGTCTAACCAGAGATTTAGTCTTTTAGCTAAAATTTTAGAAATTATTTTATAAGCCACATTTGAAAGACTAATAGGCCTGTAGTCTTTAATTGAGCTCGGAGAATCCGTTTTCGGGATTAAGCAGATGTGGGTGTGGTTTATGGCAGGGTCTAAATGGTTCCAGTGATGCCTAAAAAAGCCTGCGTTCATGCCTAAATTAATTGTAGTTTGTTGTATCGAGGTGTTTTAAAAGTTGCACAGTGACAAAGAATAAAAAGAGACTAATGCTTTTTGATAAAGAAAAAGTTATTTTAATCATTTTAATATTACATATATAAAGTTTGAAATAAATTTATTAGTTTCATATCAGTACCATATACTATGTAATAAACCACACCCTACGTGGAGCGAGATATTAACTAAATATTTGGTAATGGAAATAGTTTGGTAAAAAATACCTTTTCAAAAATAGTAACAAAATATATTTAACTATATTTTAATAATCTGATATAACTAAAATTGTACAAATATTTTTTTTAAATTCAATTTAAGTATCATGCATATTTCTTAAATTTCAAAATTAATATATTTATATATGTTATCTGGTATATAGTTTAATTTAGAAGATGTTAAAATAAAATATTTTATATGAATATCTATTAAATGAATTTTTTTATTCATATGGTTTTATGATCATTTGTATCTTACTATAGAATTTGTTTTTTAAATCATTGATCATTAAGTTTTCAATGTGGATTTTAAACTGTTTTAGTAATATATAGATGGTTTTTAAAATTAAAATATAACAATTACCAAAAATCTAAATTTTTATTATGTGGTTAATGTGATTTATTTATTTTAATTGTATAAATAAAAAATGATAGAGGATACACAAATTGTTATCAAATTTGTATTGTTATAAATCATTTGTTTCATATATATTTTAATCACATTGGATGACTCAGTAGCTTTTATTTAAGAAAGTAAGAAAAAATCTCTTTTGTAGATTACTAAATTAATTTTATGGTCAGTTATAAAAATATTTAGATTGACTAACATATTTCTTTAAAGATACTTTCTTTAAAAATTATTCTAGTAACAACACATGGTATATCTCATATATTGTAATGATTTTCTATTAATATATAAGAGATTACTACGTCAGTTTAGTCAAGTTTCCCTTAAAAGATTCTTTGCAAAACAAAACTAATCGGTCAACATTATCTTATTATATGTATATGATAAGTCGCGGTATATATATAAAATCCCTCTTCTTCCATCATAACCCTTAACTCTCTGTCTTTCTCTGGAATATATAGTAATATTTATTAGTCTCTTGAAAAATGAAATACGCTTTGTGTTTCGTCTCATCCCTTCTCGTGATTTCTTTCATACTTCTCCTTGCCACAGGTTCATTAGTAATTCAAAATTTATATGCATAATCTATACACATCCATTTCACAATAACATATAGTATCCGTACGGCTTTTGATATTTACAAATATTAAGTACTAGTACTTTATATATATATATATATGTCTGTGAGTGTGTGTGTGTGTGTAAACACATATCATATGTCACATTATTCTACATGTGAAGTTTCAGAACATACACAGACATATAACCAAATGTTTTTATTTTCTAGAGATGAATCTGGTGGAAGCAAGAGTTAATGGGGAAATAAGCAAAACTTACGTTATTTGTGGAAACGAAAGAGTATGCAACTGGACCTGCATCTTTAACGAGCATTTCACAAGAGGTCGATGCCGACACTTATATTGTTACTGCTTCCGCTAGCATTTTTAAGATGTGATCTTCATAATGTTAATTACCTTAAAAACATATTATATTCTATCTTATCCCTTCTATCCTTGTTAACTAATTATATATTCATCAGTTACAAAAAAAAAAAAAAACTAATTATATATTCAGTTAATAACATACTTTAAATATTTTATCTAAACTATTTCATAATTAAAAATAATTAATGTATTTTAATAAGATCTTAAATTTGACTCTACTTTTTTGTTTTTATATATTTTTCCATTGCGACATCGCAAACGGAAAATTTGGATACTGTAGCTAATTTTCGCCCAACAGAATTTTTTAATATGTGAATAAATAAGTCATTTTATAATATCTCATTGTATATTTACACAACAATGCAAAGAAGTAATAAGCTAATAGTTAAAAACATAATATAAAATTCAAAACTAAGCTTTCTTAGTAAATTACGTCTTAACTTAATTGTTCTGATCGTGTATGAATGAATACTTAGACGGTTGAATCATTTGCCACGTAGCAAATTATGGGGGATGATTGATTGAATAAAATGTTTCAATGAGATGAGGAAGAGAAGGTAATGTTGTATAGGCTAGATTAGGCACATAGACTGATGAAGTTCCAGAAATTTCTTGAGTAACGAGAAGAAGACCAAGTCGACGAAGAAATGATACGGGTGTCTACTTCTCGACAAATTACCTACAATCCTTATTAAAGTTCACTTTAAATTATCTGTAAGTTATCTAAAGAGTGCATTACCGTTTAGGACATTTTTTTACTTTTTTGACAGAATAAGGCACATGTTGCTGGATGAACACTTTTCTTCTAGAGAGAGACTTCGTTCGGACGGAATTACCCTTCGCTGAGTAATCTGAAGTATGAAGCAAGATTATGTGGATTTATGTCTAGTTGGTGGAGACCCCATTTAGTTACGTTTGCGTTTCATGGTAAGAGTTATCAAGATTGGTTTATAGGTAAGTGAGACACATTGCAACCATTGGATGTGATCTAATCCAACAGTAATGGATATCTAACAGGTTTGAGTTTCACAGCAATAGATTTTAAGCCATCAGATTGGAGAGGGGGAAAAACTAGATCGTAGGATTGGATTTTTTTTGAATTTTATGAAATTACTATTATCAACTCCCCTCTATTTCGTTATGTGATTTATTTTGACATATTAAAGTATATCAATAAATAAATTGAACATAATAAATTATAACTTTTTGTTGTCAACATTTTAAGATCTATTTTAGTATATTTTAGAAATTTGAATATGAAAAACATATCATGACAAATCTTTTTTTTGTAGATTAAATGTTTATGGACAAATAAAATGTGGACATATATATTGTGGATATTGAAAAAAAATGACCACAGACATAATAAATGTATAAAAACCAATTCAGTATAGAAAATGGTCTTTTAAGCTATTAGATGTGGCAACTTGAACTATATTGTAGGATTATAATTTTTTAATTTTCTTATATTACTATTATCAATTTTCCTATATTTCTTTATGTGATTATTTTAACATATTAAAGTATATAAATAAGTAGATTAAATATAATAAATTATAAATTTTTCTTCTACATTTTAAAATTCGTTTTAGTATATTTTAAAATTTTGAATATAAAAAATCATATCCACAAAAAAAATTGTCCATTAAATGTTTGTGAACAAATAAAATGTGGACATATATATTCTGGATAAAAAAAATCATAGAGTTGGACACATATATTGTCCATTTTGTTGAAACTAGATCGTAGGGTTGGATTTATTTGATTTTTTTGAAATTACTATTATAAATTTCCCTCTATTTCTTTATATGATTTATTTTGACATATTAAAGTATATCAATAAATAAATTAGACATAATAAATTATAACTTTTTGTTGTCAATATTTTAATATCCATTTTAGTATATTTTAGAAATTTGGATATGAAAAACATATCATGACAAAATATTTTTTGTTGATTAAGTGTTTATGGACAAAGAAAATGTGGATATATATATATATATATATATATATATATATATATATATATTGTGGATATAAAAATATATGGACATATATGTTGTAATGTTCAAAAAATGTGGACAAATAAAATGTGGACATATATGTTGTGGACATAAAACTCAGCAATGAAAGAAGAAGAAGATCCCAACCAAGATAAAAAGTTTTAGCATATCAGCACACACTTGAACACATCGATCACAAGCTTCAGCTAACAAACTCAAACTCCCAGGACGAACAATATCTTGGGGTTTCTTCACATCAAGTTTAGGAGAAGTAGGTGTAAGCTGTGGACATGGATACAATTAATGTATATAAGAAAATGTGGACAAGGACTAATGTTGATTTGAGAAACGTGGTTTCACATTACCAAGTAGATTGTAGTCTTTAGGTCCTTCACTTGCGTATGATCGAGCTCCTGCAAGACATTGAAACAACTAAACTGTGAATAGAGCCATTAATAACCAAACACAAAAGAGTATTGACACGACATACAAACAATCAATTAAAATGCTAAACATGTAATACTAGATCAAAAATGTCATTCTTGTTAACTAATGTATGTCTAATTATAAATCATTTTCCCAAAAAAAAAAAAGATCGCTGGCTTCAAAAAAGAGCTGGGAATAAATAAAAATCCCTCAGCTTTGAGCAGAGTTACACAAACATAATCCTTCAGCTTTAACTTCAATTAAAATTACAGAAAAAAAATTGATGCATCGAAGAACCAACCTTTTGGATATGATAGAGAACAGAGTCTGCGATGAACATCTTCAACAGCTTTTACTGGACAGAGAGTGGTTTGAGGAGCTTCAAATCGAAAGGTGACAGAGACGACGGCTTGATTCTGATAGTTATAAGCACTTTCGATCATAACTGCCAAAAATCTCCGGTAAAGAGTAGATGTTCAGACACTTGATGGGGAATCTATCAGTCGTAAATAATCTCGGCGGGAGTCGGAGGTCTGGTGGAATTGTTTGCGGTGGGTTTTGTTGCTCAGTAATCTTCGCTTTCTTCTTCAACTTCGATTTCGTCATGGCTCGTTACAGATGATGAAGAGGAGCGACGAAAAACAAAGGAAATAGAGTAGTTCACGAAAAGAGGAAAGTAGATCTGAGATTAGCAAGTGGGAGAGAGAATATAGGTCGTTTGCGAAATTCAAAAATTGATTTATGATATTGCAATTTAGAAATTATTATTTTATCAATAAAAGTTGAATGGGATTGACTCGTTAAAGGAGAACTAGAATTAGAGGAGAGTATAGTTGAAGGGCATGTAAAACATTGCACATAGATAAAGTGTGCCTCCAGCTAAAAGTGTCTTAATGTGTTATTGGAAAGACATAATATGTCTTAAAGAGTAAAAATTTCTTGTCTAAAACGCTTAACAAGATTTTTGTTTTGATTTGTCTATAATAACTATAATAATTTGGACAGAAGTTAGGTTCACCCTATAGGGTGAATCTTTAAATTCACCTCACTCTTTATAACTAATCAAATTTTGCACATAGATTATTAATTATAAAATATTAAATTAAATAAAAAATAGCTACAAAAAATAAAAACGCCAATTTTAACAACGCTAACGCTTCCACCTAAACCATAAATCTTAAATTCTAAACGCTGTACCCTAAATCCCAAATCCAAATCCAAACCCTCAAACCCAAACCTTATACCATAAACCCTAATCTTAGACCCTAAATCCAAACATGTACCCTAAACCCTAATCCTAGACCCTAAACCCAAATTATATACCTTAAACCCAAAAATAGGCTATAAACCTAAATCATATACCCTAAACCCAAATCTTAGACCCTAAACCGTAAACCTTAACTCAAACCCTATAGCATCTAAGTTTTGGATTTGGGTTTAGGGTTTACCGTTTGGGTTTCAGGTCTAGGATTTGGGTTTAGGGTATAAGTTTTGGGTTTAGGATTTACGGTTTGGGTTTAGGATTTACCGTTTGGACTTGTGGTTAAAGTTTTGGGTTTAGGGTATATAATTTGGGTTTAAGGTTTACGGTTTGGGTTTCGGGTCTAGGACTTAGGTTTAGGGTATAAAGTTTAGGTTTATAGTATAGTTTTTTTGTTTAGGGTATATAATTTGGATTTAGGGTCTATGATTAGGGTTTAGGGTATAGGGTTTGGGTTTATGAGTTTGGATTTGGATTTAGAATTTAGGATATAGGGTTTAGAATTTAAAATTTAGGATTTAGGGTTTCGTTGGAAGCGTTAGCGTCGTTAAAATTAGCGGTTTTATTTTTTGTAGTTATTTTTCATTTAATTTAATGTTTTTTAATTAATAGTCTATGTGAAAATTTGATTGTTCTTAAAGGAAGGGGTGAATATAAAGATTCACCTTAGGGAGTGAACCTAAGTTGTGTCCTAATAATTTTAGATCTCGACTCATAAAAAAAAAACAAATGCCCCAAAAAGGTGATCGAAACCAATATATCAAGTGATCCTACACATTCGCTTCAGCTTTTGAATTCCTAAACCATTGTACTTCATATATGTAGGACAAATTTCTTAAGTAGCATAAAAGAGTTTTTACCACAAAATATTACACAATAAGGAAAAAGATCGAAACAGCATTCACGAAAAAATAAAAAGGTTAAATTACTCTTAATAAACAATACATTTAATATAGAAAAATTTCCTAGAATAGGTTTTTTCGTTGATTTTCACAAAATAGTCCTTGAAAAACATAATCAAAATAAATTTTATTATAAGGTAAAAATATATTTTTACTTTACGGTTAACTAATCTAAATTGATGATTCTATATTTAGAATTAAGGGGCAGTGTTTTGGGATATGGTTTCAAATTTAAAAAAAAATATTTAAATTTTCAAAATAAAAAGACTATTTTGGTCATTCTCTTTTTTGAAAGCTATTTTTGTGAAAAAAACTTAGATATTGCTATTTGAGAGAATTGCCTTTTAATATAAATCAGTATTTTTAAACTTATCAAATTTCTATTTGAAAATATAAAAATATTAATATTCTAAGTTTTATATCCTAAACTCTAATCATAGTCTTTAAATTCTTACTTCTAATACATAAAGTACTATTCTCAAAATTTAAAGGAAAAATTAGAAAAATACTTTGCAAAGAGATTTTATTTTGAAAACTGCTATGTATTTTATTTCTTTTGAAGATTACACTTTCTCATAAGCTAAATGACTTTTTTTTTTTTTTTTTTTTGGTCAAAAAGCTAAATGACTTATTTATCCTAATTAAAATGTATATACAGCAAGAAAATAAATTTATTATTTTAAATATAACTATAATTTAAGTGACAAGTAATAAAAAATATATAAAATAATCATCGTTGAAAACATAATATTTTACGTGAAGAAATATCACAGTTGTATGAAACTTGTCAATTTTTGATCTAGTGTCTTTGTGTTTTATAATTTTTTGCATATTTTTCTAGAAGTTTCTGGGCATAGTCTTGACCAATCCAAATTAACAAGCACATCGACAATGTTTTGTCCCTAGTTCTATAATTATTCAGCGGAGAGAAAAAAATTTGAAGTTGCTGTTTCGGTGAGATGATGATTCTTAACATGTAAAGTTTTATATTATGTATCAAATTAATATTTGTTATATATATATATATATATATCTCTATTATTAAAAGAGAAGTACCCTTTAAAAAATACCTCTTAGTTTTTAAAGTTAATTACACTTCCATGCCACTAAGAATTAAATTAAATTTTTTATTTTAATGCTTGTCTTTTTGATTAATGTGTTTTCTTTATTCAAATATAAATTTAATGTCATTAAATGAATCTATATATTTTAATGTTTGTCTTTTTCGGTTAAATTAATGAGTTTTTTTTAATCAAATTTAAACTTAATGTCATTAAATAAACCTAAAAATACATCATATTAAACGTAGCTTATTACGGATGAGTACAACCCAATAATGAACTTGAATTTTATTTTTACGAAAACGTGAATCACTTGACATATATAATATTTAAAAATATTAACTACAATATAACAAATGCATATAACCTAACTATACTTTAGTTTGAAATGATCATGCTCAAATAATATATAGTCAACTTACATCATGCATCTATCGATGTACAATATTCAAACCACCTATAGTTTTCGTTTTCTTTATAAGATATATCAACCAACCAATCATCCTATTGATTTTCTAAGCTTTATAAAAAAACAAATCAATAAATACAAACTCAAAATCCAATATCTTTTATTAATCAAAACATAATATCTTCAATGTCGTATCTTTAATGTACCTATTAAATAAAGAAACTGTAACCATAATTACATTAACTATAGGAATAGATTTGATTCCAACCAATTGATCTATTACTTTGGTAATTGATTTGCTTGCAGAAGAGGAAACAATAAATTTAAAATTTGTAAGAATATAAAGATATAGGATTCCAACTAATTGCCTATATTTGCGTATGATTTTCGCATAATAAGCTTCAAATTGAACATTAAAAAAGATAGAGAGATTTTTTAATCTTTTACCGACACATAACTTAAACAAAACGAAGAGTTAAAGGTATTTTTTTGTTACACTTCCCGGAAAAAAACGGTTACAACATGGGCTTTCATAATACGGCATTTTAACATAATAATGTTATGGACATTTAATAATTATCTTAACAAAAAACAAAGACTATAAATAATTTATTATTAATAAAATTATGAAATTATTTACAATTTAATGACTAATTCATCGCCCTTTTTATATGTTAAATTTTTCATAAAAGTTTAAAAATCATTGTATTTACTTTAAACATTATAACTGATTTATAATTTTTTATGCCATACTAAGTCATAATATAATATTTCTTCATATTTTACATTAATGACCATTATTTTTATATATCGTCTACAATTCTCTAATTACGTCTATTTGTTCAATTTTTTATATGATATTGAATATTCGTCGTAAATAGATGGTTTAAGATGCCAAAAAAATATTTAGTTAGTGAATGTAATACATCAAATATTATAAATATATCATTTAGTTAAATAAATAACCAAAAATAGAAAATTCAGATCCGTGCTGGCACGTGGATCTGGGTCTAGTATACACTTATTGGACAAGTGTGATTTTCAAAAAACTAATTATTAAATAGTGTATTTTCCTAATTATCCCTTGATCCCTAGTCCCTACTGCTGGACAAAAAAAGTCTCTTAATATCTATTTCATAACTTTTTAATCTTATATATATCTATCCTTTAGTGATAATATTTTAAATTCTACTTTTGTGTTATTTTTGGGATATAAACATATTTAAATATTTATTAGTATTTTTTTCTCTGATATCTACTAATATAAAATAGAGCTTTATTTTCTTCTCCTTTTGCCACCTAATCAAATAGGCTCACCAGAACCTGACACCTTTCGCACCTATTAGCCGATGAGAACGATGAGCTTAATACACGTATGAAACCGACGACGGCTCTGCTTCTTCCGCAGTTAGTTGTTCGAGTTAATCCTAGCAATAATGAATGTTAATCAATCATTCCCCTCACTACCTTCTCTTCGGTTCAGCTTCTCCACCTTCTCAAATAATCAGAGTTGCTCTATATATATATGGTGCTCATCCTCAAGATGGAACGCTACATTTTGGTTACTATTTCTACTGTCGGGATCAACCGAAGCTTGAGCTTTATATCATTGTGAATTCCCAGATCCACTTCTCCGATTCGAAGGCCATCGGTTGCAAACAAGTTGTCGTGACACGCCTGCTACGCTTTTGTAAGTGCTGGAACCTAAAAAGGAGGAGAGCTAATTGGAGTTGATATGGTGTTAGACTGTGAGTCGTGATGTCTTATCTCTGTTTTAGATGTATCGTAAATCTTTTTAAATATCCTAGCTGATTGACTGCGTTTCTTTTTATTTCAGTCGACTTTGATTCAGAGACTTTCAGCGTGTGATGAAAACCTGTCCATTCAGAATTTTATGGTAACAATACAATTGGACAGGTATACAATTTTATGGTAACAATACAATTCAGAATTTTGTGATGAGTTGTTCCTTTTTTTTTTGTAAATGTGATTTAAGACTGATAAATGAAAAACCGTATACACCTATGCAGGCCTCTGATATGATCATGAGTAGCTGATGACCTGAGAAGAAAGAAGTGAAGTAGGAGCTTGCACCAGCTTAAGGGAAATACTCCATTTCATTTAGAGTCTTTGAAGTTAGAGACTTCAGATGACAAATAAATAAGAAAGTCGAGAGTTAGAAGTTTCTGTATGCATTTTCTGATTTGTAAACTGGGTTGATTGAGCTGGGCTCTTCAATGGCGACGATCTGATGATCGTCGAGCTCCGATTATCTAGAGATAATCGGTAGCGAGTTGTAATCATTTCTGGAGATTCGATTACGTTATCGATAAAGTACTTCGTTGATCTTGAGTTCGAGTTTAGATCATAACAGGCTCAGACTGTCTGTGTTAGTGTGTTTGGTAATGTTGCAAACTTAGATGAGAAGCTACACTCTTGGACAACACGTAATAATATCTTAGCTGTTAATATCAGTTGTTGCTGTCTGTGTTATGGGACGATTCATTGGCCTTTTATGCATTAACCTACACATGGTAGCCCCTCTTACAATCAAAATGCTCAAGAGCATGATGATGGAGATGGGTTTATGAGTAACGCTACGACAAACCTTAGCATGTCAAGAGGTAGAAGGTCAATAAAATCACCTCAAAAATATCAAGATATGGAGACCACGGTACGAGGGAAGAGTAAACAGGGAAGAGTAAATGGGGTCGTCGAGGCCGTGGATATCGTCCAACTCCCTAGTATCTTTCCTTTCTTTCTATGATTTAATAAACATATGTACCATAAGTTTCTCTTGTTCTAAGCTATTGCTTGGCTGAATATGAGGTTTGTCTCATCATAATTTCTCAAATTTTATGGTTGTGATATTTGTTTCATATTAAGTGTCATTTTATCATTTTTGTGACATAAAAATTGTCATTCTATAATTTCAATGCAATTTATATTTACTTTTAACTCAATATTAATTGTAAAATGTATTGATTTTATAAATAAATGTATTTGTCTGAAATGATATTAGTTAAATAGATGATATTAATAAAAACTTAAATGTATTTCAATCAGTTTCTTGATATGTATGAAAAATGTCTAAGTGACATTCTTTGTGAAACAGAATAAGTATGTTTTTAATTTTGAATGCCTTTTTCAAAAAAAAAATATGGTAGTAAATGTATAGAAGCAGAAAGACATTGAAGTAATAAATATCTAAGTGTTTAGTTTTGGAATAGGTCCGACTCGTGTTTTTATTGAACTTTGTGCAAAGCTTTATTTTTATAAAGCAATACAAATAATTTGTATAAATAGGCCCTAATTTTTTAGTAAAAATTTTAAAGTTTTACTAAAAGTTTGCAAAAAAAAAAAACAAATTTGGACCATGTGCAAATGTACTTTGAACACATGTCTAGAGATTTATATATTATGCAAATTAATATTGAAATCAATTAATCAACTGCAAATATGTAAACTTTTTTAAAAAACCAACAAAATGTTGTAATATATATATTACTCATTTACTCTATTTTGTGCTAATTCCACATATTTTACTCTATTTATCCATGTCTTGTTTTCATGCAACACGTTGTAATAACAAACAGTTTATATTAAATAAAATTAGTTGGCGAAAATTTATACTAAAATAATATTTATTTTATTTGATGTGGGACTTGCTGTTGTTTCTTTCAAAAAAATTATATACATAGTAACAGTAAAAGAAGTTCTGAAGTTGTCTATGATTTTACTGTAGTTAGATATTTTAACTAGGACCAAGCAAAGAATCTAAATCGGTCCAGCCCTATAAACTATTGTGTAATTGAGCTTAGTTATATAAGCTTAATTAGGTGTTTTGGACATATATAAACTGTATATTTTAGTTTAGATAGCATTGGACGTGCACTCCTTTTTCTCATGTAGAACATGAAAAATGTGCATTACTATATGATCATTACAAGATTCACATTATAAATTTGACAAATGTGCATTCTTTTTCATGTAAAACATGTTTTTTCTCCAAAATATAAAGTGTAGAACGTTTATCTATGTTTAGTATAATTATGGTTCCTTTTGTAGTAAATTTTAATTTACATTTGATTATATAAATCTACAATTAAATTTAGTTTGCTTATAATAGGATTTAAAGCTTATGAAAAACAATCTTGCTAAACAAATTTTTTTTTATTGATTTTATATTTGAAAACGAAAAATTGAAACTAGTTTTTTTATGAAAATTTAGATGTCTTAAAGAATCTCCAAAAGAAATTCTATAACTTCAAATATAAAGTTTTTTGCTCTCTAAAAAAAAACTTCAAATTTCAAATTTCAAATTTAGAGTTTTATGAAGTTTCACTACTCAAAACTCTAAATTAGAAGTTTCATCTTTTTATTTGCATCTTGGTCCTTATATTTAATTATACATCACATTTATGATTAAGTATTTTCTCATTGATAGTTTTAATCTTTAAAATTGTTATATATTTTAAATATTTTAAATTTTATTTTTATAAATTAAAATTTTACACATTAAAGTTTATTTTAAATCAAAACAAGATTTATAATATTTAAAAGTAGAATTAGACAACAAGAATATTACAAAAGAAACTTAATAACAAAATTTTAAGAATATTATACATGAAGACATAATTATTACACAAATTTAAATATTACAACAACACTAATAGTCTAGTAAAACTTCTCTGGAACTTCTAAAATATTAACCAAACAAATTTTGTATAACCAAAAATGGAACATTAATAAAATAATTTTATTTAATAATTAATGTGGTATTTTTTGTAGTTTGATATTTAATTATGTATTTCTATTAATAATTTTATATTTTAATGCAAGATTTTATTAATTAATATTACTATAATATTTTTTATATATGTGATAGTTATCTACAAAATTTTTATGGATTTATATTAATTATGACAAATATAAAGAGCATAATGTAAATTACAAATAATTTTAAAATTAAATTTGAAGTATTGTTTTTGGAAAAGAACACTTTAAAATTTTAATAGAAAATAATTTTGGAAGTACAAACATAATATTATAATAAATTATTTCACAGAAGTATAAAAAGGAAAAACTCTAAAAACCTTTTAGGACTGGGTTGGGTTTTAGAATATAGATCTAATATATTTTAGATCGCTCGGGTTTAAATATTTACGGACTTCAAATTTTTGGCCAGGCCGGACCAGCTTAATAAACATGTCTAACTGTAGTAAAGAGAATCTTTACAAAATATATACTTACGTAGTAATTTAGATATTTTATCGTTTAGTTACTTATCATATTACTCAGTGAAAAGCTATTTAATATGAAACTATGAATAGCTTTTAAAATAAGAAACAAAAATTTAGAATTTGTGGGTTGTACTTGTACTATTGTTTCTTTTCTTTCTTCTACAGTTACACTTTAAGAAATCACAACGGAAAAACATGGCGAATTAAAACTCACTGTCAAGCCAAAGAAGATAAAAGCGACTTAGCATTATTTGCTCTCATGATTTGCATTTAGCAGAAGCCAGAAGGAGCGAAGCTTTTTTGTCACACACCATCAATGAAATCATTTCGTCATTTCCTCCTTCAAAAGCTTCTTTTTCTACGACAACATCCCAGCAGTCTTCTTCTCAATGTCTTCCTCACCATCCGCTTCACCTCCTTCTGTTGCTTCTTCTCCTTCCTCAGCCTCGTAAACAACTTCTTCGCCTTCTTCATAGGCGTATTCTCCATCTTCTTCGTAGTAGTACTCTCCGTTTAGCTCATCGCCTTCATAAGCTTGCTCCTCCTCTTCATACACTTGCTCCTCTTCTCCATTCACTTCTTCTCCTTCCTCCATAATCGTTCCTTCTTCTAGTCCAGCTTCGTGGGTTGGATTGGGTTCAGTCACAACCTCAGTTTTCTCTTCTGCTATGAGTTTGGTCTCATCTCCAGCTTCTTCTTTCGATACAGTTTCTTCAGGAGTCTGGTCCTTGTTCTTGATGCTACCACCAGATGCAGCCGCTCTTTTTCTCTTGAGAATCTCACTGAAAGGCAATGGAGCTGCAAATGAATCTCCTGATCGCTTACGAGGATGGTCATCCTCCTCCAAGCTTTTTCTCTTCCCAAGAGATGTCTCTGTCTTACTTTCCTCTTTCTTGCTGCCTTTAGAAACTGAAAAGCCCTCTTCCATCTCTCTTCTTCTCACCCAAGGAGCTCGGAGATCTCTTTCCTGATGACCACTGTGGTTTTCCTCTGACCTACCATTAATTCTATCTCGGAGTCTGCTTTGAGATAAGTCGCTTTTGTCCCTTCCTCTCTCAACCCTCCTACCAAAGTGAGCTTCGTCGTCAATGCTTCTCTCACGAAGCTTAATTCTACCCTGAAGACGGCTGCTGCTAATGGAGCTTTCCCTCGGTGTATTCCTACGAGAGTCTCTATTTCCTCTTTCCATTGAAGACTCAGGAGCAGTATAGTCATTACCTTTCCTCTTAGCCAAGCGATATCTCAGGTCTGATGCAAGTATGTTCTCTGATCCTTCCTTTTCCACGTAAGCCCTCCTTTCCGAACGATCTCCTCTCTCAGAAGAACGACGGTGGCCCCACGCGTGCCTGTCTTCCCTCCGCTCATATGAATCAAAACGCTGATCAGCAATTGCACTAAAATCAGGGTCATACTCATTCAAAGAGTTCCGTCCCTCCTGACTTCTCCTTCCATATCCATCGCCAACATGATAATACTCAGAATCCGTAGCCTCGTTATCGACAAAAACATCAAACCCAGGAGACGACTCCCTCAAGACGTCATCTGCGTCCTTACCATTGTGGAAACTGTTACTATCATCAGATCCATATTTGTGATGGCTTCCATCAGTTAAAGGAGGAACACCCACGACATGCTTCGAAGTATATCCCTCTACACCTCTACTATCCCTTATAGCAGGTGTGACTCTGGGTGCAACCGACATGTCAACAGCCTTTGGGAGACTAGCATGAGTCAGTTTCTTCTCCCCAGTAGAAAACTGAGGATCAGCAGCAGCAGCAGCAGGCTTAGCTTCTACAGGATGTTGCTTCTTATAACCAGCAGCATTCGGGGTGTGCATGAATGAACACATATCTCCTTTCGCACACATGCCCTTTTGAAAGAAAACACACGGAAACGGCTGTTTCACAGCACCGGGGTGAGCAGCAGCAGCAGCAGCATGTGAAGGCGGTACAGAACCAGCAGGAAGACCTCCAAGATTTCCCAAAGCCTGCAAGAAAACACAAACATAAGCATGTGATAAAACAAGCTCAAGCTCAAGAAAGCAAAACTCACAGGATGGCGAAAGCCACACTTGGGATTCAAGCAGTTGCCACTCATCCAATAATAGCAATCCCTTGGGTTGACACGCGCATACTCACTGTGGCGATACTCACACTCAGCTCCCTATTTAAAAGAAAAAGAAACCATTAGAGTCCTGTGACTAATCAGATCATCAGATCGTATGAATACTTTGAATCAACCAGTCCAGATCTAAAATTAGCAACGAATCAATCAGATCGAAACAAAAACGCAAAATCGAGATCTCAAATCTAAAACCCTAATTGAAGGGATCAAATCAATACCTTCTTGCAGGTCGAAGGAGACGCGAGAAAGTAAACGCAATCGGTGTTCTTCTTCAACGCGTCTTCTCCAGGTTCCGATTGCTTCTTCTTCTGCTGCTCGTGTTGTTGAGGTTGGGTCGCCGTCGCAGACATTATTCTGAAAATTCGTGAAAAATCCCTTTCTCGCGTAGATCCGGAGGTTTCAGATCGAAACCCTAGAAATCAAAACCCTAAGCGTGAGAATCGCCGATCAGATCAGAGAGTCGCGTGGAAGAAGAAACGGAGCCGCCACAGAGAGAAACTGCGACTGTGTTTTAAAAGCTAAGCCTAAAAGTTTTTTTTTTTTTTTTCTTTTGCGATGAGATATTAATAGATGAAAGTTCGGTTCGTATTGCTTTATCAATCAAGTTTGGACACGTGGTTGTGTATTATTGGAGGTACGTTAGCCGAATTATGTTTCCTTTACTTCTAGTGGAAACAGCGTGTTTGGAATGTTGCGTAGACGGGTGATATAAGATGTTTAAACCGACCTAAATCAGAACTGAGTTTGAACCAAACAAAGTTATAAACCGATTGGTAGATATCTTTTGGATTAACCGAGGATCGTCTTTTCATCTAACCAGACCACGCTGAACCAAACAAACCAATTTAAATAAGTTTTTATTTCAAATTAAATATATCTTTTACACCAAATAATTTTGTATTCCAAGTGAAATATATCTTTTGACACCAGATAAGTTTGTATTCCAAGTGAAATATACTTTTATATTTAAAAGAACAACATTTTGAAAATTACTTTCCTTACACCCAAACCAAACCAAAAAAAATCAAATTTTGCCGAACCAAATAGAAATTGAACCGAATAATTTGAGTAAATTTTGACCGTACAAAGCAAAAAGCAACTAAGATGAATAGATGGCAATAAAAAAAGGTACTTTTACAAAGATTTTATTGTACAAAAACTGAGAGAAAGACATCAATGGTTCTTGTTTGATTTTTTATGGTTACTAAGAACAAAAGCTAGAACAAGAGAATAACAATGAAGGTACTTTGCCTGTTCTTCGAATTTGTTCAGCTTGTTTCTCTGTTTTAGCTGCTTCACGATTCTTCTTTGCTTCAGCCGCTGCTCGTTTCTCCTCTGCTTTCCTCTCAATCTCAGCTAGTTTGTTCATCAAACGGTCTTGCGCTCGTCCCTTTATCCTCTCAACCTCCACCTGCAATACCAAGAGCCATCACTTACACAGACTTATAACCACAGGGATGTTTTTCAATTTTCAAGCAACTGACCTCCATTTTCCTCATCTCAGCTTCAGATTTCGCCTTTTGATGATTCTCCCACGCTTGTATCTTCATCTCCTCGCGTCTGAACCTGAAGATTACACTAGTCAAAACCTTTCCAAGAGCACACAAAACAAGTGTTCGAGTTACCTAGCCATGTGCTTAGCCTTCTCCGCCTCCTCCCACGCGGACGCACGAGCTTCAGAAACACTCTTAGAAGTTTGTGACGTGGAAGCATCTTCCTCTTTACTAGCCCAAGCAGCGATGTTCAACTTCCCAAGCTGTGTTCCCAACACCATTATCTCCCTCCTAGTTTTCATCTGCATCTCTTTCTCCGACAACTCCTCGTTACTCAACGCTCCTCTCCCTGGACTCGAAGGTGCAGAAGTTACAGGGCTTCGTATCGGCGTCGTCGCCCTGATCGGTGTCCCGTTTCTAGAAGGCTCTTGGCTCGCTATTGGAGTCATCTCGGTTCCCATGTCTCTCATCGAGACAGATCTCGCTGTCGAAGGCGGTTGAGCAAATGCAGTTGCCATCGACGAGTCATGTCGGCTGAGATTAACTGCAAAGCAAAGATAAAACAGAAACATAAAAAACAATTGAACTAACTCAAAAGAAGATGATTCGTTAGGACACACACACCTTCAGTTGCTGATGTTACAACAGGTTTGAGATACGAATCAACTTCCCAGCTAACAAACTTGTGTCCTCCTGTCTCCTTCTTCACTTGGCTTACATCTACTCGCTTTGTATCAGGCTCTTCATCAACGATCTTGATAGAAGACTGCCGACCGAAGCTAGGCCCTTTCTTTGAGGCATGAGCCTGAACCTGTCCTGTCTTTGGTCGGTTAGATGTCGGACTAGCGATCCACTTCTGTGCATCGTCCCATTTAGACGGAGCCGGTTTAGAGAATGATCTAACGGACATTCTTGGAGTGACCTTGTCCTTTTGAAACTCAAACACTGATGCAGTAGAAAGGCTCTTAATCTCATTCACATTGTCGTAATCATGAAGATCTCCAAGAACCGTAGCAGAAGTAGAATAATCAGTAATCTCAGTCACAACAACATCAACGTCTTTGCAATCATCAGATCCACTAGCAGCTGTATTGTTTAGAAGAACTGATCAGTTTTAAGTGTAATGGGACACAACGAGGAGATACCATTTGCAAGTTCTTGAAATAAATAAATATTTAAAGATTTTCCATTAAGCAAATGGGGACAAAGACGTTTTAAAAAGGGTATTAAGAAAATGATTAAGGGGCTCCACCATAAACCCTAGATTAACACAAAAAGGGGAAAAAGTGTTACCAAGGTCATGAATTTGATTTGACCCAGGTTCTTGTTTATTCTTTCTATCAACACCGAGAAGCATAGTTCTTAACTTCCCCGGAGAAAAGCCGCCGTCGCCGCTAGTAACCTATAACAAAACTCAATAGGAGAAGAAAGAGTTTAATAAAGAACTGGTAAAGTAGAGAAAGATTAATGAAGTGCGATTTTGAAAAGGACGTTTTTTTTTCAAGTCCCATATAATGGAAACGAAATCAAAAAGAGTAGCTGGCAAGTAGAAGAAAACGCCAAATCTTGCTTTTTGTTCTCCCTAATCTCACGCAAAACCCTATTTCAAGAATCGAGTAAAGCGTGAAGCTGAAGCATTTAAGGCTCACCTGGGTCTTTCCGATTCGCTCGTAATCCATCGAAAGGGTAGTAGACTCTACTCAAATCTTGAGAGAAAGAAACCTCTCAGTCACAAGAGAGTCCTTTGGTGATAATGATTGGGTATGAAGTGATGGAAAAGAAAATAATATTCTAAAAGATTTGGAAGAGTGCAGTGATGGAGCTTGGAAGCTTGTGAAAGTACAGAGACTCATACACTGTATATTGGTTCTTCTTCTTCTCTAACTGACATCGAAAGAAGGGACATTCACAGTTATTATAGAGAGCCTTTAGTTGAGCAAACTCTACTCTCTCCCAATAATAAATAAACTCTGTATTATTGGCATCATTAATAAATCTTGATCTCTAGTTAATGAATCCTACATCAAATTCAATTTAATTTTAAGAAAATAAAACTTCTGTTATATGGCGTATGTTTATTTTTAGTATGTAACTAGGTTAACATCCGCGCCTTGCGCGGAATGAACATTATATATATAAATTATTTTATGTATTAAATATTTTTACATATTATGAAATAATAAATATATATTGAATAATTAAAAGTCAGTAATTATTAAATATATAATTAAATTGGTGTGAACATATAAATCAATTTTATTAGTCCAATTTTTTTTTAATATTTGATAGGATATGTAATTAAATTTAAATGATACTAACATACATAGTATATTTTAGTATATTTTTAATATTAATGTCTATTAAATGATGATTTCTACTCATATAGTGTTTTTGATCATTTGTATCTTTTATAGCAAAAGATTTAAATTACTAACAACAAAATTTTCATTGTGAGATTAATAGTTTTAATAATTTATAATTTTAAAAAAATAAGTTGTCAATGTTCGTTCAAAACTTTTACCAAAAAATTGTTCAAAGTAAATTTTGAAACTAAAGATTTATGTATTTTATATGGTTTATAGTTTAATTTAAAACGATATATATATATATATATCAATATTAATAATTAATTAAATTATACTTTTTACTTATATAATTTTGTAATCATTTCAATGTGAAACTTTTAACAGTTTTAGTAATTTATAATCGTTTTTCAAAATTCAAAATATAACATATATAGAAAAATCTAAATTTTTTATTATATGGTTATTGTGGTTGTTTAATTTATTTAATAGTTTAAAATTAAACAAATATGATAGAATATACACTAATTTTTATCAAATCTTTATTATTCAAAATCATTAATTGTCATATATATACTTTAACCACATTAGGCAATTTCGTAATTTTATTTAAGGAAATAATGAAATACATTAATAATGAATTTATTGTTAGTTTAATAAAAAACTTATTATATAATTAGATGGACCAACATATTTCTCTAATGATTCTAAGAATCATCCTAGTGATGATATGTGGCTACAAAAAGAAGTTGTAATGCTTCTCAAATAATATATAGGGGATTTTTCCAAATGAAATTCGAAAATTAATTAGATTTATATAAATAATTTGTTAACTGAAAATAATTTAAGCCAATAAACGAACGGCAAAATAATACTTTATTGGCATTTGAGTTGTAAATTTTTTTAACAACAAACGCATATATTGTTATTACTAACAGTTTGAGGCTAACTCAATATAGAACAAAGTAATTTAGAGAAAATCATTATTAACCTAAGATTGTAAGTTAACTATGATTTTTATTTTATGACTAAACATTACATATTGATTAGGAAGTATTAACATAATTTGGCACAAACAAAACGCATGTTATGATTACAAAGAAGAGGGAATGGTGGCCTGGTCTCTCATAGGATGCTATCTTATAAAGTTATAAGGCCATGCCCCTATTTCGCGGTCAATGCTCAATGGGTTCCATTTTTGTGACTAACAGTTTTTGAAAGACTAAAACTCAGTATCATGAAGAACATATTAAATTGCAAAATAATCATTATTAACCCAATGTAAGTTAGATATGATTTTTTATCTTATCACTTAACATCCATGTATATTGATCATGGAACATTACAACATTCTTTGGTAGCCACATGTCATTATGAAGATGATTTTTAGAAAAATAAGTTGCTCCATATAAATATATACTATTTTTTATTAACATAATTGTCAAATTAATTAATAGTGTACAAAAATAATATTTTTCTTTTCTTAAATAAAATCTACAGAAATACCTGATATGATTAACATATATATAACAATTAATAATTATGAATAATACATATTTGATAACAATTTTGTATCATCTATCTTTTTGTTTAATTTTATATTATTAAAATAAATTAAACAATCACATTAAGCATATAATAACAAAAAAATAGATTTTTTCTTATATGTTATATTTTAAATTTTTTAAAACGGCTATAAATTACTAAAAATGGTACAAGTCTCAAATTAAAAAATTTGTGATCAATGGTTTAATTTTTTTTGTTCAATCAAGATACAGAAGATCATAAACCATAGGAGTGGGCGTTCGGATACCAATTCGGGTTTGGTATCAGGTATTTAGGATTTTTGGGTATTTCAGTATAAAAATATAGAACTCGTTCGGGTATTTTATGTTCGAGTTTGGATATTTAGGGTTGGGTTCGGATATTTAAATTTTGAAGAAAAATAAATAAATTAATCATTGTTTAACTTTTTTGTATTTAAAATATACTTTTAACTTAAGTGGTTTTCTAATTTTTAAAAGATTTAACTATTAATAGGTCTGGAGATAAAACTTTAAAATAGAAAGACACTCATTTAATTTTTGTTTGAAATTTTAAATGAATTTTTGTTAATGCATGAAACAAGAGCTTGATATGTATTTTAAGTCAGTAGCAAATAATTTTTTCCATAATTATATGTATATTATCTAATTTTGAGCAATGTGCATTATTAATATAAATATTGTGAATAAAAAGAGAGAAGTAAAATAGAAATATAGGGTATTTATGTTTGGTTATTTTTGGATATCCGTTTAGGTTCGAATATCCAATCTCTCCGAATTCAATAACCGTTCGGGTATTTTGCTACTTTGGTTCAAAATTTTGGATCAGATTCAGATACAGTCTCGATATCGGATAAAATGCCAAGCCCTAATAAATCGTATGAATATTTTTTTTGTCATCAACTCATACTGACTCTGTGAACCAAACCGGAAGATTTGCATCCATGTGAACGACGAAAGACGGTAATCGTATGAATATGAAGTCTCATTAATAGATATTCATATTATATATATATATTAATATCATTTGAAATAAATTATATACAATATAAAAATATATAAATATGTTAATTTCAAAATTTGCAGTGAAAAATTATTGAGATTTTAATATTTTAATTTTGAAATTTTTATTGAAAAATCTCACATTGATTTTTGTTGTGATTAATGGTTTAAATTTTTGTTACGGTAAATATACAAATGTTAAAATATCATATGAGTGAGAAGTGTCAATAATAATAATATTTATATTAAAATAAACTATATATCTATGTCAATATCACTAAAGTTTAATTTAAACCATATAAAGTAAATTAAGTTATTATTTTGATTTATTTACCAAAAATGTGATTGTAAATAACAACAAGTATTGTTTTTGATTTATGTGCTTACTCTAATGTATATACTTTTATGTATACAAATTATTCTTTAAATATGTGGTTTCTAATATCTTACTTGATCCTGACAATCCCAAAAACACACTTCTTCAAATTGAAGTGATTTTTAATATTTGAAGCATTATATATATATATATATATATATATATATTTAGATTAAATCATTTATTTTTGATTTTTATTCCTAAAAAGTTTTTAATGAAATACTATGATAATATTCCAATAATGAGTTTGTTCAAAGAATGAGAGATTTGATCATTCTTCTAATATTTGTTTCTTTCTAATATCCTATCTAGCTCTTATAATTGTAAAATTGAGAGATTTGAACAACATATTGTAAGTTTTCAGGTTTATCATTTAATAAATCAAACATTTATTAGTTTATACATAGTTTACGTATACTAGAATGGTAAATTATTATATATATATATTTTTTTGTATACACTTAAAGAAAAACTAAACATCAAAAGCGTAGGCTAATAAAATAAATAATTTTTTTTTGTTGTCGTTGAATTAGATGATTTTTAAACTGAACTGGTGAATATATACTAGATAAACATTTATATTTCGAGTTTGCACTTATATTTTATAACAACTTGATATATTAGATTTGAACACTAATCCGTTAATAGAGTTTGCCAGTAATTTTCTTCAAATTTTTTATTCTTAGATATGTATCTTGAGTGAAACTAATTTTTAAATATGCCCTTTTAAAAAAATATGATACTTATGTAATTCACCGAATTTATAAAATACGTTAAAAAAACTAGAACTCATATCAATGAAACAGAGACAGGAGCGAACACACTTTACAGAAGTAAAAAATGAAATCATTTATAGAGAGTTAATAATAAATAAATTGACAAGAGAAAACCTAATCCTCTTTTGTCATTCGTCATTATACAATCGATGTTTCCTATTTAGTTTTGGTGATTTGTGCCAGCCGCAAAAATTAATTTATTTTTGTGCATATGAAATCTTAAAAATAATTAAAATGAGTTGTAATACATTAATTTTTTAACAACGATGATAAATTTAAAAGACCAATATTTATATTCGTCATTTAAAAATAGATAAATATTGTAGTGTTGCAAAATGTTAAAATCATTTAACGAAGAACCATTGTTATAAAAATCATCTACTTTAGGAGTATTATCCCAAGTTGGCACAAAACAAAAAGCATGCTATGATTACAAAGAAAAAATAGTGGCCCGGCCTCCATAGGATGCTGTCTTGTAAGGCCCATAAGGGATAAGGCCATAACTATTAAAGGAAATGGTTTCTATTTGACTAATATATATTTATGTATTTATTTTATTCTTTTATCAATGAGTAAGAACAATTGTTGTATTTGCCACTGTGAAAAATGATGTTACACCAGTTCATTATTCAAATAAATTTTTGTAAGAACTCATTATTCAAAATTTGTATAGAACGTTTTATTATGTAAAACATTAAACGTAGATTTGTAATGCAATTTGTTTAAAGTATGCAGATTAGTTGACTGAGACGACCGAAAAAGAAAGAAATGATACTTTACTGTAAACAGCAAAAATCGGTTGATTACTGATTGATATGTATATTGGACCGGCGTAGACCAGATTATTTTTTCTGTGAACACCAAGGTAGACTAGTTAAAATGTAAATTACGACGACCGTCCGTCACAATCATATATATATATTTACTTGTTCACATGATTATGCAGATTTTTTTTTTTTTGGTAACAACACATGATTATGCAGATATAATATTTGAATTTTATCACATAATCCCATCATGTCTTGTTTTTGTTTGGATCAGCCAGCTTGGGTTTGCTCTTTTATCCACATGTGCCACGTGTAGCAGGGTGTCAGTCAACATTCGACAACAAATCCAACCCCCCGAAGAAAATTACCGGCTATCACCCGTGCTCACCCGTTAAATTAATCATTTCTATATTTCCTTTTTCGCTAATCTCTCTCACCTCCGACGTCGGCCGTTTCTTTTTTTAATTTTCGTTACCAATAAAAAAAAAGAAGAAATAAAAAGAGGTGATTCAAACGATTCCTCAGAAACAAGATCGATAAGGAATCTGAACAGATGAGAATCGGCGGCGCGGAGATTATGCAATACGCGTCGGAGATGATGATGACGTCATCTTCGTCAGCGGTGGAAGCGTTGAATCTCAAGGAAGCTTCGAGTTGGTGGTCCGACGTGAACGAGTCGCCGGTTTGGCAGGATCGTATCTTCCACGCGCTCGCTGTTCTCTACGGCGTCGTTTCCATCGTCGCTGTGGTACGTACGCAACGCATCTTAATCCTCGTTCTGGATTGATTATGTAACGATGAAATCAATGTTTGCTTGGGTAGATTCAACTGGTGAGAATCCAATTGAGAGTTCCGGAATACGGGTGGACGACGCAGAAGGTCTTTCACTTTCTCAATTTCGTTGTGAATGGAGGTTTGTGCTGCGATTTGATTGTGATCTAGATTATTCTCTCTTTTGTTTGATTTATGTTCGTCCTGTGTGTATGCAGTCAGGGCTGTGGTTTTCGTCTTCAGACGAGATGTGCAGTTCATGCATCCAGAGGTTCATCATCATTTGAGTGGCTTGTCTATGTCAAATATTTCTAAATTTGGTGATTATCTTTGTAGATTCTGCAACATATCTTGCTTGATATCCCAAGTCTAGCTTTCTTCACCACCTATGCTCTTCTTGTTCTCTTCTGGGCTGAAATATACTATCAGGTAGTTTTTGATTAGTATGTTGTTGTTTTCTTCTGGTTCTTTGGTTTTGATATTTACTCAAGACACTCTTTGATTTTGGACAGGCGCGTGCAGTGTCCACTGATGGACTGAGACCAGGCTTCTTCACAATTAATGCAGTTGTCTATGTAGTTCAGGTATATTTGTGAATGCAATTCAGACATTAGTTTTGTTTTTTTTTTTGTGTGGGGGTAATGGCGATTTTGTCCTTGGACTAACTCTGTATGTTATACTTCAAGATTGCTCTTTGGTTGGTTTTGTGGTGGAAGCCTGTTCGTATTATGGTGATCCTATCAAAGATGTTCTTTGCAGGTAATTATTAGCTTTGATTTTTTTTTCACACAAGCATGTTTACCCTAGATCTCTCTAGTTATAGACCTCCCTGGCGAATTTATGAATGCAGGTGCTTCATTATTCGCTGCCCTTGGATTTTTACTTTACGGTGGAAGGTAATTTATAAATTTGACATTATTGTAGCTTCTATTGTTACCAGTCGAACCATTTTTTTACTAGGATTTGTGTTGCCAAGAGTCACCATTGAGTAATGAGATCGCAAATTGTGGCCAACTTGCATTCTTGCTTTGATGCCTAGATAGTCTAGATTCCCGTTGGTGTTAGAGCCGAGGAGAATTGAAAAGGATTATAGCATTGCATTTAATTAAGCTCGATGTTTTCCCCTTGTATATCTATCTTATAACAGGCTTTTCCTGATGCTGCAACGGTTTCCAGTAGAATCTAAAGGGCGGCGCAAGAAGCTGCAAGAGGTGATACATAACTGTACAAACTCGTTACTTGTAGTTTCTGCTTCTTGACTGTTTATCCCCTTTCTTATGTATGGTAGGTTGGTTACGTGACAACCATATGCTTTACGTGTTTCCTCATCAGATGTATCATGGTAAGGACACACACAAGCACACCGCTATGTTGTTATCTATCAATCCTTACCTCTTTGGCTCTTCTATGTAGTAGCCAGTTTTAGAATTAACAACTAATTAAATTAGCCTTTTGTATATATGTTCTAGATGTGTTTTGCTGCGTTCGAGGAGGGGGCAAACCTTGATGTGTTGGATCATCCTATCCTTAACTTCATATATTATCTGGTAACCTCTCTCTCTCTTAGCTTAATCATATAATCTCAACATGACATTAACTTCATTATGAATTACAAAAAAACAGTTTTTTGGTTTGTTTGCGATGTTTTGTAACCTGATCCATGTTTTGCTTAAATACAGTTGGTAGAGATACTACCTTCCTCTCTAGTCCTCTTCATATTGAGAAAGCTACCACCAAAGCGAGGTATCACACAATACCATCAGATTCGCTGAAATGTAAAGAAACGACAACTACTGATCAGACGAAAGACAAGACCAAATATGTTTCTTTATCGGATGTGATCGGTCTTTTTGGTTGATGTGGCCCAAGGGTCTTGTTCCCTTTATATAGGTAATGTTGTAAAGAAATGTTTTTAAAAATCTTATAAAGTAATTATTAATATAAATCTCAAATTCGTTGTTTTACTTTATCATGTTTGTGTATAAGTAGTTGATTTTTTTTCTCTTAAAATGGTGATAATGTCTTGTTTAGGTCTTAAAAGCCTCTAAATTTTTCTATAATACTAAGTTCTTGAATATTCTTATTCCCATATGTAGTGTTTAGGTTTGTCCACACGTTATGTTTCATCATAGAAGCCAAGACCAACAAACAAAAAAACGTTTAAATTGATTGTGTTTGCTTGTAGAGTAATATAGGTAACGTATAGAGTTACATCAGTTACAAATTGAAATACTTATCGGAGGAAAGTTGAAGTACGACAAAACATGAATACTCCAAATGTTGCAATGCAATAGTAGTGGTAAATCAATAGCAAGCTAAGGCCACAAAATCAAATAAACACTCAATAGAGAAATTTCGAAAGTACGAAAGGGAAAAAAGATTTATATTATAGGACAATGATTATAAAAATCTCCAACTTTTAACTAGTAGAAAATTCTCAAATTCAATCCTTTTCTATGGTTTTGTTAAACTATTTTCTAATTTTGCTCAATTAACAAAAGTTTAGAATTTAAAACAACAGTCAACCAAAATTTGATATTTTAATTTGTCTTCTCAAAAATTTGTGTTTTACATAGCCAAATTTGAAAGTTTCTATATGACCATTTTCACTCATGAATTAGAGATTTATGGAAAAAATAATAATATCATTTTGTTTAACTGTCTGTTAATTATGTTTTACATTTCAGTTAAGATATCTAATAGTGTGCTTATTTTAGTCTAGTCAACAAAATTTTGGGATTTAGAAAATAGTCAACCAAAACTTGATATTTTTTAAATTGTGTTCACAAAAGTTTATGCTTTGAATAGTTGGAATTTAAAATTAGAGATTTTATTACCATTTTTCCGTTATATTATAGTTACGTTTTGGTAATGCAAAACAATTGTATATGAGATCTTAAGAGATCTTGGCTTGTTCAACCAAAAAAAAAAAGAGATCTTGGCAGTTTGCCACTAGTGATCCCCAATCATCCAAAACTGCAAAGCTTGTTTCTGAGTGGAAAGAACAATATAAAAACTCATGTTTGGCTTATAATCCATTATTTTTACTTTTCACATTTCTTGATAACATATTGATTGTTTTTCTTAGAGAAGTGCTCATAGTCTACTGACATAAGACAAGTCCACCAAGATCTCTTCAAGAAAATTAATGTAATAATGCGTCAGACTTTTGTAAACTAGAGTAAGAAAAAAATAGCTTTCATGAGGATTTTATGTCATTACAATGACTGTAACTGTGTAATTTTGAATTACGAAATTAGATTGTTCTAAACACAGTTATGATGATGGAGATCGTGATCGATGATATATCAATTATCCGATTATAAAGATTTCTCCCCTCATGAGTTGATAAAGTCCACTAGATATAAATATATTCCCTACGAGAAGAGTATCTCTATAATTATCAAATCAAATACTTTAAAATGAGAAGAAAAAGGAAGACAATTGAATTACTAATATACTGAGTGCTGCAACAATAGAAATGCATTTTGAGAAGAGATAGTAATGGATATATGATCATATAAGCATTAGGAGTTTTAGTGCTCCTTTCTTGTACTTCATTTGTCATATTTTTGGCAGGTTTCATGAACTGTTGGAAACGACATAAGTGGACACATTGACTATCAAAATATGTATTCAGTCTTTAAGAAATTATAAGAAAATTTGGAAAAGTTTTAGTTACTTATTCAAGTCGTGCTCTTTGGGGACATGGAAATCAATAGAAAGAAAACTGGAATCTGTTAAAATTCAAACTTTTCCAGTGAAGCATACGTTAGATTTTGACCATACAAAGTCAAAATCTTTGAACGTTTTTGGTTGAACAACATTTTCACACCCATAAATTAAGTAAATGAAATGGTTTCTTAATGAACATTTTGACTATAGTTGGCCAAAAGGTATTTTTTTATAGAATGCCAAAAGAAAAATAGCTAACACATTTAATATTTTTTATCAAGAAAAATCAACCAAATATCTCCAAAGGTATAACATAATCAACAAGAGATCCATAAGCAAAATCAGATTAACGGAAAAAACAAATGTATATTATGTTGTTTACTCAAACTGCATGAAGAACTTGTGATATCTGAAAAAACCAGACATTGTATGTTTCAGTCTTTTATCTTCAATATTAAATCTGAATCACAAATAAAGATTAAAATGAAACAAATTATTCTCTGGAAACTATTTACACTGTATCTCAAAAGTATAGAAATGACTCCCTACAAAATGTATCCCTGTCTCTCTGAAGATTAGAGTCCACCTTCTAGACATGATCAAGCCAAGAGACCAACTGTTCAGTCGTTGGTCTCTGTTTAGGGTTCCCACTCAAACACAAACACGCAATCTCAAGAACCCGAACCATCTCTTTCTCATTCTCTTTACCATGAATGAACGGATCAAAAACCTCACTAGCTCGACCCTCACTCTTCATCCTCACAACCCACGAGATCAAATCCCTCCCTCCCTTCGGTTTACACATATCCACCGGTCTTCTATCAGTCAAAAGCTCAAGAAGCACAACTCCAAAGCTATACACATCACCTTTATAAGTAGCAACCGAAGCTTGTCCATATTCAGGAGGAATATAACCCAAAGTCCCAACCAAATCAGTACTAACATGCGTCTCGTAAGGATTCATAAGCCTAGCTAATCCGAAATCCGCTAAATGAGAATCAAAGTTCTCATCTAGAAGAATGTTGCTGGACTTAATGTCACGGTGCAATATATGAGGCTCACAAGCTTGATGCAAGTAATACAACCCCTTTGCAGCGCCCTGAGCGATTCGAACCCGAGTTCTCCATCCCAACAAAGCTGGACCGTCGTTACGTTCGTGTAGCCAGTAGTCTAAGCTTCCGTTCTCCATGTAAGAATAGATCAAAAGCCGGTCGGTTTTGTAGAAACAGAACCCTTGGAGTAGAACAAGATTTGGATGTTGCGCTCTCGAGAGTGTTTCAACTTCTGCTTTGAACTCTCTTTCGATCTGACCGCAGTCTCCTGATAACCGCTTGATCGCCACTTTTCTCCCGTCTGGTAGCATTGCTTTGTAAACCATACCGAACCCGCCGCAGCCGATGATGTTGGATTGATCAAAGTTGTCTGTAGAGTCCAAAAGATCATCATAGGAGAGAGCATTATCATTATTGTTTTGAAACAGCACCACAATCTTAGAACCAGTCTCTTCGATTTCTTTCCGGTTCATGCTCTCTTCTTCTATCTCCGGATCAACTTCCCCTGACCGTCTACGCGCACGCAACACTATCAAAGCTAAAAGAGTGAGAAGGAAGACCGAACCGAACGCGATCCCAACAGCCATACCAATCTCACCTCCTCTGCTTCTTCTTCTTGAATGTTTGATATATGTTGTTGTTCCGGCAGAACTCGCATCTCCGGAACAGGGGAACCTATGTTCCCCGCAGAGGTTGTTAAACTCGAAACTCGAGTTTGGAAACGTCTGAAACTGACCACCAGAGGGTATCCTTCCCGTGAGATTGTTACTAGCAACACTAAACTTAGACAGAAACGTCAGGTTCTGAAGAGAACCAGGGATAGATCCCGAGAGACGGTTGTTAGAAAGATCAAGAAGCTCCAAGCTAGTCATATCAGAGAGAGAGCTAGGGATTGGCCCAGACAACTCATTCCACTTCAGATCAAACACGTGAAGCTTCTTTAAATCACCAAACTCCTCCCAGATAGGTCCAGAGAGGTTGTTATGACCAAGCTCAATAGTTGGCGGGAAACCAACGATCTGATTGTACTGCAAACCTCTTGCGCTCTCGTTCCTCTTCATGAAGAAAGGAAAGTCAGGAGACGGTTCGTCCAATGAGATGCTTCCACTTGTCAGACTCTGGAGTTGAGTAAGGCTCTTTGGGATCTCTCCTGTAAACGAGTTGTTGGATAGATCCAAGTAGAAAAGAGAATTGAAATCACCAATCCAGCTCGGTATAGCTCCGGTTAACCGGTTCCAAGAAAGATCCAGCAGCTGAAGATCCCTACTCGAGCTTAACCATCTCGGAACCGAACCGGTTAGTCTACAATTCGCAACTACGAGCACTTTCAGCTTCTCGAACCCAACAATACTCGCGTCGTCAGCAGGTAACGCCTCTCCGTTAAAGTTTAACGTGAGGACAAGCGCCGTTAAGTTCTTGCAGTTCTGAAGTATCCTAAGCGCGGACGTGATGTTAACCAAACTAGAGTTTGATAACGAGAAGTAAGATAGGCTCTGAAAGTTCTTGAAGCTCTCTGGGACTTCTCCACGGAAACCGTTACGCGCGAGGTTAACGTTCTTTAACCGTTTGCAAACCGGGAGATTCTCAGGTAACCGGCCGTTGAACCGGTTAGTACCTAAATCGAGAGAGTTTAACTCAACCATCGCCGTGCAGTTCAACAGTAACGGACCCGTTAACGAGTTGTTCCTTAAGTTAAGCAGATTTAACGTCCGTGAACTCGCTAACGATCTAGGTATCCCTCCGGTGAGTCTGTTCGTCTGAGCTGAGAGATACTTCAACCGAGTCAACTCGTGGAACACGTCAGGGATCTCGCCTGAAAACGAGTTCCACGAGACATCGAGACGAGCGAGGCTAGAGAGGTTACCGATGGAACGAGACAAGGACCCGTTGAAGTTATTTGAGGAAAGGTCGAGGCTTTGAAGGGAAGGGAGGTTTAGCGTTTGCGGGATCTCTCCGGAGAGATCGTTGAAGCTTAGATCGAGGGTTTGGAGAGTCGGCGAGGTGAGGATGGAGAGAGGGATCGAGTCTTTGATGAAGTTGCGTGAGAGGTTGAGGACTTTGATCTGGTCGAGGTTTCCTAGAGATTCCGACAGGGTCCCCGACAGCTTTTTGTTTCCGAGTTCTAGTTTAGTGACTCTTATGGTGTTGTCGTTGTTGTCGTTGTCGCAGGTGATTCCTGTCCAGTTGCAGCAATTGTCGTTGACGAGGAGCCAGTCTTGTGGTTTTGGTTCGATGTTGGTTATGAAGTCGCGCAAGGCGTTGAGGTCACGTGGGTGGCACGTGAGGGGGGTCTGGGAGTCCGAGGGGCGGAAGCATAGTAGTAGCTCTGTGAGGAAGGTGACGATCACCCACAAGCGATGAACACGCATTTTGATGAGAAGAGGAAGAAGCTTTTGAGATGCTTTGATGATGGAGAGAGAGAAGAAGAAGAAGAAGAAACAGAGGCTTTTTCTAGTTAAAAATCAAGAAAACCGGTGAGAAAGCTGAGAGGATACAGTTTATGGGTTTCTGATTCTGGTTCTGGCCATGACGATCAATGAAGATGAAGCAATAGAAGAGAGAGAAAAATAGGCAACTTTTGACTTCAACACGATACAGCAAGTGGTGGGGGCTTAAATGCAGGCTTCTAGAGAGAGAAAGAAAGAGTGGATGAGTTGGGTGTTTGGTTTTTTCCTCCGTCTGTGTTACTGCAACAGTAAAATTCAACCCCAAAAATTAAAAATATTTAAATAATAATAGGAAATTAATAAACAGTCATAAACGAAGAAGAAGACGGTGTTAGTAAAAAGATTCGTTTCATATGTATTGATGACGGTCAATCAACAGTATTTTTATAGAGGTTAATACTCATGGTTATGTATTTATTTATGTCCGTTTATGGAAATGTCATATTTTACTGTCAAGACCCAGTTGTAGAAATCTATTTTTCTTTGTATTTGTTCAGTCAAACATCATGGAGTTCGTTAATAGACATACATAATGAAGTCCGAATAAGTAGTTTTGACTTAAGAAAACCTTTTGTTTTTTTTCTTCTAAATTTTGGTTTGAATAGTAGGAGCTCTAACCTTCAGGGTAAACGGACGAAGTTTTGGAACGACTAATGAACGAAGAGTGCAAAATAACAAAAAGTCAACAAATTGTTAGTATTTTGTATAGTATTCCTTTAAGATCTTTGTTTGCTTTCATTTTCAAATGGTTTAATTTAGAAAAATCTAAAAGGTTAATTTATATATTTACATTCGTTCTTATCTTTTTAATTATAGGATAGTTAAAAATGACCGGAGAGGGAAGGAGTAACCGGTTAGGTCAGCTTGAGGAAATAAAGATGAGGACAAGAGATAGAGAGAAGTCAAAGCACGGACGCTAACACTTTGCTTGCATCTCTCTTCTCAACTACAATTTTGTTTTTCCAATTAATTTTTTGTTCTTTTACAAGTTGGTCCCAATGCATGAAAATAGTCCCTACCAAGATATTCTTAATTTCCGATAAAAGCTTCAGCATAAACTAGATATTTCTATGAAACATGATACTCCAAAGAGGAAAATTTTCAACCTAATTTTTGTTTGTTGGTTAAAGAGTCGACCTCCTCCACACTGATCATGCATAGATGCTCCATTTACATCTTCTAATCAGTATGTTATATTAATTTCCAGTAAGCCATTAATACTAGACAACCAATAAATGTAATTCTTTAACAAATCTTAATATACGTAAAATCACTTTATATTAAATATCTTTGATAATTACATAATTTTTCATTGCTAAAAAGATTATAATTTGTCAACTAATACTTTTTCTTCGATGCCGACAAATTTTTATACGTTACCGATTAATTTAGAATCTATCGGTTATTAATTTTTAAATTATATTTGATTCGAGTAATAGAATCGAAAATACATTTGGCAATTCATAGATTGGATTCTCTGATAACTATATGCGTTATGGTTCGGTTTCAAGAAATACAATAATGAATAGTTTTAATTTTTAAAATTAAATAAATTATATCATTTATAAACAAAAACTCTCCTATTTTGAAATAAATTCACTAAAAATAATCTTAATATATAATTGTATTTACATTTGAAGTGTTTGATAGTAGCATAAATCATAACTTGTATAATAATTTTTGTACATTAATTAAAAGATGGCTTACTGGAAATTAATAATTTAAGGTTTGTAAGACTTATAAAGAAAACATATCATTTTGTAAACAATAAAACCAAAAAGTCTTAACACTTTTCCGCCACGGTTTGTTTCTAAGAAAGCATAGGCTGTTGTTTAGACAACTTTCTTTACTATTTTACTTGATTTGTAAGTAATTGAAGACAATGTAGGTGAAGGGTGAAATGAACATAGACATGGAAGACTTTTAGCAACAAGAAATACTATATTGTTTAATAAACTAATTAGCCTACATTCAAAGTTGGTTTACCTCATAAGAAACTACTAATATATTATTTTGGTGTGTGCATGATCTTTTCCATAAAGAGATTAAGTATTGTTTTACGTAGAAAGTTAAGATACGATTCCAAGTTAACAATAAAATATATTGAAGTCGATATCTATAATGAAGGAGACAGTCAAAGCATGTGACATCAACTATTCAACTCTATAATTAATCTTCCATTCCATGTGGGTCGCAATGGCTTTTGATATAATCGTCTTCATTACAGACATTTTTATATTTTAAAGTCTTTTAAGAAATTCAAGTAAGCTTGTATTGTAAATTTCTACAATTGTGAGTTTGTTTGTATCTTTTTATATATGATTCAATGAAATTTAGTCAGCGAAAAATCGTTTTTGTTAGAGACGTCTTCCTTGTATTATAATGTTCATGTCTTTAATAAATCAAGTTTATTAGTTCAACAACACTTGCATTCTTTCACAGCCTGCAACTCGGCATTATTCTCATAGCGTATCTTACAAAGGCCTTTGAAGTTGCAAATTAGAGCCCATAGAATGTTGAGATCTTTATAGACCCACGTACTTTCTTTTATTATTTTTTTTTGCTACACTGTAAATTTTATAAAAATGAAGGAGATATTCTACAAAGATATTTTGCTCTGAGCCATCTTGACAAAAAAAAAGAAAAAAAAAAACAAGATGGATCATAAGAATATAGTAACATGAACAGTCTATCTCAACCAAAAAAACATGTGATTTACTAAAGATTTTATGCTTCCTCTTGGCAGAAATAATTTTGCGAACTTCTCTATCAAGACCAGAGAAACGAAGCTGATGAAGAGGGAATGGAGATTTGGTTGTGAACCAAATTGTTTCTTTGTTTCTAGATGTGAAATACGAAGGTCTGAGTAGCCACTTTACGCAGTAGCTTTAACTCTTTAGACCCTGCAGTTCTAGTCCAAGATAGAAGCTCCGACCAAGTTGTAAACATGGTAGGCGGAGAAGAGCACCTGATAAACATCTCCCTCCACACTTCAAGACTATACTCGCACGACAGCAGCAGATGATCCCTAAGAAGCCAGTCTCTCCCTCGTTGGCAACCTGTCCCGATTGGCAACCCACATCGTAAAGGCGTGTTTTTGGGCACTGACCCTTTAAACCAGACAACATCCACCCAATCCTTTACTTGTTCTCGAGGTCGCAAGACTTCCCATGTAGTGGAGGCTTTAAAAGTCCATACCGGAGAGTCACCTGCAACCCATTCATAATTATCATCAATATCAGTATGTAAAGAAAGGGAGATAGTGGTAAGGTGAGCGTGTAGCTCGGCTTCCTGTACTGATCGTGGGTGTGGGAGTAACCAGTTTGAATCCACTATGGCGTCAGCCACCACAGCGTTCCTCCTTATTCTTAGTGCTCTTGGTCCAAGCGGACCAATGTGGCTAATCAACTGATCCAGTGAAGTCTAAATGTCATACCATAAGCTCGCAGCTTGACCATTTCCCAAATTATATTTACAAAACTGAAGAGTTAATGGTCTAAATTTGAGAAATTTTTTCCAAGCCCAAAAGTTGTTTGAAGCAGATTTGATGGTCCAGAAGCAATTGTTATTAAGATGAATATGCCAGTACCAATCAGACGAAAGAGAAAGTGATTTTGATAATAGGATCCAGATAAATTTGTTACTTCCATATCACAAAAACTCCAAATTTCTTCATATGTTCATCATATATAACAGCCTAATTAAGCCCCACCTTTTGTTCACTTAGGCACAGTCTAGTTGTGACTGTTATTAAGCCGTCCATTTTGGCATCCAAGTTTCAAACCTTCTCAAACCCAACTTTTTTTAGCTGACATTATAGTCACATGTTTATACGAGATATCGAAGATTAAAGATTAAAGAAAGCATTTGTACATTTCATACATAAATGTGAAAATGTCTTAGATCTTACATGTCTTAATGGTCCCTCTTTATCTGATCCTCAAGATATACATCTTACTTCCTTAATCTCTAATATAAAGACATTGTCGTGGCTAAACCCTTTCCACAAAGGTTGGCCCCAAAAAAGAGAAAAAGACAGACCCAATTGGTTAGCTAGCTTCTGTCAAATTAAATTATTGCCATTCAATCATATGGTACACAAGAAACAAAATCATCATAACTTCTTTGCTTTTCATATCAAAAACTCAAACTGTTAAATAAACTCTAGTCATGAAGCTGTAGTAGTAGTACACAAGCTTTAAACTCTGTTCATACTTTAAAGAACACAGTTATTATCTGAATTTGATCATTTAGTTACTTCTTCTTCTTTCACAGGCCTTATCTCAATCCCCTGGAAAACCAGACCACTCTTCCACTGTCCCATCCGAGTCTCCATAATAGCTACCTCAACCTCATCGCCATCCTCACAACCTCCATCGTCAATGTAAAAACTCCCAAGCTTCACTTCACTCCACTTATCACCTCTCTCCTTGGGCTCCTCCACGTTCCCACCACTCTCCCTCTCCCCTTCAACTTCTTCCCTCGGAAACCTCATCCACGGACGCCTCGTCCTAAACGCTCTAGACACAGCTGCTAACGACACTCCCGAGTAACCATAACCGCTGCGAGGATCCGTATCGCTCGGTTCGAGAAACACAAACGTCTTCCTAACCTCCTTCCCCGCAAACCCAACTTCAGTTTCAATAGGCGTGTGGTCGAAACCGTAAGATCTACTACTCGCTCTCTTGAACACTAAGTAGACAGAGTAATGCGTCCCCTTAGACAGCATTTTAACACTTATCTTGCCGCGAATCTCGAACCAACACACGTTACAAAGCTCTGCTACTTTCTCAAACCTGATTCAACAACAAGTAAGCTCCAAAGTTGCACAAACTCAAAAAAAAACAGAGGATAAACAGAGACATTACTTAGATTCAGGAACTGTAACCCATTGCCAATACGCGGGAGAATCACTCCACGTGATCTTCAAATCCATCGCAGACAACATGTAACACTTCTTCCCAGTAGATTTCTCCAACCAAAAGCTCTGAATTGTTTCCCAAGTAACTAAAATTAGTAACTCTTAATGAAACCCTAATTTTAATTGAATTTACCTTTTTGCCCTCATCGATTAGGACGGGATCATCAGCGAGAGAGAGATAGATCTTCTTCTTCGACGAGCAATCCAACGACGGAGGAAGAGCAAGAGACGAGTACTCCGGCGGAAGAAACTTCTCCCAGACCAAATCGGACTCCGCCGCCGACTTAACTGTTCTCGAAACCGAAGCCACGACGCAAGCATCTCGTGGTGTGGTATGGAAAATCACCATCGAGATACAATCTTCCGGCAAAGTATCGAACCGCGACGTCGCCGCTCCGACAGAAACAACCGCGCCGTTCCGGCTAATTCCTCCGCCGCATTTCGAATCTCCGACTTGAATTTGCTCCATAGCTTTTCGAATCTGATGTTTGTTTTTAAGTGAGAGACTATGTTAAGATTTTAAGACAGGATGGTTCTGTTGTGTCGGATAAGTGTGTATTTATACCGTTATCGTGATTCGTGAAAGACTTACTTGTTAAGATTTAATTTGATGTTCCGAAAATACCCTTACAGGTGTAACGTCTCTGGAAGAATATCTATAAAGTTTTTTTTTTCGAAAATTAAAATAAAAGTTTTTGACTTTATCTAATCAGCCAAAGCAACTAGCTTTTTGTTTCGTGTTTACCTTACCTATGAAGTCTTTGTTTACGAGAGACTGTTTATTATACAAATAAATTATAATATTCAGAAAAGTCAATAATTCTCATGAATCTTTGTTAAAGGGTGGATCATGTTAGTCTTAATTTCTTAGTCTATCTCATTATTCTCAGCTAAGTAAAGGTACTGCGTTCAAAAGCTTTGTAGCTGATAGGGGAAACGAAAGTTTCTTTTTCGAATTTGTTCATGTGAGTATGGTGGACACTCAGTATCAAGAACCCAAACTCACAAGCATTACAGCCTAAACTTTGTAAGGTTTGAAAATATTACACTTTAAAAATTTATTTTGAAAGAATTCATTTTTTCATTTTAAATTGCACATGAAGTTAATTGGAGAAGATACATTAAAAACTCTATAAATTAATAATGTTCAGATTATAGTATTTTATTAACTTATCTAATCATTAATTTATAAGTAGTTTTTTTTTTAGATTTCGGTATTTTAGAATATATTCTTTTATAAAACAAAAATGGTTAATTTACTGTATATACATTAATTAATTAAATTTTAGAAACTCAACTTTCATATTTTTATTATATTATTTGGTATATATAAAATATGACAAATCTCCTAAGAAGATTCAAAAAGTTTTAATGACCCAAATAGCAAACAAGAAATAAAATGACCAAAATATATTTAAAAAAAATAAAAAACTAAAATACCTTTAATAAATAATTTGTTTTGATATAAAAAATAAAATTTTGGACTATTAAAGGGTATCTCTCTAAAATATATGTTTATAGAATTTAAATGTGGTTTTACATAAAATTATTGTAAATATTCTCAAAATATTAAGCATAAATATTTAGATTGGTCGAGTTAATAATATTGTCTAGACCATTCATTTTGAGTATAATTAATTACATTTATATTTGGTTCAATATATAATAAAACAGGTTAGTTAGGAACATTAATGCCTTCAGTTCATTTTGTAAAACAACGAAATATTTTTTTTTAATTAAGCATATTAAGAATGTTGGTTTATGTTAATTTTTGCTGATAATCTGATAAAAATATATTGATAGAAAACATAATTTTAGTTTTAGTATTTTTAATATCTAGGAAAAATGATTGTGGAATATACAAAGTACTGACATCACATGTCTAACCATGCAAACTAAAACTCTAATGATGTTATGTAGTTAAGAGCATCTCTACTGTAAAGTTTCTTTTTTTCCTCCATAATGGAGTGATGAATAAACAAAAAATAGATTACTCTATTTATGGAGTAAATTTCATTATGCAGTGAGATATGAATTTGAGTTGGAGCATTTTTTACTCCATATTCATTTTTATTCCATTTTAGAGGAAAAATGGAGTATGGATGAAGATGCACTAACATCAAAAATTTAATTTCATTCATCCAAAAATTGACGTGGATGTCAGAAACCATTTAAATATCTTGATTTTATCAACTAAAAAATAATATACCTTACAGTAATTTAACTAAATATGAAAGTTATATAAAATATTATTTAATTTTGTTTTTTTTTTAATTATTTTGATATGTTTTGTTATTAAGTCTGAATAAAAAATTGTAATTTGTTTGATTAATTGTATGATATATACTTATTTGATTATTTTTTATTATAAAATTATTTCATGTCAATTTACTGACTCTAACATTTTTTTTTTTGATATAAAATTAATTAACTTAATGATTTATTTTATTTATATTTTCATAAACAAAAATTGCATCCATTTAAAAATATATCAAATAAGTATATATCACACAATTAATCAAACGAATTACAGAAATGTTATAAAAAATTTCATAAAAAAAACAGATTAAAATAATTAAAAAACAAAATTACATAATATCTTACGTACTTTCATATTTAATATAAATAAAAATAATATAATTATATATTTTTCAAATACAGTAAAATAAAAATGTTAAAACACTACTTGTCAAAAAAAGTTATACATATTGATTTTTTAAATTAGAAATTGTTAAGAAAAATTACGCTTTTAAACGTGGATTAAAATCTCAATTAGTTAAATTAAGGTCGGATCTGTCATATTTTAATTATTAAACGAAATATTTAAGTGGTCTTAGATATCTACATCAATTTTTGGATCAACGAAATCAAACTCGTGATGTTAATTAAATAACATCATTAAGTTTATAGATGTCATCATGCATAACATATATTTAGCGTAGCTAGATACACATTAGTTTAGTTTATATGGTTAGCCATGTCATGGTCAATATTTCATGTAGTCAGTAATCATTTTTCTTAATATTTATTATGGTGTTTGAGATATGTGTCGAGGGGGAAATTATTTATTTTTGACTACTAAGCTTATTTGTGGATGTTCATTTATTATGAAATTAATATTTATATATATATATATATATCATATTAGTTTTTATAATTATTTATTTTATACATAGTTTTATTTGAAACCAGAATAAATAAAAAGAAGGTAAAATAAAAAAACTTAAGCGACAAAAAATCATCAAAAGGAATATTTATTATGTGGTTTGGTATTATGTTTCAAAGGAAAGTTTTTATTTTAATAATATCAAGCTTATATTTTTATTTCCTTTTTGTGAAACCAAATTATTTTTAAAATATATCCACGTTTTAAAATTGTATAAATATTGTCATATATATATATATATGATTTAGAAACCAATATAAAAAAGGAAATATAAAAATGAAAACTAATGAAAAAATATCAGAATAAAAAAATTCAAATAGCTTTAGAAATATTTATAGATATTTTCCTTTTTTTTTGTTATTTTCATAATGATAAAATACAACTTATTAATGAGAACTGAAAATAGAAAAATATGAAAATTTCCTAGGATTTTTTTTGTCATCAACAAATACAGACTCATACTGACCATGTAAACCAAACCGGGTGATTTCCATCCATGTGAACGACAAAAGAGGGTTGCTTCCTAACAGTGTGTGCTAGTCTATCCGTTTTTGAATTTTGCGTCCTTGGTACATAGATAATCTCTGATTGGATGAAGATCTCTTTCAAGATCTTGACATCTTCCAAATAATTTGCAAAAGCTGGCAATTCTTCCGGTTCCGAAACTATCTTCACCAATTGAAAACAATCTGTTGCAAACGTAACTTGAAATTGAAGTAATTTCCTCATGCATTCCATTACCTATAGTAGCGCTTCCATCTCTGCATGAAGAAGAGACTAACCCTAACATTCCTCTCCCCAACAATCCATCAAAACCTTCTAAAGTGCTAAACCAACTTATTCTGAAAAATTATCACTCTCTTTTCAGGAGCCATCTGTAAAACACCATATTCATGGAATTGACGGCAAGATCGTATCCACTATTTGTGATACTGTCCTCTGTTCATTCAATATTTGTGCTTCGGCCCACAATGTTGATTATGTTTCTACCAATTTAAGCGTATCCATTGGATCCATATCCAGATTACTGAAAACTTTATTATTCCTAGATTTTTGATGTTAGGAGTTTTCAAGGCTCCTAAGACAAATGTTGTAGTATAGATGATTGTCGAACCAGTTCTGAGGGATATCAAAGCACTGAGAATGCAAGTACTCACTTAATCTAAGTGCAACCAATGATTTAGATGGGTTTTAAGCTATGACTAAAACTAAAAAGCAAATAACAGAATGATACTTTCTTGACTAAGGGAAAAGAGAACTCATGGGCATAGGGATTAGACCTTGGGTGATCAAGTATCGAACTAAGGATGGCAAATGATCAATCAAACTATCAACCTTAAGCCTAGACACAATTCTAAGCAAGCTCTATGTCTAGATGAATGCTCATTTGCTAACATATCTCAAACATCAAATGTCTTTGGTTGAATAATATGAAAGCAATCATTACTAACAAGTCTATTAGCTATCTTAGCATCTTTAACAACAAATGTCTTTGGCAGAGTATACTAAAAGCCTAGGAGAGTTGTCTCAGGCATTTCATCAAACACCTTTTGGGTGGGAAATGTCTATTGATCACTTTTGAGTGGCCAACTCAGAAGATGCATTATGAATACTCTACTAGCAAGGAACAAGAATGATCTACACTAAAACATCCTAGAACTAACCTAATCACCCTTAATCTCCCTAACCCATGAATTCAAAAGGTGATTACTCACTAATCTCCATGATTCCTCTTAAACCCATATTGGATTTCAGATTAATCATGTAGAGAAACACAGGAAATAGATAAGAACACAGAATTCTCAATAATAAACTGATCAATTCATTCAAAGAGATCCCTTTCCAAAGGTTTTTGGTGGTTTTTCTAAGAACAAAGATAATGTGCCTCCTGGTGGCTTCCAGAGTAATAAAACATAGGTTTAGAAAATAAAAACGTGCATAATGAAATGACCAAAATGCCCTTGAGAAATCACAAGTTCGAGCAGAAACAAAACACGGAGCGACCTCAGCCCGTCGCTCCGACAAGTCGCTCCAGGCTTCGGGAGCGACCTCGCTGTGTCGCTGCGAGAGGTCGCTCCGGGCTCGTTCTCGCGTCTCCGGGTGATGAAAACGCGAGCGACTTCTCCCTGTCGCTCTGGTATGGTCGCTCTGAGCTTCGGGAGCGACTTCAGCACGTCGCTCTGGAAGGTCGCTCCGAGGTGTAAATGTGTGTCTCCAGACGTGAAAACGCGAGCGACCTTGTGCAGTCGCTCTGGATGAGTCGCTCCGGGATGTGGTGCACAGCGACCTCATGCCGTCGCTCCGAGAGGTCGCTCCGGCTGTGCTCGTCCAAAGATCACTCTTTTCACCTCTTTTGAGCTCCAAATAACCTCATGTGGTACTCCAGTACCTAATAGAGACTCATGTATGCAAAATGCAACCTAAACATGTCTGAATCCTAATCTATATGATGAAAATGCTCATGGATGAATGGATAAAACAATGCAAATATGCAAGATATCAACTCCCCCAAACTTGTTCTTTTACTTGTCCACAAGTGAACTTTCTAGAACTCATAGGAAGAGAGGTTGAAGGTGGGAGCACATAGCCAAAAGAAACACAACTAGCACACTCTCTTATTACACTCTAGCTTCTCTAGGCCTATCTTAACTCTTTTTGTTCTTACACTCATCATCAAGCATCCACACATTCAAATCAACCAACTCTCACATTCATTAAGCACAAAACATCAGGTGAATTCTTGCAAATGGTCAGTTGGTCCAAGTCATTTGGTTGGGTAAGGGAAGGCTTTTATTCAAGTGATTCAAGAGGTTCAAAACATATGATCTTTAAGGTGGTTTACTCTCAAAACAAGTAGCCTTGACATTGCACATAATATATCTAAGAAAGGGACCAACTAATGCTTACAATGCTCAATCTCCATTGTTCTACCCTTTTCCCAAACATATCATTACACAATCATTCCCAAATGTCAAACCCAACTCACATCTCTCACCAAAAGATCTTAAGAACTTTAACTCTTTCTTTTTGAAATCTACAAAGGATTTTTCTACAACCTCAAAACATTTCTTAGCTCCTAACAACTTTGCTAGCCCCCTTTTCTTTCTTTTCTTTTTTTTTTTTCGATTTCTTTTTTTTTTATATATTTTTTTTTTTTTAGGTTGGGGGCCAAGACTTTTCAAAACTAGAGCTAGAGGTTCTCTACTTATCCCAGAAAATCAATTCACTTAAGCACAAAGAGTCTATCCTTTTTATTTTTCATTTCTCCCAAATCATGATCACAACACTCACCCTCCCACCTATAGCTAGACAAAAGAGTGTCCAATCTAGCAAAAATGAAGATCAAGCATTGTCGTTCCCGATACTCTCAACATTATGCGCATGTAAGACTTTCCGAAGAAGGCCTCACTCATCAAACAATGAAAGCTTAAAAGGAAGGAAAGGTTTTGGGAGTGGTCTACCACTAGAGTTTGTCAAAAAGATTGGCATAAAAGATGTGACAACTCCAGTGTGTATAGCCATGACTCGGTACACAAGGGACCCTAAGCAAGAAGCATTAAGTTCATTCATTTCTAATAAGGTTGTAGTTGGCTTCAAAGACTGAGTTTCAGCAATCAACAAGTTTCATGAAGAGTTTTCAAGGCTCGAAACATACAAGTCTTTTTGAGAGGTGCAAAAGCTAGTCAAGTGCAACGTAGTGTTCTTTACAAGGCATTCAAATCATTGCTCCCAATGCAAGTGAATGCAACTTATATGCTCTAGACTCTCCTAAAAATGTAAATGATGCAAACTAAATGATTGATTTTTTTTTTTTTTTTATCTATGCAAATAGGTATGCCATGCATGACTCAATGAAACAACATCAAAGCAAACATGATCAAATACTTGGTACCTCCCCCAAACTTGAGTGACACAGTCTCTGTGTCGTCAAGTAGAGAGAGAGATACCGAAAAGAAGACTAATATGCAAAAATGAAATGGTATATACAAGGGAGTGTGGTGGGTTACCTTCTATAGGGAATGAGTAGAGGGAGATGCTCCCTCCTCGTCGTCCTCAGGTGGTAACTCTTCAAGGTGCTCATCAGCAGGGGTGTCAATCTCTTCAATGTAGAAGGCTTGCCCGAACACAGTTGGTTTTCTCATTTTCCTCTTGATGTCAAAGTGGAGGATGTTCTCTTTACCCAAATGGAGATCAATCGTGCCCTCCTTCACATTAACAATAGCTCCTGCTGTAGCTAAGAATGGCCTTCCTAGAATCAATGGATCTTGAGCCTCCTCACCCATCTCAAGCACCACAAAATCTGTAGGTATCTCATACCTTCCAATCTTCACAGGGAGGTCCTCTAAGATGCCCACAGGATACTTCACTGAACGATCAGCTAACACCAGAGAGAGTCTACACTTCTTGTACTGAGTGAATCCAAGCTTCTTTGCAACAGACAAAGGCATCAAGCTGACACTAGCTCCCAAATCGCAGAGACTTTTCTCAAATACCATAGGTCCAAGAGCACAAGGTAGTGTGAAGCTTCCTGGATCCTCTAATTTCTCTGGAACATCAAGCCTCTGGATGATGGCATTGCACTCATGGGTAAGAGTCATCATGCTTTCCATCTCCTTCTTCTTTGCAGCTACAACATCTTTCAGGAAATTGTTGTATTGAGGAATCAACATGAAAGCATCGATGATGGGCATTGCAACCTGAGCTTCACTCATTTGCTTCTCAAACAGAGCTTTGTATTTCTCTAGCAGCTGCTTCTTGAATCTACCAGGGAATGGAAGTTTGGGTTCATAGGGAGGAGGAACAAAAGAACTTTCACTTGCTGGAGTAACAACTTCACCATCCTTTACTGTCTTCTTCTCCTCTCCAACCTTTCCTTTACCTTTGGCTTCCACTATCTTCTCCAAGATCTCGTCATTGATCTTCTCATCAACAATCACCACTTCATCATCTATGTTGATGGCAACCCCCTCACCTAATTTCTCAGCATCCTTGGTGAGGGTTCTAGGAGGTAACTGCTTACCACTCCTAAGGGTGATAGCTTTGGCCTCCTTGGGATTTTGGTCAGACTTTCCAGGTAGAGATCCTTGCTGGCGATTCTGGTGAGTGTTCATGGAAGCAAATTGATTCTCTAAATTCCTGACTGTGGAAGCAAGGTGTGAGAATTTGTTGTTGAGCTCATTGTAGCTCCCATCAATCTTGGAATGAAGGTTCTTCAACTCATAGCCAACTTGCTTCTCACTTCTAGTCTGAGACTCTAAGATTTGCTTCAGTAAGGTATCAGTGCTGCTCTCTTGAGGAGCAGAGGAACCAGACGAGGGGTTTTGCTGAGGCTGATAGCTGCCTTGCTGGTTGTTTCTTGGCGGATAGCCACTCTGTTGGTTGTTTGGGTAGGATTTCTGTTGGTAGTTGTTGTACTGAAAGTTGGGCTCCTTTTTGTACCAGCTACCATTGTTGTTGATGAAACACAACTCCTCTTGACCTTCCAACCCCTCAACTTCATGGACAACAGCTGGTGTCTCTTGGCTTGGGTTGCCGACAAAGTGCAGCTGCTCTTGGGTAGCTTTATCAGCAAGGAGGATGTCTATCTTATCCTGTAGAGCTTTCAACTCCTTCCTCGTTTGCTTATCCTCAGTTCTACTGCTTCTGTCGTGGTCTCCACTGTAGACTGCATCACTCTTAACCATGTTGTCAACCAGCTCCTCTGCATCCTCCTCAGTTCTCCCCAAGAAGAACCCATTGCTAGCTGTATCCAGTCTGGCTCTGTACTTAGGAAGAGCACCACGGTAGAATGTGCTCAGCAAGCTCTCCTTAGAAAAACCATGGTGTGGGCATTGAGCTTGGAAGCCCTTGAATCTCTCCCAGGCTTCACTGAAGCCTTCCAAGTTCTTCTGTTGAAAGCTGGAAATCTCGTTTCTCAGCTTAGCAGTTCTTGAAGTAGAGAAGAACTTCTCCAGGAATGCTTTCTTGCAGTCATCCCAAGTAGTGATGGAGTCACTGGGTAGAGACTTCTCCCACTGACGTGCCTTATCCCCCAAAGAGAAAGGGAATAGCTTGAGCTTTAAGGCATCTTCGGACACACCATTGGTTTTTGACAACCCACAGTAGCTGTCGAACCTGTCCAAGTGATCAAATGGATCCTCTAGAGCCAAGCCATGATACTTGTTGTTCTCGATCACGTTGAGGAGTCCTGACTTGATCTCAAAGTTGTTGGCTGCCACAGCGGGTGCTCGGATTCCCAATCTATGACCATGAATGTTGGACGGTCGTAAGTGCCAATGGGTCGAGCTGCTCGCTGTTGGTTAGGTGGGCCATTGTTGTTAGCGCCATTGACGCCTGCATCTTCTTGATGAACGTCTCCCATGTCAGTGTTCAGTCTCTGCAATTGAGCCTGATGTTCTTCTTCTCTTCTCTTTCTAGTACACTCTCTCTCTAAAGCCCTGATGTCTGCTGCTCTTGGAACTAGGTTTGATGGACCCTGCTCCTCAAGTTCATACACCTGTAGATTAAAGGGAGGTGAAGAAGAGTCAGTAACAAAAGAAAATAAAAATGACTTAGTCTCAAGCAAGTGACTAAATCTCAATGTTCAAATCTACTCAGAATTTGGCAACGGCGCCAATTTGATGTTAGGAGTTTTCAAGGCTCCTAAGACAAATGTTGTAGTATAGATGATTGTCGAACCAGTTCTGAGGGATATCAAAGCACTGAGAATGCAAGTACTCACTTAATCTAAGTGCAACCAATGATTTAGATGGGTTTTAAGCTATGACTAAAACTAAAAAGCAAATAACAGAATGATACTTTCTTGACTAAGGGAAAAGAGAACTCATGGGCATAGGGATTAGACCTTGGGTGATCAAGTATCGAACTAAGGATGGCAAATGATCAATCAAACTATCAACCTTAAGCCTAGACACAATTCTAAGCAAGCTCTATGTCTAGATGAATGCTCATTTGCTAACATATCTCAAACATCAAATGTCTTTGGTTGAATAATATGAAAGCAATCATTACTAACAAGTCTATTAGCTATCTTAGCATCTTTAACAACAAATGTCTTTGGCAAAGTATACTAAAAGCCTAGGAGAGTTGTCTCAGGCATTTCATCAAACACCTTTTGGGTGGGAAATGTCTATTGATCACTTTTGAGTGGCCAACTCAGAAGATGCATTATGAATACTCTACTAGCAAGGAACAAGAATGATCTACACTAAAACATCCTAGAACTAACCTAATCACCCTTAATCTCCCTAACCCATGAATTCAAAAGGTGATTACTCACTAATCTCCATGATTCCTCTTAAACCCATATTGGATTTCAGATTAATCATGTAGAGAAACACAGGAAATAGATAAGAACACAGAATTCTCAATAATAAACTGATCAATTCATTCAAAGAGATCCCTTTCCAAAGGTTTTTGGTGGTTTTTCTAAGAACAAAGATAATGTGCCTCCTGGTGGCTTCAGAGTAATAAAACATAGGTTTAGAAAATAAAAACGTGCATAATGAAATGACCAAAATGCCCTTGAGAAATCACAAGTTCGAGCAGAAACAAAACACGGAGCGACCTCAGCCCGTCGCTCCGACAAGTCGCTCCAGGCTTCGGGAGCGACCTCGCTGTGTCGCTGCGAGAGGTCGCTCCGGGCTCGTTCTCGCGTCTCCGGGTGATGAAAACGCGAGCGACTTCTCCCTGTCGCTCTGGTATGGTCGCTCTGAGCTTCGGGAGCGACTTCAGCACGTCGCTCTGGAAGGTCGCTCCGAGGTGTAAATGTGTGTCTCCAGACGTGAAAACGCGAGCGACCTTGTGCAGTCGCTCTGGATGAGTCGCTCCGGGATGTGGTGCACAGCGACCTCATGCCGTCGCTCCGAGAGGTCGCTCCGGCTGTGCTCGTCCAAAGATCACTCTTTTCACCTCTTTTGAGCTCCAAATAACCTCATGTGGTACTCCAGTACCTAATAGAGACTCATGTATGCAAAATGCAACCTAAACATGTCTGAATCCTAATCTATATGATGAAAATGCTCATGGATGAATGGATAAAACAATGCAAATATGCAAGATATCAATTTTCAGATGTACCATAGTATGTATGCAAACTGATGATCATCCATCTGCGGGAAAACTTTCCAAAATAGATGATCCATGTTTGTGAAAAGAGAACTTGTTAGAAAAATAGATGGATTTGATGGTATCTTCGAGAGAACCCAAACCTGGAGTGCTGGAGGACATTAAAAAAATACATGGTTTATCGATTCTTCGTGGGCTCCACATCTTACACAACAAATATCTCCTTGAATCCCCCTCGCTTATAAATTCTTCTTCACTGCTATACACCCTGTCACTAATTGCCATAGAAAATGTTTTGAACTTTGGTGGGCACCGTATTTTCCAGCAGAAAGCCTTCAAAACATCAACTGTGGGGGCCAATCAGTAGTGGTGGTCTTTCCCTATCTGGATAGATCCACTCTACATGATATCATGATTTAACCGTATATTTTCCATTTTTTTGTGAAGTGTCATCCATCTCTATCTACCCTTTGAGTCCTACTCAGTGGTATGCTTTCTATAAGTTTTGCATCCTGTGGATCCACCAAAGCCCGAATTGCCTGTGAATTGTAAGTTCACGAGGTAGAGTCAATGAGAGACTCCACTATAAGGTTCGGGTATAAATTGTGTTGATTTTTATTAGCTCTTCTCGGGTGAGTGGTTGGGAGCCATGGATTATTCCATACAGATATAGAAGAACATGATCCCACCCTTTTGATTAGTCTTTTGCTTACCAGAGATCTAGCAGAGACAATACTCCGTCAGCCATATGACGGAGAAAATGAAAGAATCGGTTTCAAAGGTGAAGCATTCCTATAATACCGACCTTTGAAAACTCTAGAGAATAAAGTGTTTGGCCTCTCTATCAGACGCCATAACTGTTTACCAAGCATCGATGTGTTGAAATCAATGATGTCTTTAAACCCCAAACCTCCTTCATCCTTATCTACACATACTTTGTCCCATGATTTTCAGTGCATGCATCTTGTGCTTCCTTATGGACTCTACCAGAATTGTGATACCGCGCTCGTCAGTTTCTTCACAGTTGTCTTAGGTAAACGATATAAGGACATCGTATTATTTGGTAATACCGTAATCACTGATTTAATGATCACTTCCTTTCTTTTTTTTTGTGAAAAACTTGAAAGTCTACTCATTGACTCCATTATTTAAACGATCATGTACAAAGCTAAAAACTTGGATCTTTGAACCCCCTAGATTTTCTGGTAAACCAAGGTAGGATCCAATTCCTCCCAGATTCTGAATGCCCAAAATATCTCTTAATTCTTGTCTGATGGATTCTTCGATCTTATGCCCAAATTGAATTGAAGACTTATCAAAATTTATTAGCTGCCCTGAAACTGTCTCATATTCCTTTAAAATTCTAAGAATGGTTTGGCACTCTTCTTTTTGAACTTTACAAAAGAAAAGACTGTCATCCGCAAAAAGCAAATGAGATATCGATGGACAAGCTCTAGCTACCTTCATTCCCGTTAGTTGTTGCCTTCTCTCCGCCTTTTTTATATTTGCAATTAAAGCCTCAGTGCAGAGAATAAATAAATAAATAAGGCCATTAAAGATATTCTTGACGTAAACCCCTATGTGGAACAATAATGTCACGTGGTTGACTATTTATGAGAACCCAATATTGAGGTCACGTGGTTGACCATTTATGAAAGTCAAAACCAAATTTCTGTAATAAGACCTCTATCATACATTTTGTCCATATCCATTTTAATTGTCATATGCTTTCCTTGACATGTTTTATTGGTCTGCAATCTGTGGAACATTTCCTAGGCGATAAGAATATTATCAGAAATCAACCTTCCTACCACGAATACTGATTGAGTTTCAGATATGAGCAATGAAAGATAGATTTTCAATCGCTGACACAAAACCTTCGAAATAATTTTATATCCTACTTTGCATAGAATAATTGGCCTCAATTCCGTCATCCTTATAAGTCTTCCATAGGATAACCATTCTTAAGTTTTTGTCACAAAAATAACACTCAATGAAGAAAATGACCAAAATAAGTTTTATTAAAGGGTAAAAATGTATTGTTACCTTAAAGTTAACTAATCTAGATTTAGGGTTTAGAGTCAAGGGTGGAGTTTTGGAGATAAGGTTTCAAATTTAAAATAAAAAAAAAATATTAAAATTTCAAAATAAAAAGAGACTATTTTGATCATTTTTTAAAGACTATTTTTGTGACAAAAACTTAAAAAATGTTATTTGAGAGAATTTCCCTAGAAATATTTATAATGGTAATGATATAATAATTTTAAATTATTAAAGATTTCAACGTAATTGACCATCGTAAGATTAACGTGAGTAAAACACGTAAGAAACTTACTCTTCAAATAATATCATAAAGATACAAAAATTTAAAAGTATTATTAGAGAAGATTTTACTAAAACATGAAACAACCATTAAGCTGCTATACAAAAACATTTAGATGATTAGAAGAAAACACGATTTCTTTATTGAAGTTTGTTCATGTGAGAATGGTAAGATCAAACCATTCAAACATTACAATCCAAAAAGCTGAAGATTCAGAAAACTGAAGATTCAAAAAACTTTACAATACACCAAAGGTTTTCACTTGTTAGACATGAAATACAACGGAAAATCGTTGAACTAGAAACCGTTTTCCATCACAAGAAACATGATATAACAATTTACCGGGTTTTCGCAGGGCGAAATTCAAATCCTTGAATGATCAAACCACTTTTCCAATCAGGAGTGTTGGTCTTACCAACACTTAGCGAGATATCATCACAACAAGAATCATTGTAGAACTGACCAAGTTCAGCTTCCATCCACCCATCGTCCCTCGCCTCTGGCCTCGTTACATCTCTCCTTTGATCACGACCACGAGGCCCAACAAAGTATATCAACTTTTGAGGAGACTCTTGTCCAACTAACCCAACTCCAGCATCTACCGGCAAATCTCCCAATCCAGGACATCCGTTCTTTGTCTTGAACACGATGTAAACGGAGTAACGAGTTCCGGGAGATAGGTAACGAGTGTGCATCCCTCCACGAATCTCAAACCAACATACATCGACTAGCTCAGCTATTTTTTCAAACCTGCATTGCAATCATATTTTTAATTTTCCCATCTTCACAACATCATCAACAGAAGAATGAGAGATTACAATGGAATAAGAATAAATACCTAGATTCAGGAACTGATATCCATTGCCAATGTTCGGGACTACTTCCCCATGTGATTGACACTTCCTTTGGAGATATCATAATACATCTTTTCCCACTCGCTTTGTCTAACCAGAAGCTCTATCATTTACGAGGAAAAAAAATAAAAAATTGAAACATTCAGAAACCACATCAAATTAATTAATCCGGAGGTTTAATTCTCTAACATTACGGATGAAGCACATAGCAAACATGATTTTTTTTTTTAAGTATGATCTAACGAATAAAGCAACATATGTAATCTCAAGTCTACGAACAACAACGTATAATATTAGTTTGTATAATATTAGTTTCATCTCAGAATGACTCCTGTATTATCTCTAGTTATTGCTTATGGTGTATTTTAGTCGAGTTAAGGACACTTTGTTGTTTAATGCAACTTTAGACGTTAAGAAACAATTATTTCTATATACATATTAATCCTTAGTATTCTCTGGAATCGGATTGAAACACAGATGCTTGTTCCAATATATAGAGTTAAAACTCTATGAAGATTCTACGCACTTATATCAATTTTTGAGCCCTAGGCAGATCACTATTCTCAGATCTTAAAATGAATATATTTGTATACCTTTTTGCCATCTTCGATGAGAAGAGGCTCATCGCAGAGAGCGAAATAGAGCTCCTTCTTGGACGAGAAAACTCGCGAGTATTGTGGAATCAGAGATGTATATTCCGATGGAAGAAACTTCTCCCATAGGCTATCGGACTTAGCCGCGGATTCTAACGTTTTCGAAACAGAAGCGGCGTTGCACGCGTCTCGTGGACTCGTGAAGGAGATAATGCTGGAGATGCAATCCACCGGCAATGTATCGAACGGTGACGGCCCGGAGATGATGCTTTCTCTGCCATGACTTTGCCCCATCGTTGCCTCCATCACCTGGAATCTTAAAATTTGTTCTAAAGTCGCTTCTGTGATCAAACGGTGAAAGAAGAATGATTTGTAATGAAAAAAAGAAGACCCGTGGTAGTCGTGTATTTTACGAAATTACCCTTCTTGCCGTGTGCGTCGTTCTCTCCTTCAGGTTACGCGTTATCGTTTGGTTTGCTGATTTATTGAAGGTTATGTGATGTATGTAAAAGATAAGCAGTTGGCAACACAGTAATTGGCTTTGAGTATCGACGTAAAAAAAAAAATTGGCCGAGTATTTTATTCAAAGAAATATTTATGGATTAGTTAATACTTCATAAATTTTATAACGAAGCTATTTTTATTTTAAAAATACTTTACAATATATCGATCATATATTTATATATATATATATATCTAAATTATACTGTAATAATAGGATTTATTCTATTATTATTTTAATTAACAAACCTTTTAGCAAATTTTCTATAGTTAGTATATATATTTTCTTTTTAAATGGAAGGCCGTAGAAAGTGGAGATTTTTTGAAATGTTTCAATCTAATCCCTTTCTACAAAAGTTGATGGATCAACTCATTTATCTCTTTTATAAGTTAACTCGAAATCACTCTCTTGAAAAATAATTTTTTTTTTTTTTAAACAGTCTCTTATTGAATTGGTTCGTGTGAGAACGACTAAACATAATAAAAAAACACACTGTTACATTATGTTTTGTTAAATAGTTAACACCGAACTCACCAGCCAAAACCGGATCCGAGATTTTATACAGGCCAGAATTCAGTGCCTTGAATGATGTATACTTGATGTCAGTAATATGAAACCTTACCTCCACCCATCGCGAGCATCCATGAACCCTCCATCGTTCAAGAATTCTCCAAACTTTACCTCCACCCACCCGTCTTCCCTCTTCTCTAGTTTCGTTAGTTCCTGCCTTTTCGACTTCTTTCTTTCACGAGTTTCATGTACAATCCCTCCAAGGCTCCAACTCCAAAGCTTTTCTGGACATCATGAATCGATCGTTTGTCTTATAGTGTAGACTACGTAAGCTGAGTACTGAGTATCAGGAGAGAGGAATTTAGCTTTCATCACACTTCTTGAATGGACAGCCAGTGACAAGTTCTGAGACTTCTTCAAACCTTCATAACACGCCAAGGGCCTTGCAGTGGATGCCACTCGTCTCTGTCTCAATGAGTTGGCGTGAACTGCGCCAATGCCCTTTCCATTTAAAAAAGTTCAATACTCGCATCAAACGTACGATATAGGTAGGTCATGTGTGTATATTCAGGAGGTTTAACACAACCTTACTTTGCCAATAAGGTTAGGCTGGCGGTTAATGACCACCAACTCTTATGTTTGACCATCAAAATGTATGGCCTCAGCGGGTCGGCCCGCGAAACGGGGTTCTTTTATTGCATGCACAAACCTACGGACTTGCAAACGCTATAAACACATGTTCAACACTAGTTTGAGCAAAACTTATTTGTTACAACTATTATTTATGACTTACTAGAGCCGGTGTCCGCGCTTCGCGCGGATTCCATGTATAATTAATGTAATGTTTTATTTAAATTTGAAGTTAAAGTTTCTGAAAGTGTGAGTTAAGTTTTGTTTTTTTTTTTGATGTGAAGACGTAGGAACAAAATAGTTTGACAGTAGAAATAAATAATTGTCCAAAGGGAATAGAATCTGGTAGATAACGAAAAAGAATTAAAATAAGATCAGACATAGACGTCTGCGAGGTATATTGTGAATAGTCTTGTAGAGCGGCCACTTTCTTTCGCCATGATTAGGGTATAGAGCTAACGATCTGAGGTAAGAGAGATAAGAATATGATCTGAGGTAAGAGAGATAAGGGTATAAATATGGATCTAGATATAAGGCGGAGGGGAGATGTAGAAGGTCGGTAAGGATCTTGAATGGAGGCTTTAAGGGAGAACATTAAAGTTCCAGCCCTTTCATCGGAGGCGTTTTGCGGGAAGTTTTGGGGGAGACAAAGAAAATCGCCATGCGGAAAAAGAAATGGGGGAGACGGCAATTAGGGTTACTGAGAGGATGAGAAAGCCTTAGCTTTAGTTTTACCAAAACGGCGATTAGGATTAATGGGCTGGGCTGCGAGAAAGTTATTTACCTGGCCCACCGGCAAGTGTTGTGCACATCTATACTATTATTTGCGAAGTAAATTTTTGGAATCGAGGTCTCACGTTAAAAGTTAGAGTGGTTAATATCATTTATACCCTTAATGAATAAAATGGATAAATAAATTAAAAAATAAAAACGAAATTTTAATTGATTTGATTAGATTATTGATTAATAAGTTGACAAAAAAAAGATTATTGATTAATAATAATATTAGTAAGAATTATCCAAAATCTGAAAATATAATTTAAGAAAGTGATAATTTATGTATATATTATATTGTTATCTGAAAAAATCTTTTAGTAAAAAAGTAAAAACATAAATTATATAACTAAATATTAATCAAATAAAATTATTAATTATATAATTAAAAATAGAATATTGAATTATCCAAAATCTAAAAATATAATCAAAAAAAGATAATTTCTATAAATATATATATTGTATTGTTATCTGAAAAAGTATTTTAGTAAAACGTTAAAAACATAAATTATATAATTAAATATTAATCAAATAAAGTAAATTTTTTGAATCGAGCTCTCACGTTCAAAGTTAGAGTGGTTAATATTGTTTATACCTTTAATGAATAAAATATATAAATAAATTAAAAATAATAAAAACAAAATTTTAATTGATTTGATTAGATAATTGATTAATATTAATAATAATAAGAATTATCCAAAATCTGATTTTCAAGGGAGATAATTTATGTATATATTGTATTGTTATCTGAAAAAGTCTTTTAGTAAGAAGTTAAAAACATAAATTATACAACTAAATATTAATTAAATAAAAGTTTTTAATTATATAATTAAAAATATAATATTGAGTTATTTTAAAATTTATTTTAGTAATGAATATAGTGTACAAAGAACTTTTCAAAAATTTATGAAAATATTTAAGTCCGCGTCGCGGGCAAAACATCTAATTTATTAAATTAAACATTTATCTAATTATTCTGTACTGTTTTACTGTTGTCGTCGTTTAGCTACAAATCGAATAAATATTTAGTAATTAAATTCTTCACTACAGAACACATGCGTGTAATCCAAGACCTTGAATCTAACCATGCTATATTGCTTCAATCGTATGCTTCTGGGCCCCACATAAGCCGCTGTGTACAAAGCCCAAACGTTTTATTGCAAACGAAGCCCGAACGTTTTATTGCAATTTCAATTGGAAGCCCAATCCCAGTGACATGGCAATATGATAGGTTGGGATTATTTTGCACATGTGGCATCTCTCTTTAGCCTTTAAATTAGCTTCTTTTATATAGTAGGATAATCAATTTTGATTGAATTTACAAGTAGTCATTGTTACATGAACAAGAGACGAGCATCAGTCATATACATTATTAATTAGTTTCAGTGTTCTAAAATATATAATATAGTTGGTACGGCCGAATTATACGGTATACTCAGTAGTGCACTGTACTGTTTTTACTATACGGTAGAATAACACTGTGATGGTTTAGATGAGCAAAAATACAACGTTTATACAATGTTATACGCTGTTTATACGGCGTTTATACAGGCGTGTGCTATATTTTTAAAGAAATTTTAGTAAACAATTATAATGTACTCGTTTGATTATTTTGATTTCATTTGACTTCATTCGTATCATTTTTTGTTTTCTTTTCAGTATTCGATAAATAATTATAATGTATAATCTATTTAATTATGTTTGCTATATATTTATTATTTACATATAATGTATATAGTTATTTTATTTATTACTATAGTATTTATTTAGAATATATCAACCCATATATACATCCAGGCGCTATACAATAATCAACCGTCCGACTAGCGTATAACGTATTTTATAACACTGCTTAGTTTGAATCAAGTTACAAGTAGTCATTATTCATAAGCCATAACATAAGCCTATCCCGCCCGTACTTTGTTTGTTTTTCAAGTTTGACTCAAGTTATAAGTAGTCAATACTTCACGTGTGCAACTCAAGTAACATTCATTATAAAACCAAAATATAAATTTAACCAGACACCAAATTCAATAGGCAATCGCAAATGTTTTGAAAAAACAACACCAAATCAAAACAATGAATCTCCAAAATGTAAATTAAAACCAAAACACCAAATAAAAATACCAAATCAAGAAGGTATAGCCTATGTGTGTTTAAGAAACCTGTTGCATCAGAATAAAGTCATGTATGGTATAGCCATTATTTTTTTTATTTTTAACCAATATATAGCCATTAATTAATGTCTTAATTTGTGTAATAGCTAATTTTAAGAAAAAAATTAAGAATATAGTATTGATGTTGACATAATTAGATCTCCAAACATTTTTTTTCTTTTTTTTCTTTTCCTTCTGATTTTCTCCTTTTCCAAAACCTGTTGACGGTGATACTCTGTCACTTAAATGAAAAAGGTGTTGTTAGAGTGGTGGTGATATGGCATCCACAATAATACTGATGGTATTATATAAATATAATAAAAGAAAATACCCAAAGATAACACTAAAAACGTTTTGGTCATAAATATAGACTCTAAGAATCAAAATGATCAAAATGTTTCATTAAAGAGGTAAATATACATTTATATTCCTAGGGTTAACTAATCTAAACCTTAGAGTTTAGAGTTAAGGGGTGTGAATTTGGGATTGAGGTTTAAAATTTTATAAAATAAAAAATAAGTATTAAAAATTTGAAAATAAAAATTTTAAAAATAGTTTCAAAAAGTATTTTCGAATTACAAAAAGAAAATTTGAAAAAAAAATAAAATTTCTTTTTCGAAAAAACAAATTTAAAAAAAAAAATTATAAAAAAGTTCGAATTTGAAAACATATAATCTAAAACTATAAAAAAATTTAATTTTTTTTTTAGTTTTTTTAGTTTTTTTTTTAATTTTTTTTAAATTTTTTATTATTTTTATATATCTAGGATATTAGGTTTTTTTACCTATTAAATGAAATATTTTGGTCACTTTCCTCCTTGTGGTCTACTTTTGTGACCAAAACTTGAAAATGGTCTATTTATGAGAATTGTCCTAGAATAAAACATGGTAAATGGTATAATTCATATTAATGAAATTATAAAATAGTTTGATGAACATCCAAAACTTCAATAAACTAAATTTAAAATACTAATCACTAAATCTAAAAGGAAATATAAACTTTAACTCAAATATCAAAATATGCAAATAGTATTTAATATAAAATATTATTAAAATAGAATAGTAACAAACAAATGATAATAATACATATAGTTTAAAATTTTGAAATGTTTATGATTGCAGAAAATGAGGTAATGCTTACCCCAATGTCAATCCAAACTTTTCATAAACTAGACCCAAAACACTAATCACTAAACCCTAAAAGGAAATATAAACCCTAACCTAAATATCAAGCACATAGTACATAATATGAAGCATTATCAAAATACATTATCAAAATAGAAATATAACAAACAAAATAACATAGTACATACTGGTCGAATTTTAAAATGTCTGATTGCAGGTAAGGAGGTAATGGTTACCCCAACATTAACCCACACCTTCCATAAAGTAAACCCAAAACACTAATCACAAAACTCAAAATAGAAATATATATCCTAACTTAAATATCAAAATATTCACATACTTCATAATATGAATCGTTATTAAAATTGAATAGTAATAACGAAATAACATAATATATTTTGTTCAAATAGCATAGTACAGCTGAGAACTCACAGTATATAGGAGTGGTGGTGGTTACGACGAAAGAGGTGCTGACTGATATCAAGGAGATGATGTTTGTTTTGAAGAATGTGATGGCAAAAATATGAAAACGAAGATTATAGATTTGGTTAATAAGTAAAAGAAATGATGAAAATAGTTACAGTGATAGACAGAGACTCAAATAATTGAAATTGTTTTTTTACAGAAAGTGATAGTGGATTCAGGATTGGAAGAAATAGTAATGGTGGTAGGTAGATGAAGAAGAAGAAATGTATACATGTTATAAAATAATTTATAATTTTATAGTATAGAGAAATTTAATTAAGAGCGAAATTTTATACCCGCAGAAAGGAGATACTACTGATATAAGATAATAACGAGAGAGAATATATTATAAGGGGAAGAAGAGATGGTGTATTACAATTGATCGAAACGATCGTTTATATAGAAGTGAAAAAGAGAAAGTTACTGTGCGTGCATAGTGACGGTGGGCTCCACATAGTAAATAACAATGCGAAAATGTCAAGTTTTGGTACGTATTATTTTGACGTGTTTTTCTTCACGTTTACAACAATACACTTATTAACAACAACTAGAGATAATATATTATATATTATAGTAAATAGTGGAAGGTATTTTTTTAGTTAAATACCTAATTATGCTTTATTTCATGGTTACCCAACTCAAATTTTTTTAATTAATTTATTTTTGTTTGGAATAACAAAACACTGGACAAAGCCATGTCTAGGAACTAGGAAGCAAGAGATAGTTAGTGATGACAATTGATCCTTTCCATCCCGCCCCGCTTCACAGCGGGTTTGGTTTCAAGTGGGTCTGGGTGGGTCTATCCTGTGCGGACCACAGTCTCCAAAAAAAGCTGGCCAAACCCGCTCCGCAAAATATATGGCCCTCGATTTCTCTGTCCAAACCCGTCCTGAATAGACCTTCTACGGGTTTAGTCCGCGGGCAGGGTTACAAATTGCCATCTCTAGCGGCAATAAACGTGGTTATTTTATATTATTTGAAACAAAATTATTAAATTTCAACAGTAAATCATGCATATTATCAAAATAATTTTAGATAAGCTTCTCTTAATCGGCAGACATAATAGAAGAAGAAACCAAATTAAGGGTTTTCGTAACGCGAATCACACTAAGTCTCGTCTCTTGAAACCCCCCAGTGTCGCTCCATATCTGGTATCGTCGTCTCTTAGAATCAGCGATTGATACTGCGTTTAGGATTAGACTTGGGTCCTTTTTTGCACTGATTGCTTTCGTCGGCATTGTTTAGTGTCAATCGATTTGGTTCTGGTTTATGCTTTGTGTAGTAGGCCAATGCAATATGAAGGAGATGATTGATAAAACACAGTTGGCGGAGGAGAAACAAGAGTTCCCGGCGTTCCCGTACGAGCCCTACTCGATCCAAATCGATTTCATGAACGCTCTCTATCGCTTTCTCGACAAGGGAGGCGTCTCCATGCTCGAAAGCCCCACTGGTATATATACTCTAATTTCTTTAAAAAAGAAAAAGCGATTTATCTGGGAAAAATCAAATAATCTTAGGGGTTTGTGATTGTCAGGGACTGGAAAATCTCTAAGCATTATCTGCAGTGCTCTACAGTGGCTGCTCGACCGTAATGAGAAAGTAAACAACAACTCAGGATCATCCGATAAGGTTGTTGTTGTTGGTGAAGAAGAAGATGAATCCGAGCCCGATTGGATCCGAAATTTCACTGTCAGTAGCCATTATGATGCCAATACCAATAGGAAATCTCCCTTTAGGGTCAAGAAGGAGAAGAGAGATTTTGATGCGAGAAAGGAAGAAGAGGTTTCCATAAGGAAGCAAGAGGCTGGTGATGAGGCAAATGAGCAAGAGTTTTGTTTGGAAGAATACGAAAGCGAAGAGGATTCATCATCATCTTCTTCAAAGAGAAAACCTGTGGGAGGAGGTTTCTACACCTCTTCAGAGGATGAGGAAGATGGCTCAGATGAAGAAGAAGGAGGAGGAGGACTCAAGGTTTTCTATTGCAGCCGGACTCATTCTCAGCTTTCTCAGTTTGTGAAGGAGCTGAGGAAGACTGTATTCGCCCAAAGAGTCAGAGTTGTATGTCTAGGCTCCCGAAAGAACATGTGCATCAATGAAGGTCTACCCACCATTTTTTTATTCCCATTGTGTTTGTGTGTGTGTGTGTCTGATACTCACAGTTGCAGATGTTCTTAAGCTTGGGAACGTGGGCAGAATCAACGAGAGGTGCTTGGATTTGCAAAAGAAGAAGACATCTCTCGCCTCTAAAAAAAAGAAGGTACACATTATCATCAAGTCTCTTTCTTGTTACACCATGATTAACCCGGGTTCTTAGGGTGGGGTTCTTAGTTTCGGCTAAGAACCGTTTCTTAACTTTTAACTAAGAAAAGCTAAGAACCGTCTCTTAAATAAGAGATATAAAAGGCGGTTCTTAGTCGAAAAGTGTAAAAAAAAAACAAAAAAAATACCAAGTCATGAGTTAAGAACTCCAAATTAAGAACCCAGGTTAATCATGCTCTTAGCTTCTAAGTTCTAATGAAGCTTGAACATTTCAGAATTTAGGTACAAACGTTAAGGGAGGACGAACCAAAGCATTATCGTGCAGATGCCCAATGCTTAGGAAACAGTCGCTACAGAGAGAGTTCAAGGCTGAGATTCTCCAACAAGAAGCCATGGACATTGAGGATCTTGTCCAGCTCGGACGAAAGATGAGAACGTGTCCATACTATGGCTCTAGAAGAGTGGCCCCTGCAGCTGATCTTATTATTCTTCCCTACCAGTCTCTCCTGTCGAAGTCTTCACGAGAATCTCTTGGCCTGAACTTGAAAAACAGTGTTGTCATTATAGACGAGGCTCACAATTTGGCTGACACTCTTCTCAGTATGCATGATGCAAAAATAACAATGTCACAGGTAATATTTATTGATACTTCAATACACATCATTTAGTTGATATCTGACACAGTGTGGAATCAATGTCTTTAATCGATTTGTGTTCCCCAGTTGGAAGATGTACACAGCAGCATAGAGAGTTATCTAGGAAGATTCCAGAATCTCTTGGGAGCTGGGAACCGTAGATATATCCAAACTCTGTTGATTCTCATCCGAGCTCTCCTCAAACCTCTTGCCACCAGTGACGGGAACCTCAACAGTGGAAATAGTGGTCCTGATCCCTCTAAAAGCAAGCCTTGTGGTGGTTGCTCGATGGCGATAAATGACTTTTTATTCTCTCTGAATATAGACAATATAAACTTGGTCAAGTTACTCGCCTATATAAAGCAAAGCAATATCATTCATAAGGTAACGTGATCTCTTTTCTTCTGTACATTTCCCTTTTCTCATCTTTGATAGTCAATTGTTTGTTCGCAGGTGAGTGGATATGGAGAGAGAGTTGCTATGTTGCAGAAAGACCCAACGGCCCATGAGGAAATGAGCAAGCTATCAAGTTTTAGAGCTTTTTCTGATATATTGGTGGCACTCACTCATAACAATGGTGATGGGCGGATCATAGTCTCAAAGATGAATTCGTCCACCTCTTGCCAACAAGGAGGGTACATTAAATACGTCATGCTCACTGGAGCGAAGTTATTTTCAGAGGTTAGCCCCTTTCATAAATCTCTTCCCTTTCTTTCATCAATGTAAAAGTTAATAAAACCAATTTGTAGGTGGTGGATGAAGCTCACGCTGTTGTATTGGCCGGTGGGACTCTTCAACCTATAGAAGAGACAAGGGAACGACTCTTTCCGTGGCTACCATCAAATCAGCTGCAGTTCTTCTCATGTAGTCACATTGTTCCCTCTGAGAGTATAATGCCAATCGCAGTTTCACATGGTCCGTCTGGTCAGTCTTTTGACTTTAGCCACAGTTCAAGAAGCTCAACAGAAATGGTGATTGATCCTAATAGACTCGTTTTCTAACTAGATTGAGAAAGAGTATTGAGTGTAACTTGTGCTTTGACCTTTTGGGATGGCAGATACAGGAGTTGGGACTATTGATGAGTAACCTGGTGGCATTGGTTCCCGAAGGAGTTATCGTCTTCTTCTCCTCCTTTGAGTATGAAACACAGGTGCACACAGCGTGGACCAACTCGGGGATACTCAGAAGAATAATGAAGAAGAAGCGTGTGTTTAGAGAACCCAGAAGAAACACTGAAGTCGAAGCTGTTCTCAGAGATTACAAGGAAGCGATAGAGAGCCAAAGAGGGGCAATAATGCTAGCTGTGGTTGGTGGGAAGGTGTCAGAAGGAATCAACTTCAGCGATGGCATGTGTCGGTGTGTTGTGATGGTTGGTCTGCCTTATCCCAGCCCATCTGACATTGAGCTGTTAGAGAGAATAAAGCATATAGAAGGTCTTGGAGATACGGAATCGTCGAAACCTTGTCTGACTTTGGTTGACGACTCATACTACAGTGGAGATGTTCGAGAAGGGTTTGGGGTATTAAGGAGCTGCAGACGGAGAGGGAAAGAGTACTATGAGAATCTGTGTATGAAAGCAGTTAACCAATCAATCGGTGAGTTAATATCTTCATTCATGATTGGACTGAGAATTAAAATGTTAAAGTTTTCTTTGCCTGTTTGCTTTTTTTTTTCAGGTAGGGCAATAAGGCACGCAAAGGACTATTCAGCCATTTTACTGGTAGATGCTCGATACGCGAATGATCCTGCCAAAAGAACATCTCATCCATCCAGCAAGCTCCCAAAGTGGATCAAAGATCATCTTATTTATTCCACCAAAGGCTATGGAGACGTTCACAGACTGTTGCACCAATTCTTTAAACATAAAAATGTCCAAAAATCATCCTGAAAAATAACATTGAAGCATCTATGAGCGAACATGTTGGAGGAGATCTCATGTTGGGTTCCAGTGGCAAACAAGAAGAAAGAGGTATTGCAGTATATAGATAAAGGCTTTCTATTTGCCATATAGGTTCCTATTGTATCCATTCCATTTTGTTTTTTTGTTGATCATGTGTTGATGACGTCTTTAGTGCTTCCATTTATTCTTTGATAAAAAAGGAAAATCTTCTGTTTGTTGTTGTACAGTTTTAACACGCACAACATGAGTAGGGTTCGTGAAGACATATGTTCTCGGTTTTCAAAAGTGAACAGCAAGCAGCAGAGAGAAGAGTTTGGTGAGGCAGTCTCATTGTTTAAAAATAAAACTGGTCTCTGGTATATTGTCAAGTGATGCTTTCAAAACAGATTTAAAAAGAAAAACACGACCCCCCTCTAGTATTTCGTGAGATTGTCACCATCTCCTTTAGAATTAAAACCAGCAAAGAAAGGTAAGGACAAGAAACTTAGCTGCCAGTAAGATACTTGTGCTCGAGATTAAGAGAGTAGACAAGGAACATCACACGAGAAATGGCTAGATATTCGGGAGGAGAAACCCAATATTTAACTTTTGTATCAAAAAAAATTAAAAATCTTTAATATAAAAGGTTACAAAATACCTCTGTTCGGAAAAGGCGTTACGCGTGCGGCACACCCGGGCCTAGCGATTTATTAGAAAAGCGGAAAAAACTCGGGGAGTACGCGGAGAGGAATTTTTTGTACGTTTATACGTATAATACCTTATTTCTACGTATAATACCTTATTTCTACGTATAATACAAAATATTTATGTATAATATGTATAAAATATCTTTGGTATTAAAATTATAAATTTCTAAATACATACCAAATTAGATCACAAATTTAATTATATCTACTACAATTCAAATCTAGTAATATATAACATAAAAATAACTCAGACTTCTTGTAAAAGAAATGTTTGTAATGGCAAAATTCTAAGCAATCATTTTTTTAAGAAAAAAAAAATCATTTGCAATTTCGTTTTTAAACAGAAAAATATATACAAATGGGTACTTAAATATATAACCCATCGAAAGCCCAACAGGCAAACACCCATTCACAAAACTGTTAAAAAGATCACCAGATATTAAATGAAAGACTCAAGTAACTTCTAAACCTCCCACATCGGTACATGGAGGAAGTAATAAACGTTCACGGACACTATAAATAAGCATGATCTCCCACACAGTTAAAATCATTCAATCTTAAGTTAAGAGTGGGCCCACTTTGGTTGGGCCTAACTTCTTATAATATTTAAATTAATCGGTTCTTAATCCGATTAATAGCGCTTAACATGATTAAGCGGCCGATAAATAATTTGCCGATTTTTTATAGTGAACTGGCTTAAATCGAAACGCTTGACCTCCGAGTAGCGTTTTGACGGCCGCGTTTGCGGCAACTCGGCCGCGTTTTCGAACAGAGCAAAATACTCTTATGCAAGTGACTCAATATAAAAAGGTGTAACTGAATTATTCACATAATAATTTTGATGAATATTTGTTTACAAGATTGATACAATATATATTAACACTTAAATCATGTATTCAAATTATTTTATCTAAATAATTTTAAATAAATAATACTAGAGCAACAGTGTTAAAAACAAATATCAAATCTCCTATATATTGATTGAAAAGCATTTTGAGGGAGTAGTCACTACAATGGCCCATGATTTCATTTCATAATTATTATAGTTTGAGACGTAACCAAACATGATTATAATAATTTTGAAATGTATGAATAAGTATTCGTAGTAATCCTTTGGAAAAAAAATATGAAATGCCCATGCCTACATATAGTTTATGTTAACTACATTGACATTTTAACCATTATATAATCATAATTATATATTTAATTTGAATGTATATTACCTTTTACTTATAATTTATATAACTTATAACTTAATGAAAATTTCATAATAAGAAGAAATAATTTTTTTCTTAGTAATCATTTTGAAAAGTTCATTTTACACGTTACAAACAATAGAAAAAGATCATCTAAACCATAAACCAAAGTCAAATTGATTTAGTCTAAACCAAATTCATATATTCATAATTTCCATTCCTTAAATAAGTGTAGAAAAAATATATAGTTTCAAAATTACATGATTTTAAGTTTGTGTGGGAAGTTTATATAAATTTCAATACCTTATTTGAGCCAAGGGTAAGTTCTTTACTTTAAATTTTGCTATCTTTTGTATAATGATTCAAATTTCAAACTTTACAATTTTATATTATACTCTCTACGTTTCGAGTTAATTGTCGTTGTAGAAGAAAAAATATTGTTTCAAAATAAATGTCGTTTAGAGTTTCAATGTAAAATTTATTAATAAGATTCTTCACTTTATTTTTTTATTGGTTGAAATATGGTTAGGTATATAAGTACTTATGTTTTTTTTTATTTTGGAAATATATAAAATCACATGTTTTCTTAATATGTATGCATACACCTAGAACGACGATAAAAACAAAACAGATGAAGTATTTATTTAAATATTTTATTCTGCACAAGGCTGAATAATATCCTTTAAGCCAGGCGCTGACAAACACATAGCTCTTTTAATATTTGAAAGATTACTCATTTCTGATAGCTAATATTTGGTTAAAAAACTATTCTTTTGATTTTCATTGTCAAAGTACTATTAGAAAAAAATTACTTAAACAGAAGCACCGTGACAATGCTATACAGAAACATTGTGAGAATGATCAAATCATAAACTGGAAATTTGTTCATGTGAGAATGATCAAAACAAACAATACAAACATTACAATTCCAAAACCTGAAGATTCGAAAACATTACAATACAACAAAGATTTTCACTTGCTTACACATGAAACTGAACCATAAAACCGGAAGATCACGGAACCAGACATCGGTCTTATTCCATCACAAAAACATGATATAACAATTTACCTGATTTTGGCAGGGCGGAATTCAATTCCTTGAACGATCAAACCACTTTTCCAGTGAGGAGTGTTGGTCTTAATAATACTAAACGAAATATCATCACAACATGAATCATTGTAGAACTCACCAAGCTCGGCTTCCATCCACCCATCTTCCCTCGCCTCTGGTCTCGTTACATCTCTCGTTTCTGTCTCTCTCCTTCGACCACGACCACGACCGCGACGAGGAGGCCCAATAAAGTATATCAACTTTTGAGAAGGTTCTTGTCCAACCAATCCAACTCCAACGTCCACCGGCGAATCTCCCAAATTAGGACATCCGTTCTTTGTCTTGAACACGATGTAAACCGAGTAATGAGTTCTAGGAGATAGGTAACGAGTATGCATCCCGTCACCAATATCAAACCAACATACATTGAGTAGCTCTGCTATTTTTTCAAACCTGCATTGCAACATTTTTTCCCCCATCTTCATTAGTCATTATCATCAGAAAAATGAGTACAATCGAATTGCAACAAGAATAAAAGGATTTGCGTACCTAGATTCAGGAATTGAAATCCATCGCCAATATTGGGGACTAGTTCCCCATGTGATCGACGATTCCTTCAAAGATAACATGATACATCTTTTCCCACTCGCTTTCTCTAACCAGAAGCTCTATCATTGTGGGACCAAATAAAAGAAACTTGAAACATTCAGAAACCACACCAAATTAATCAACTCAGGAGGTTTAATCACATCCTTGTTCACATAATTCTCTAACATACTGAGAATGATGACCGTAAACATTTGTTAATTTGTTCACGTCTACGTCTTATCTATGGAAAAAAAAGCAACGTGTAATAGTGTTTATTTTCGTTTATAATATTTTTTTAAATCATTGTATTGGTTGTAAATTGTCTATTGTTGACAACAATTGTAACTTTGGATTCAGTTTACATGTTAAAAAAAAAGTCAACGGTTTCGATACACATATTACTCTCGACTATATCTAAAATCTGACTGAATCACAGATCCTTATTCTCATACCATTCTAACATCTAATTTTGAGCCCAAGGCAGATCATTATTCTCAGTTAATACCTTTTTGCCGTCCTCGATGAGAACAGGATCATCGCAGAGAGCGAAATAGAGCTCCTTCTTGGACAAGAAAACTCGCGAGTACTGTGGAATCAGAGAGGAATATTCCGAAGGAAGAAACTTCTCCCACACGGTATCGGATTTAACAGCCGACTCGAACGTTTTCGAAACAGAAGCAGAGACGCAAGCGTCTCGTGGACTCGTGAAGGAGATAATGGTGGAGATGCAATCCACCGGCAATGAATCGAACGGTGACGGCATCGTTGCATGCATCAAATCGCCTGCGTCTGGAATCTTGAAAGACAGATAGCCCTTAAGACTTTTTTTGTAATAAATAAATATATATAGACTTCTTGAGATCGTTCTAAAGTCGCTTCTGTGATGAAGTGGTGAAAGAAAGAATGATTTATAATGAAAAACAAAAGACTCGTGGTATCCGTGTCTTACATGTTTACGAAGCTTCCCTTCTTGCCGTGTGCATCGCAACACTACGCGTTTTCAATTAATTCATTACTAACTGTGGTTGTAAGCCCATGATCTAATAAATATTTCCCCACATGGTCGAATCACAAAATTAATGTCTACGAAATTATATGTGTAGCTGATTCAAATAATACACTTTCACCCTATAGAAACTTACACACATCTCGACCAGTTGGCTTGGCTCATGGGCCTAAGAGATGGGATGTCTCACATGATAGAGGGTATCCAACGAGACACTTCATCTAGAACTATCTGGACTTAAAATCTGGAATACCTGAATTATTAAAATAAATACACTCTCTTATTGAACTGGGTACACGTGAGAGTTACAAAAACATCAAAAGATAGAAAAATCAAAAACATTAATTACAATCAAATTAACAACCATTAAAACAGACTCTGTTACAATATGTTTTTGGTTTGATACATAAACATATAACACCGGACTCACTAGCTCAAACACGCTCATCCATGGACTGGTTCTTACTTCACCATACCTTTTTCACAGGCCGGAACTCAATGCCCTGAATGATGAAGCCAGGCGTCCAATAACTGTACTTGATTTCACTAATACGAAACCAGATTTCATCGCGATCATCCATGAACCCTCCATCGTTTAAGAATTCTCCAAACTTTGCCTCCACCCACCCATCTTCCCTCTTCTCTAGCTTCGTTAGCTCCAGCCTTTCCCACTTTGCACCTTCGGGAGTTTCATGTACAATTACTCCAACTCCAAAGCTTTTTTGGACATCTTGAATTTGATCCTTTGCCTTGTAGACTACGTAAGCCGAGTACTGAGTATCAGGAGAGAGGAGTTTTGGTTTCAGCACACCGTAGATCTTGAATGGAATCCCAGTTACAAGTTGTGGGACTTTTTCAAACCTTTATAACACATTGCATTCAACATTATCAGAACGAGTTAAAGTTTTCATGAATTTTTAACTCAAGACTAATTGATATTGGATGCATCCTTGTCCCTTATACTCTTTCCATTTAATAAAAGGTGACATTTTAACACTTTTTCTTATTACACAAATTGTCATATTAAAATTATAATACAACATTAATACGGATTGTATAAAAAAACTTTGATCCTGTAAATATATTTAATTATCTCAGATATTATTAGGTAAATAAATGTAATTATTGGATAACAAATTAATTTTAACAAATTTTTTTAATTTGTGTAAAAAGTGTCAAAATACTGTTTAAAATAAATGCTTCTAATCATCGCCGTTTGACCACTGGAGTTTATCATTATGAGATGATATTATTCCTAACACAAATCTTTAGAATTCAAGCAAAAAGGAGCTACCTAGAATCAGGATCTGAGATCAATCGCCAAAAGGTAGAGAATGTGAGATCAAGTTCCTTCCCAGATAACATTATAGTCCTCGTCCCTCTCGCTTTGTCTAAACATAAACTCTATGTTTTCCAAAAATAGAAAGCTTCATTAACAAGAAATCTATAATAGTAGAATAAACTTACAAACTCAAAATAATCAAAACATAATCAGGTATACCATTTTTCTATCTTCGATTAGAACATAGTCATCGCATCGAGCAGGAAAACGTTTCTTCATGGATGAGAAGATTGAATATTCCTGAGGAAGAAACTTCTCCCTTACGCTACCGGAAGTGACAGCCGACGCTGATCCAAAGGTTGTAGAAACCAAAGGGGCGAAGCAGAAGGCAAAGAACAATACATTCCTCTGGAAATACATAAAAAAAGTGGACAACTTGGAAATGATTCAGCGCCGTGACTTTTCTCCAGTGTTTGCCTGTACCGATAGTCTGCGTCAAGATCTGGATCAAGCTTGAGAATTGTTGTTCTGAGTATGAAGCACGGGGACGGCAATTCACTGCCGTCTCACGTACCAGATGCCCTTCCGGGACGGGGATGTGGTGGGGACGGCTTGGGGACGTTTCCGAAACGTTTCAGATAGAGCGGGGATGGCAAAGGTTTTTGGGGACGTGTAGCTAGGTTGTGGAAACGTTTCTGATGTAAATCCAGTATCGATTTTTACATTTATTATGTCATATTTTTGGAAAACAATTGAAAAACAAGGAAACACATCCTTATATAAAGGATTATGGTTACAAAGTTTTAAACTATCTTCTTTTAATCTTAAGCAAACCCTTATTATCTTTTATCTTTTTCATCAATTGTCATTTCTCTACGTCTATGGAAAACACAGAGTATTACAAACTCTGTTTTGCGTTTGCCAATTCTTACGTAAGTGTGTTGTTTAGTTTATATATACTTTTCACGTTCCATGCTTCTGAAGTTATGTACGAATTATGTTACATGTCTTTTATTTTGAGTTTTATGTTTATACATATTTTGTTTTGTCTATATACAATTTTCTAACCTTTTATTTTATATGAGAATTATGATTTGATTATATATATATATATATTTTTTTTTTTAATTGACGTACCCATGCCGTACCCGTATCCATAAATTTTAAGTTTAGCCGTTACCCGTCCCCGCCCCCGTTCCCGTATCTGTCCCCGTATCCGTCCCGGTGCAACATTTCTGACTTTTGCGCACTTCTCAAGTCTTAACTTTCAAAGTCGTCTGACCTGTTTGCCAAATTACCCCTTCTTTGAATCAGCGAGAGGAGTCCTTTGAAAATGTCTATTTCCAAAGTCGTCCGGATATTTTAAAGCAAAATCACTGATCTACATTTTATGAATTAGTAAAGTAGCCTAAAAGTAAACCCTTAAACCTTGTAAAACTAAAGCCTAATATAAAAGTCTAATATAAATTTTTTTTTGCTGAAATACTTCCTTACCCACCTTGTCTAATATGACAAAATTTCCCGGTAAATTGAACACCATGCCTCAAATTGTTTGCTCAGATACTTCTTCTCCCAACTTGTGGCTTCAGAACTTCCATGCACAATCAATCCAACTTGAAAGTTGTGTAAGATATGAAAGGGATCTCTTGTCTTGTTCACTACGAACACGAGTAATGAGTTCTTGAAGATAAGGGGATTTATATTATTAAACCATGGATCTTTAATGGACATTCAACAAGATGCTGCGGCACTTTCGTCTAGCCTTCACAACACATTGCATGAACCATCATCGGAAGGAGCCACCGTTAATGGGACTTCCACGTCCCTTTTGTCCCCCATGGGTTTTACCCTCCTGACGGCTGGTGCATTATGTTTTGAAGGCTCGAGAGATTATTTCCTGATCCTACAATCTCTACGTGATGTTTTTTGTGCTTTGTCTTCACTCACACTTGTCAAAAATTACTTTCCACAGATCACCCATCCTGAGACTTTCCCACCTCGATCACATGTAACTTTTAAATTCTTTATGGACAAGTCATTAAAAAGATAAGTGTACTTTGTTATAATCAAATCAATTCTTAAAAGCTTCTACACATACGCGTTCTCCAAGTATAACCAAATCTTAATACATATAAACGACCAAAAAGAAAACTTATCTCATGACATAACAAAAGTTCTATTTCTATAGGTTGATGCCTTTCGCCTTGAAAAACAGACTCAGCTTATCACAGGCCAGTGAACATGATGTTTATTCAGTAGATTGGGTGAACCATGAAAGTCTATATTAACAAACATGCTCATAAAGTCTCTCGAAGCAGCTTGCCACATCGCTCACTTGTCACTTGGAGGAGGCATTCTCAATGCTAAAGTAGTACAACATGAACCTAATCCTTTCAAAGTCCGGCTATGGCAGTGGGGACATTTGTAAAACTATACTACAACAGTTAATGGGCCAATTCATTCATTAGTCATTACTAACTCTTCCTTTGGAAGTCCATGATCTAATAAATGATTTCTCATAAAACGTTTAGAGTCTACGAAAATTGTGTAGCTGATTCAAAGAGCACATTTTCTCTTATTGAATTGGTTCGTGTGAGAATGAAAAAAACATCGACAAAAATCACAAAAATTAATTACAATTAAATAACCACTAAAACTGTTCCAACTTATTTCGGTTGATACATAATAAACATATAACACCGGACTCACTAGCTCAATTGCTCAAACACGTACGGTTGTACATGGTGTGGTTTTTACTTCACCAGAGTTTTTCCACAGGCCGGAACTCAATTCCTTGAATGATCAATCCACGCTTCCAATAAGGAGACGTAATGTCTATAATACTCAGTTCAATTTTTTCACAACCAAATTCATTGAATAAATCACCAATCTCTGCTTCTATCCAGCCATCTTGTCTCTCCTTTGATTTCTTTAGCTCCCTCCTTCCCCACAATTTTATCCTATCCGTAGACTCATCAAAGCATATGAATCGTTTAGTAGATTTTTCTCCCACGAAACCTATTCCAACTTGTATAGGCAAATCGCGGAAGCCATGACATCCAGTTCTTGTCTTGTACACTACGTAAGCCGAGTAATGAGTTCGTGGAGATAGGACTCGAGTATTCATCCAACCACGGATCTCGAAAGCACATACATCTAGAAGCTCCGGTACTTTTTTAAACCTTTCAACATTATTTACCATCATCATAATGCTAATTGTAACCATGCATGCCTTGTGTAGCAATCCATCTTAAACAAGAAAAAGGAGTATACCTAGCTTCGGGAATTGAGATCCATTGCCAATACTGAGGAGAGTTTCCCCATGTGATTGCGAGTTGCCTCGCAGATAACATGATACATCTCTTCCCACTCGCTTTCTCTAACCAGAAGCTCTATGTTTTATCATAAATTAGGTATGTTAATCAAAAAGTATTTGAAGGCCGGACTAATTGTAAAACTCATTAAAAAAACTAGACATACCTTTTGTCCATCTTCGATTAGAACAGGGTCATTGCACAAAGCTAGATAGAGCTCTTTCTTCAACGTGAAAACTTGCGACCCAAGAATTAGAGAAGAGTACTCCGGTGGAAGAAACTTCTCCCACACGCTATTGAACTCGGACGTTGACTTGAAGGTTTTAGAAACCGAAGCTGCAATGCACGCGTCCCGTGGACTTGTTAGAGATATTATGTTAGCGATGCAATCATCCGGTAGGTTATCAAATGGTGAAGACACTGAAACCCTCTCTTGTCCGATTTTACCGCCAGAACCAAAATCGAGTTTTTGCCCCATCGACGAACCAAAACACCAACAGAAGCTGAGAGATCCTAGGACTTATTACACTTCTGACTATTCGTGAAGTCGTCCTCTTATGTATCCGAAAATGCCCTTATTCTCATCAGTGGCACGCACGTCTTTCCTCGCAGCTCCATGTTTTACTGTTGGTCTTTGTTTTTGAAATTATAAAGTATAAACTAATGAGTATATATGTGGGTGGTTGATTTTTAAATTCAACTCTAAATTTGTGTTAGGTAGACAATTCATTAAATACAAAAAGGTGTTATTCGGTCAAATCCAATGTAACCCGGATCCGACGATTCCCGGGTTTGTGGATTTTAATAAATATATTTAATAAAAAATATAGATTTTAACATGTTCTTGAAGTTTTTTACTTAAAAATCCCAAGACGCAAAATTTTGAGTCCTTGTTATTTTGGAAAATTCATATTTAAATCAGGTAATTTATGCGTCTTATTAATTATTTCTATATGTTTTAAAAAACTAAACAAGTTAGAAACCTATAAATCTTGACAAAAGCACAACCTGAAATCATCAAACAATTCGTCCACCGCAAGAAACAAGTATTATTACACTACCGGCTTGTTGTAGGTCTGAATTCAATTCCTTGAATAATCAAACCACATTTCCAATAAGGAGACTTAATCTCAATAACACTCAGCTCAATTTCATTACAACCTTCTTCATTAAAGAATTCTCCAAGCTCTGCTTCCATCCACCCATCTTCCCTCTTCTTTGGTTTCATTACATCTCTCATTTCTCCCCTTTCTTTTTTAGCATCCTTATCCATATACCCATCAAAGTAGATGAGTTGTTTAGGAATTTCTTGTCCCACCAGTCCAACTCCCACTTCTACTGGCAAATCCGCCAAGCCAGGACATTTATTCACCGTCTTGAACACAATGTAAGCTGAGTAACGAGTTCCAAGAAATATGAGACGAGTATTCATTTTGCCACGAATCTCAAACCACCATACACTGAGAAGCTCTGCTACCTTTTCAAACCTGCGTATAACTTTTTCTGCTTTAAAAGTTAGATGAATGAAAGTGTCTAAAAGGTGATAATTTCGAATCCCGTTAATAGATGTATGCTCTCCTAAGGAAAATATAACATGGTTTGAACCTTATCATAATATATGATGTATGACTCTTGAGACCCAAAACTTGCTAATCACTAAAAAAATGAATGCAGATCTAAAAATGAAATAAAAAGAAGTTACCTAGATTCAGGAATAGAAATCCATTGCCAGTGTTGAGGACTGTTTCCCCATGTGATCGCTAATTCCTTCGCAGATACCATTACACACTTCTTCCCACTCGCTTTATCTAACCAAAAGCTCTTTGATTTTCAAAAACAAAGAAAAAAAACTCAAAACAATCAGAAAAAAAAATCAATAGAACACACATTATTGTTCCCATAATTATCTAACAGAAATCAATGAATATATAAAGTATAAACGGATATGATCAAATATGAGCATGTGTCAGGACAGATCATAAATGTATACATTATATACATTTTTGCCATCTTCGATTAAAAAATGATCGCAAAGAGCGAAATAGAGCTCCTTCGTTGAGAAAGCTCGCGGTTGTGGGATCATAGATGCATACCCTAGCGGTAGAAACTTCTCCCATATGCTATCCGACTGGACCGCGGATCCAAAGGTTTTCGAAACGGAAGCAACAACACACGCATCCCGAGGACTTGTAAAAGAGATTATGTTAGAGATACATTCCACTGGCAAGTCATCAAAAGGAGATGGCCCGGTCACAATATCCCCTCTGCCTTCAACTCTATATTCAACGCTGTTTTTTTGCCCCATACCCTGCGTTTGTATCAATCGTGTCTGCGTCCTAATAATGCTTGAGAGAGCCAGAGACTTGGTAATGCACTTATGACTCGCCTAAAGTCGGCTATACCGTTAAAGAAATAAAAAAACGACTTCTCTAAAGTCATCCCCAACCCTTTGCTTGTGGCAAAAGAAAATACAAAGGGGAAGAATGTATCTAACGTGGAGGGTACATGGATTATTAAAAAGTATAAGACATCCCACTATACATTAAAAGAGAAGTCACTTTAGTGATTTCTGCTGAGGTGGCACTCATATAGAGCTTCTCGGGAAAAACGTTATAATTCTATTGGCTGGTTTTTTTGAATTTTTCTTTTTCATTTATTTTAATCAATCGCTTATGTAGACAAGCCCAAAACTATTGTCGATTTCGTTAAGCCCATATATAGCTAGGGGATAATAATTATCGATTTAGTTTAGCCTTGGGTACCCGTTCGGGTTCAGGTTGGGTATTTCGGGTTTTTGGATATTTTAGTATAGAGGTGTAGAACCCGTTCGGGTATTTCTGTACTTCGGGACGGGTTCGGGTATTTTTAGTTCGGGTTCGATTATTTCGGATCTGGTTCGGATATTTAGATTTAAAAAAAAAATTAAAATTTTCATTTCTCAAGTTTCTTATATTTAAAAATATAACTTTCAGTTAACTAATTTTTTATTTTTAATAGATTGAATAGTTAATAGATTTGGACATAACATTTTAAAACTAAAAAGGCATTAATTTAGTTTTTTTTTTTAATTTCGGATGTAACTTTCGTTAATTTTTTAAATAAAAAACTTGACATGCATTTTAAGTGAGTAGCAAATCATTTTTTCGTAATTGTATGTATATCATATGAACTTAAAGTATGTGTAGTATCAATATAAATATTTTATATAAAATGAGAGATGTAAACTAAAAATATAAGGTTAATTATACATATGTTCGGTTATCTTCGGATATCCATTCGGGTTCGGGTATTATCCATTCGGGTTCGGGTATCCAATCTCTCCTTATTCAATACCCGTTCGGGTATTTTGCTACTTCGATTCGGATTTCAGTTCGGGTTTTTCGGATCGGGTTCTGGTGCCACTTCGGATATCGGGTAAAGTGTCCTCTCCTACTAATTAGGTTGTTTGTTTTTAATAACTTACCTTTCTAATATGGATTACTTGCGCAAGTTGAAATCATTAAATATGCAAATAACTTATTGACAAAATTTGTTTTTAATAACTTACCTTTCAAATATAGATTACTTGCGCAAGTTGAAATCATTAAATATGCAAATCACTTATTCACAATATGGATTACTTGCACAAGTTGAAATCATTAAATTTTATCGATTTAGTTTACCCTTGGGCAAGATTTAGAATTAAGACAAACTAGGTTAAGACCCGCGCCTTGCGCGGAATGAACATTATATATATAAATTATTTTATATATTATATGTTTATAACATATTATGAAATAATAAATATATATTGAATAATTAAAAAGTCATTATCTACTACTTATATAATTAAATTGGTGCGAACATATAAATAAATTTTATAAATCGAAAAAATATTTTTTCTATTTGATGTGATATATAATTAAATTTAAATGATAGTAACATATATATGGTGTATTTTAATATTAATATTTATTAGATGATGTTTTTTGCTCATATTTATTTTTTTATCATTTGTATATGTTATAGCAAAAAGTCTAAATTAGTGATAACAAAATTTTTACTGTGGGATTAATGGTTTAAGTAATTTATAATATTTTAATAAATTAAGCTGTCAATATTTTTTCAAAATTTTTATCAAAAAAATGTTCAAAGTAATTTCAAAATTAAGATATTTATGTATTTTTATATGGCATATAATTTAATTTAAAATGATACATATATTTATATGTCTTTTATTTTTGATACTTATTAAATGAGACTTTCAACTTATATTATTTTTTAATTATTTGTATCATGCCATAACAAAAGTTTTAAATCATAGATTGCAAAATTTGAATGTAAAACTTTTAACAGTTTTAGTAATTTATACTTTTTAAAAAAAATTCAAAATATAATATGTAAATAATTTTTTAAAATTTTTATTATATGGTTACTATGATTGTTTAATTTATTTTAATAGCTTAAAATTAAACAAATATAATTATAATACACACTTATTTTTATCAAATATTTATTATTCAAAATCATTAATTGTCATATATACTTTAGCCACATTAGGCAATTTCGTAATCTTATTTAAGGAAATAATGAAGCACATTAATAATGTATTTATTGTAGTTTAATAAAAAGCTTATTATATATTTGGATGGACCAACCTATTTCTCTAAGGATTCTAAGACTCATTCTAGTGATGACACGTGGCTACAAAAAATGTTACAATGCTTCTCAAATAATATATAGGGGATATTAAAAACTTTCCTTATTATTCAAACGGTAAACTTGTGCATGTTGATATCATATTTATTATATTGCTTACAAAATATTTTAATGTTTCTAATTAGGTTGTTTGTTTTTAATAACTTACCTTTCTAATATGGATTACTTGCGCAAGTTAAAATCATATCATATGCAAATCATTTTTTGACAATACACATTTAATATCTTTCTTTAAACGATTTTATTATTTATTATGCAAAATATTAAAATCATTAATATGAGAATAAATCGACTGTATATATATAGGAAATACCCAATGTCTTAAAATACAAACATTCTCTTTTCATTCTTTAAAGTATTATTCACAATCTCTCCTCTCATACTATTAAGGTATTACGACAATGCTGCTTGTGTGCTACGAAAAATGTGTTTAGACGCAAAGGCTCCTCTTCTTTAGAACCCTGAACTCAACTCTTTGTGTCTTGTCTCCAAAAAGCATGTCTGGTCTATCTTTTCCATGTGTTGAATACTGGTAACGACAATATGGTCTTCTTTTTTTATATGTAGACCAGGTCGTGAGAGTGATAGTGATCCAGAAAACCTTGATTGAACATGCTGAGAAGCTTTGCCAAGTTAAAGCAGTTCTTGAAGAGGTTCTTTAGTACTTTCTCTCTCTTTGTTGAATATTATCCGGGAAAGAATTACATAGTATCATTTAGTAATACTATTTTATATCATTTTTTTTGTTGAATATACTATCTTATAAGTAAGCTAGCTTTATGCATTTTTTATTTAATTCATGAGGTCATTTTCTCACAGCAGAGAACCTTTTGGAATGGCGCAGGGAGGAAATTTCTCAGGGATATACAGAAAAGTTCAACTGAAGCCGCTGAAGTGGGATGGTGAAGGCAAAGAATAAAGACCTGTAGAGGCCCTTATGATTCTTAAATACGGCGGTGTTCTAACTCACGCTGGTATAAAACAGGTGTTTACATATTCTACCATTTAATTTGTCATTGTTATATATATATACATATATATATATATATATATATATATATATATATATATATATATATGTTTTCCAAATATGGAAGAATTGTTTAACTTATCGACGTTTAACATCACTTGCCATATAATCTAATGAATATTACAAATAACAATTTATGGAAACTATTTTCGAAATTATTGAAAGACTAATAATGTTTTATTTATTACTTTTAATATTTATAACCTATAAAATAAAATGAACGAAATTTTATATAAGATAGTTATAATAGTTTTATCATCTACTTGATGAACTGTGTTTGAATATAATTATATAATAACTATTTTAAATATTACAAAATCCAAAAATGTTTATTAATATTATTTTTAAATTATTTATCATTGTTTAAAGAATAAAGTTATCATAATTTTAAAATAATTTATAAAATGCATTCAGGCAAAGTTGCACTTTCAAGAGTTAAGTCGAGATCTGGATTAAAAATCCTAATAACTGGTAAAGAAGGGAAGCCGAAGACAAAAACATTGAATGTTGTCTACAAACAAATTTTTCAGAATATTCCGTAGTCACGGTACGTAATTTTAATCTACTTTTTTCAAATACAAATTTTAAAATATATAAACTGTTACAATTATTTATTTTTTGTATTTGCCAGATGAGTTGTGATGAGTTAGGAGATCGATGACGGTATGTCAATTTAATATTATTTCATGTTTAATAAAATTTAGAAATTTATAAATCTATCAAATAATGTTAACCCGTCAAATTGCTTACAAAATTTATTTATTTTTTTGCACGTTTCTAATTGAATTTGCTTTCTTTATCGAGAAATGTACTTCATAATTTATATTATTTATGGATAATATTTTGATTTTTATTATATTTTCTTTTAATATGTCTACATAAATGTTTGTTTATAATTTATGGAAAAATAATATTATTCACCTAAAATAAAGAATTACGAAACATATACAATACAATTCTAATTAATGATAATATAAAATCTGTTAATTCTACAACTATACACTATTTATTCCATTTTTTGAATGAAAGTATCTTCGTAAACCCACAAAATATTTTGTGACGTTGTAATTATACACACACACAATATCTGCATCTTCATACTGACGTTACTGTGTTCCCTCTCGTGAGGTACAGGCCGAGAGAGACCACAAGGTGCAAACCGATCATGTTCTTATGCCCGCACAGGGTGCGGACCGGTCACCTAGTATAACTTGTTTGCAAACACATCTGCATTTGTATAATAGATTAAAAGCATGTTCTAAGTTTACATTTAATAGATGAAAACACACACAAATTCACTTTATTGAATTGATTTCATACGAGAATGAAGAACATAAAAAAAAAATCACAAACCTCACAATCCACAAACTTTAAATCATGTCACAAGTCTTTTTCCAAAGAGATTACAACAGAACATCAAACCGGTTTTCCACCACACTAAACCGGTATCGATTTACCGACAATCCCTTGGCCGGAATTCAATTCCCTGAATGATCACACCGCACTTCCAATTCCCTGAAGTAATGTCAACAATACTCACTTCAATTTCATCACAACCTTCTTCATTAAAAAAATCTCCAATCTCTGCCTCTATCCACCCATCTTCCCGTTTCTCCGATTTCATTAGCTCCTTTCTTGGCCACTGTTTGTTTACATCGTTAGACAAATCAAAACATATGAAATTTTTAGGCATATCTTGTCCCTTGAACCCAACTCCAACTTGTATTGGCAGATCCCGGAAGCCATGACGTTGGTTCCTTATCTTGTATACAAAGTAAGCTGAGTAGTGAGTTCCCGGAGACAGGACTTGAGTATTCATAGTACCACCCATCTCAAAAGCACATACGTTGCGAAGCTCAGCTACTTCTTCAAACCTGCACCAAAGTGTATTTATGTAATCATTACATATCTTAGGTTAAGGGTTTTGTTTTATAGTTAACATATTATCTATAATATAATTGTATAGTGTAACTTAATTAGTAAAGGAAAAATGTTCACCTAGATTCAGGCATTGAGATCCATTGCCAATACTCAGGACTTGATCCCCATGTAATCCATAGTGCTCTTGCAGCTAACATCACACACTTCTTCCCACTCCCTTTCTCTAGCCAGAAGCTCTTTGATTTTCAAGAATAATAAATTAAAAATACCCTCAAAACAATGAGCAAATATTGAATAGTTGCATAAATCTGAACTTCACTTACTACCAAACTATTCTTAGATAATATCAGATAGAATCACATCCTTGTTCCCATAATTCTCTAACATAACAAAAGAATGATCAATCTAAAGACGGATCACTATGCGCAAAACATATAAACAAAGTGCAAAACCTATGGATGGGACAAACCTTTTTGCCATCATCGATTAGAAAATGATCGCAAAGAGCGAAATAAAGCTCTCTCTTTGATGAGAAAGCTCTCGATGCAGGAGCCAGAGAAGTATAATCCAACGGAAGAAACTTCTCCCATACACTATCTGACCGGACCGCAGATTCGAAGGTTTTGGAAACCGAACTAGAGACGCATGCGTCTCTAGGACTTGTAAAAGCGACTATGTTTGAAATGCAATCTTCCGGCAAGTCATCAAAAGGCGATGGCCCGGTAATGATCTCTCCAACGCTTTGGTTTTGTCCCATCAACGAACCTGATACTTCCTTATCTTTTGCCTTTAGAGTCAACGCCGTGCTTTGTCCCTGCCGACGAACCGAAAATTTCTTTGCCCTTGCCTTTAGAGTCAACACCGTGCCTTGGCTCTACCATCGAACCGGAAACCTCTTTGCCTTTGCCTTTAGAGTCAACGCCCTGTGTCTGGCCCATAGATGCGTCTGTCTTGTATTCTTTCTTCATCTGGAAGTTGAGACTATAAAAAATTTGTCCAAACTCGTCTAAGATGAGTCTCTGCCGTTGGGAAAACTAATTAAGAAAAATAAAGACTTGTTTAAAGTCGTCCACACATATGTACTACACTACCCTTCTTTGCAAGTTTATTCTCTTTCCTCAGGTCTCAGTGGCGAACCAGGATTATTCTCTTTCCTCAGGTCTGAGTAGTGCCGAACCTACAATACTCAAGGAGAGGGCAAGAGCCACTATAAAATTTTCATAATTAATTTGTTTGATATGCTTAAATTTTAGTTATTTTTTCTTAGTAAATATTATTTTCTAGCTATATTTTTAAACTTATATAAAATTTACTTCCATCCTACATCCGACGACGGGTAATGTTGGTTTTGGATTTTGGAAATATTGTAGAGTAACAAACCATATGATAAAGTCAAGTCATACAAACAAGCATATAAAGATGATCATGATATAAGATTGTTTCCCAATATATATAACAACGTTTTTAATTTACGTAGATATAAGACAAATACCAAAGCATAACCGGAATAATCGGACTGTTCTCCCATTGCAGAAAACCGGTTTACATATAATAACTAGCAAGGATCAACATTAAGATTTAAAAAAAAAAAATCAAATTCGAAAACATTACACAATCCACAAATGACATAACAGTTTTTTAAAAATTGGTTAGACATTTAGACTCAAACGAAAGCATAATCTGAAACATCAAACCGCTCTTTCACCCCAACAAACGCCCTGGTTACCCACATCCTCCACTGTAGTGAGCAAAGTTGGAGCTTAACATTCGGCAAACTTGTTGTTCTCACCACCTTAACTCTTACTCAACCAAATCATTATACGTTATAATAAACACAATTCAACACACTGTTTTTGTGTGTTAAAAAAAAAACAAACACACTCTTTTTATCTCTTCACTTAATCGCTTAATCAATTGTCAATATTGCCAAACATGATCCGGTTGTATTCAACCGACTGTTCTCGGCCTTTGGATTGTCGCAGGACGGATTTCAATTCCTTGAAGGATGAAACCACTCTTCCAATGGCGCAACTCGGTCGCAATAGCACTCATCTCAAATTCATCACTATTCATCAATCCTCCTTTATTGAAGAATCTCCCGAGCTCTATCTCCCTCCAACCATCTTCCCTCTCCTTTGGTTTCTCAAAGTACCACGTCCGCCTCCCCTTTTTTAAGAACTGCCCATCCGTGCTCACATCAAAGCAAAAGAATCTCTTAGAAGCTTGTTTTCCAACCACTCCAACTCTAGCTTCTATTGGCAGATCCGTAAAACCCTCTTTAAACACAATGTAAGATGAGTAATGAGTTCTTGGAGATAGTTCATGAGTATTGATCGTGCCACGAATCTCAAACCAACATACATCATTAACCTTTGCAACTCTTTCAAACCTGCATATCACAAACGGAGAAGGTTAGTTATAGGGATGTCAAATGGAAGATAGACTAAACATGGGCTGATTAAGTTCCGTTTCATTAAGAATAAAAAGCAGATTGGACCGTTGTGGCGGCAAATATTTTTTTTTGTTCAACGATAATTTAAAATTTTCTGTCAAATAGATTAGGAGAATAGTCTATTTCCTAATTCAATAAAAATTTACAAATATTTTACAAAAAGTAAACAAAAAAAAATCAAATCATCATAGAAATACAATACCTAGATCCAGGACTAGTAATCCAATCCCAACAATGAGTATCATTTATCCATTTGATATAGAGGCTCTCCGCAGATAACATGATACACCTCTTCCCGCTTGTGTTCTCTAACCAGACGCACTTTTGATTTTCATGAAAAGGCCAAATCATCAGAAAAATCCAATATTAACACGATGATTTAGAAAGATTTTAATGGGGAGCACAATATTTTTTTTTTTAGATGGGGAAGGGGGGGAGGACACTTTTTCACTAAAATATATTTAATCAAAATAACTGAGTTACTTAAAAAAATAAAAATAGTAGGGGGGTGGTGACCCCTACCATCATATACCTTTTTGCCATCTTCGATTAGAACAGGATCGTTGCATAAGTAAAAATAGATCTCCATCTTGGACGAGGAAGCTAGCGATGGAGGAATCATAGATGGATACTCTAGGGGCAGAAACTTCTCCCATATGATATCTGACTTAACCGCAGATTTAAAGGTTTTTGAAACCGAGGTGAAGACGCACGCATCACGTGGACTTGTGAAGGAGACTATGTTGGAGATGCAATCCTCCGTCAAGGTGTCGAAAGGCGACCAATCCGAAACATTAATCTCTCCTCCGCCTTCGCCGCTAGATTCAACGCTGTGAGTCTCCGACATCATCACTATATTTGGAAGATTGAGAGAGAGGTCAACGACTCAAAAGACATTACTTATCTGACTTGTTCATCGTTAAAAAAGGTCGTCGGCACGCACATATATATTACTATGAAAATGGTATTTTCAAAATATTCTTACTTCTTTGCATGTATGTAACGATGATATCAGTGAAACGACAACGTTTCTATATTGGGCAATCCATCTTTGGGCTAAGAGAAGCAAGAGCCCATTAATAATTTGTAAGACTCTTCAAATCGTTAAGCTCGTCTTTAGGCCCAGCTATTTTCAACGTTCATCAACGGGAGGCTTCTAAGTATCAATGCGCGCGTCTAATTCACGCTCCTCGTTTTTGGATTCTCTTCACAATAATATAATCTCAGGATTGGTTGGTTTTGGATTTGGTTTGGGGAAAAATCTAAACTAAAACAAACCAAAACTATAAAAGGTCAACTCATGTGGACAAAATAATATGTGTATAATATTTTAAGCATAGTCTGACTCGTTATTCCAGAGAAGTAAAAGAAATTAAAACAAAATAAATAAAAGTGGAAAAGCGAAAGGGATTTCTCAATATTTTTAATTTGAATTTCCGAAACATAATAATAATAATAAAAACACACGCCTTTAATGTTGGAAGCAAACGACACACAAAAAGGAACCTCAAAGCCCAGACGTTAATCCCCGCCGTAACAACCCCGCTTCCTCCGCCACGAAGCTTGACTAAGATTCCCGTAGCGTTTCTCTTTCTCTTCATCACAGGTTAAACCCTTGCAGCTCTCTCTACTTTCTTAATCTTTTGATTTGCTTTTCCGCAAGATTGAGAGATCTAAGTGATTTGATTACTGTTAGATTTGTTTGAATTATTTTTTTTTAAAATTAAGATGTTGAGAAATTTAATCTCCTCCTTTTACTTGATCGTTTCCGTGAAGATCATTAACTTGTGGTGCTTTTGAAATTACTTATAAGCTAAGCTTCTTTTTGTCGTCTCTTTGCTTATTATCTCTGCCTTTGTTCTTTTTCCAGATATCTCCCAGTTTCTATTTATTTTCATGTCCCTATAGTTTAACCTTTCTTCTAATTCTCCCCACTTGTTTTTTTTATTGACAATGTTGATTTTGTTCCTCTGATTTCAGTTTTTTTTGGCTGAACTCACAGATGTCAAATTCATTGGAAGAGCCAATAGAAGAAGATGATACCTCAGACTCTGTTCCTCACTTGAGGGAAGATAATGAATCTGTTCGGCTAGTTGTTGTAACCCATGAAGCTGCTTCTCAACCTGAAACCGTATCTCAATCAGAAGAGATGAACAGTAGAAACTTGTTGTGGTGGTGGTTTAAAGCTTTGTGTCTATGTGCACTTACTCTCTTGCTCACTCTTGTTTTCGCCAAATGGGGTGTTCCCTTTGTATTCCAAAAGGTGCTTCTGATTCTCAAGTTTCAAGAACGTTTGTTTCCATGTCTCTTGCTAAATAGTTGATTGTTAGGTTCTTATTCCGATCTTACAATGGGAAGCAACTGCATTCGGCCGTCCTATGCTCTTCATTGTCCTCCTTCTTTCCTTAGCCTTGTTCCCCGTCTTCTTGATCCCTTCCGGTCCATCCATGTGGTTAGCCGGTATGATTTTCGGTTACGGTCTCGGTTTTGTCATCATCATGGTTGGAACCACTGTTGGCATGGTTCTTCCTTACTTAATCGGCTTAATGTTTCGTGATCGTCTCCATGTAAGAACTCTTTTTTCTTTCAAGTTATTATGATGGGTTTTTTTTTCTTAGTTTATGATTTTTGTTGTTTATACAGCAATGGCTAAAAAGATGGCCTCGTCAAGCAGCTGTGCTTAGACTAGCTGCAGAAGGAAGCTGGTTCCATCAGTTCAGAGTCGTGGCTATCTTTAGGATCTCGCCGTTTCCTTACACCATCTTCAACTACGCTATCGTTGTGACTAGCATGAGGTTCTGGCCTTACTTGTTCGGTTCAGTAGCAGGGATGATACCTGAAGCTTTCATCTACATTTACAGGTCAGTTATTACTTACTCTCCTCGGAATAAAACAGTTTCGTTCATATAAAATTGGAAATATTCATATGCAGTGGTAGGTTGATCAGAACATTCGCTGATGTGCAATACGGACATCAACGTTTGACAACGGTAGAGATTGTGTACAACGTAATCTCCTTGATCATTGCGGTTGTGACCACTGTGGCTTTCACTGTGTACGCTAAAAGAGCTTTGAGGGAGCTGCAAAACGCAGATGCTAATGAAAGTGGAGAAGTTGAGGTAAGGAATGAGGCGAGGTTTGAGATGAAGAACGTTGTTCAACATGAAGATAGCCATCGGGGTTTGGGTTCTTCTCATGCATTGCCTTAACTGAAAACTCTCACTAATGATAGATTTGTATAAAGCTTAATGTTGATTTGTTATTCAGCAGGAGTAAGAAGTAAATAACAAAAAAAGGAATATCCGAATATTTCTGATGTAGTAAACCAGGAAGACTAGTCAAAGTTTGTATTGTAAACAATAGTGTTGCTAATTCCAGTTACTGAAATAAATAAGAAGCAACTATTTTTTTTTTTCTTGCCCAATTCGGTTTTTGGACTTCTCGGTATGTTCTTTTAGGAGTTTTTGTTTTTGTTTTTGTTTTGAACAGTTTGATTCAGGACACATTGGACTTAATTTGGTTTGATCTATTAGACCAAAATAGAATAATTCTATAACAAAATTAAGTTTTACTCCAATTGTATTTTTTTTGTCATCACTCCGATTGTATTTTAAAATAAAATATAGATTAATGAACAATAAATACATAAATTATTTTATTTATAGAGTAAACATATTTCTACTCTATTATATAGTATAAAATAAAAGAGTGTTGAAGTATTTTTAATCTAAATTTTATTTTATAGTGAAAAATAATACGGGTTGGAAACGCTTATAATATGTTTATGATTCAATTTGAATATTCTTTAGATTAGGTTTGGATGAAGTATTTAGTATCCAGAAATGTAACAACATTGGATTCATTTTGGTTCGTTTTTCTTTTTTTGTTCAGCTCGACTCTAGATTCAGTTCTTATATATAATTTGAAACCGATATATAAAATGACATGACATAGGCGATGATTGGTTGGTGTAGCGGTAGAAAATTCTCGGCTGAATTTATTTTGTAATATTTATTCATGTAATATAATTGTTAGCTTTAAAACCTAAATGAGAAGAACAAAAGATATTTTTACAGTAATATTTTTCTATAATTTTAAAATATTACTGTAGAAAATAAAATATAGCTAAAATTTTGGACGGATTCACTAAGAGCATGACTGGTTTTTCGGCTACCATCCACAAACGCAGTTTTTGCGGTTCGTAGCAGTTGACAGTGTTTCGAAACAATCATACAAACCACAACATATCGCTTCAAACCGTTTTGAACCTTTTAAAATCAAAATCTGGTTCCAGCTAGCGTTTGCGGTTGTGGACGGTTGCCGATAGATAAATAAATATAAAATATTTTTCAAATATATTTTAAAATTTTAAAATGGAAATATTATAAAAATATATATATACACATTTTATGTATTAATTTAAATTCACAAACAGTATCATAATTTTTTTATAAAAACTTTTAACTAACTATTCATTAGAATTTTAAAAATCAATATACATACATATAAAGATATACACACATATAAAATGAAATAAAATATTCTTTTAAAAGTTTTAATAAAAATCTTCAAAATCATTTATTAAAACTATAACTTTCAACTAATTTAAAAAATTAAAGAAATAAACATAATATTATTATTAATCATATTATTGATAATTATTATATTTTATTACAATAGTATGTTTTTATATTTTTATAATGTTATAATATGTTAATATTGATAATTTATTATTAAACCGTTACAATATCTTATAATTAACCAGTCACAAATATTCTACAAACGTAACAATTTTTAAACATTATGCCAGTCATGCAAAACGCTTGATAACACTTAAAATTTGCAACCAGCCGCATCCTCAAACTCACGCATCTGCAATTTCAACCGATGTGTTTGAACCAGTCGAGTCCTAAATTAATATAAAACATAAATGATAATTTTAAATAACGTAGATTAAGGCTTCGAATGGTATGTAGATCAAGTAGAACAAGTGCATATCATGCAGAACAAATGCAGATCTAACTATTTAAGTTAATTTATCGAATAAGTGTATTTAACCGAATGTTAAAAATAATTTTGTAAATTAAATATCTAAAACAAAAATACAAATTTTAATCAATTATTTTTTATTAATTTAATAAACACAAAGAAAGTTTAAACATTATAAAAAAAGGTAAACACAGTTACAACAAAAAACCGTAAAACAAAAAAATTATCATTCTAATAAATATATTGAAATTTGAAATTATATAAAATTCATTAAAATGATAAAGAGTATTCATTTTCCTTTTAATTATTTTATAGTCCAAATTAAAATCCAATTAAGATCCAAAGACCTTAATTAGGGCTGGACATAAAACCCTAACCTGAATTTCGAACCGAATCTGAACCGAAAAACTGACTCGTACCAAGTCCAAAATGTACAAAAATATATGAATGGGTTTTGTAGGGTGTTATAAAATATATCCGAACCGAAAGTGTTATTAACTGAACCCAAACGGGTGAAAAAACTGAAAAATATCTAAAAAAACTGATCTCAATGTCCAAATTTATATAAAAAAAATATAAATATTTAAAAAATAAATATATACTTAAAGTATTAAATTTCATATTTATTTTGATATGATATCTTCCAATAAATATTTAAAATTTAAATAAGTATCTTAAATACTTCATTCTAAGTATATAACTATATTTTTTATGTTTTTCTTTTAAACTTAAATTTTATTTTTGGTATATCCGAACTGAGATGATATAATCTGAATCCAAGCGATATATGGTTAATTTATATGGAAATATTATTTACTTTTTGTAAACATTATACATAATTTTACTGTTCATATTAAAAGGACCAAAACAACATATCCATTATACAAATTGCAACAATTTTTTTTAAAAACTATGAATATGCAAACTAAATATATCTAATTTTCTATTAGCATATTTATAGAAGATCATATAAATAAGAGTATCTATTTTATATATCATTGCTATAAATAAACTCAGCTAAAAAATAAATTGTTATATAAATGAGAAATAATAATATTAAATCATACATTTAAAGAGATTTTTGATTAATTTAAAAGTTAGTGAAATGAGTTAAATGAGCTTTTAATAAGTAAAAAATAAAAAGAAAAAACATGCTGGTAATCACATCCCACCTGCATCCGACCCTTGCCCATTTTCTTCTTGCCCATGCAGTTCAAAATTAACACATTAATGTATCTGCGTGCAGTTTTTTAATTATTTTAAATTATAATTTTATTTTGGTCTGCATTTTAAATGTTGAATGGGTAACAAATGCAGTACAAACTGCAAATTAAGCAATCTGCATGTATCTTGTATTTTGTTCTACATTTCATTCATAGCTTAAAATTAAAGTTAAAAACAGCAGAAGGGCAGAACCAATCACTCCATAATCATGTTCAAAAATTTTAACAGAATGAATCCGATCCAAAACGTGTCGTGGGTTTGGATGTCGAACCTATTTTCTGCCCACCACTATTTTTGTATAGGACTGGACAAAAAAAAACGAATTCGAAAAACTGAACCTGATACCGAAAATTAGTTCCGAATCCGAAACAAAATTAAATATCCAAACGGGTTCAAAATTGGTATTTAGAGAACCAAAACCGATTATTGATCCATACATGGGAGTTATTGAGACAAGTGGATTATTAGATTTGGAACAAACATGGTGTAGCACCTGCAACACCTCGACTCTTCCACCGGTGGGAATCTCAACGACACAACTCACCCCGTGGATCCTATGGCACCTTTGGCTTGCGAGAAACAACGTGTGTTTTAACAACAGACATGTAGCACCGCAGGACACTCTAACGAAGGCAATGGCGGCAGCACGCGAGTGGACCACTAACCAAGTAAAGGAGATAAAGACTAGCCGGAGCCTATTACGACAAGAACCAACAGCGGTGGGGACTTCTCTGTTACAAACAGATGCGGCGTGGAACTCAACTACTTTCATTGCAGGTTTAGGATGGGTGATAAAGAAGGGAGGAGAGACTACGACATCAACCTCCTTTTCAAAGTTTGTGGGATCCCCGCTGGTTGCAGAGAGCATGGCCATACGAGCAGCTTTACATAACTGCATAGATGCTGGAATTACGAGAGTAAGGTGTGAATCAGATTCCACCCAACTAATCAAGGCGATAACTTCTCCCTCGGGGAACATGGAGATCTATAGCATCGTGGCAGATATTTTGAAGCTCACTCTGTATTTTGATGTTTTTTCTTTCCACTGGATATCTAGGGAAAAGAATAGAGAGGCTGATTTTTTAGCCAAGCAATGTTTAGTTGTATCACAGGCAGTGGCCTTAAACTCTGGTACCTAACTTTTAAGAAGAATTAATGTTACTGTGTTTCAAAAAAAAAAAATGTATCTGCGTGAAGTTTTTTAATTATTTTAAATAATAATTTTATTTTGGTCTGCATTTTAAATGTTGAATGGGTAACAAATGCAGTACAAACTGCAAATTAAGCAATCTGCATGTATCTTGTATTTTGTTCTACATTTCAGTCATAGCTTAAAATTAAAGTTAAAAACAGCAGAAGGGCAGAACCAATCACTCCATAATCATGTTCAAAAATTTTAACAAAATGGATCCGATCCAAAACGTGTCGTGGGTTTGGATGTTGAACCTATTTTCTGCCCACCACTATTTTTGTATAGGACTGGACAAAAAAAAAACGAATTCGAAAAACTGAACCTGATACCGAAAAATTAGTTCCGAATCCGAAACAAAATTAAATATCCAAACGGGTTCAAAATTGGTATTTAGAGAACCAAAACCGAACCCGATCCAAACCGAAGTATTTTGGGTGCCCGAATGTATCTGAAATAGATTTATATATCTAAATATATTGATTATTTTTTGGTTTAATGCATATTAAAAACATCCAAAATATATAAAATACTTTTTAGTTATCCAAAATACTTGAAGATATCTACAAATAGTCATAAGCAAGTATCAAAAATAGCTAAAATATACTCAAAATATCAAAAATACTTGAATTATCTATTGGGTTTTTTATGACAAAAAAAATCTATTAATTTTATATCCAAATATTCAAACCAAACCAATATATATATTAAGTTTAGTTATTTTAGATATGTTATTCAAATTTATATGTAATATATTATTTGTTTATAGATTTTGAGAAACTTAATGTATATAATGAATTTTAAAATTTTAAAATAATTTAAATGAGTTATCCGAACCGGAACCGGTAAAGATCCGAACTGAGTAACCGAAATTTAGAAATATCTGAATGAGGCTGAAATTTTTGATCCAAAAATCTTAAACCCGAATGAATGAGTACCGAATTCGAATGGGTATCCGATCCTGTCGTCTGGGTGGGTTTGGATTTCGAATCCTGTTTTCTGCCCACTACTATTTTTGTAGATTAAAAATTTCCAGTATTGGCATAAACTTGTTGGCCTTCGCCGAATCGTTTTCAAGAAAATTATTTGTTGGATTTGCTTTGACACAAAAAGTCAAATATAATAAGCCTTTTAAATATCGACTAGCGCCCGCCATATCACCGATTCATTTCCAAGTAGCCACTTCCATTTTCAAGATCTGAATAACCAAAGTGTCAGAATCTGTGTAGAAATCTTTTTTCCTAAATGGTAAATCACTTCTTCTTCCTTTAGTTATCAATATTTCATCATCTTCATTCAGCTTATTCCATTTTTTCACATCGTTGACTTTTTATTTATTTTCAGGCGTATACCAGCGAAGAAATGAAGGAGAAGCTTAAGCTATACTCTTACTGGAGAAGCTCTTGTGGCCATCGTGTGCGTATAGCGCTCAGTTTAAAAGGTCTCGCCACATTGTTTCAAATATTTTTTGCATCTTGTAATTGTTTTTTCTTGGATCTATAGATGTTCTTTGACGTTCGATTTTTTCTCTTATAGGGATTGAATATGAATATATACCAGTGAACTTGCTCAAGGGGGAGCAGTTTGATCCAGGTTGGTAGATTCCATTTTCTATCGTTTGGTTTATTCTCAGACTCAAGGAAAAAAATAGCAGAACTGAAGAATTTATATTAGAAAAAAATGTACTATGTATTAGGCTAGACCGTACTTCGTGAATGTGAATGTGTGTAAATATGAAATGTATAGATTATGTTTTAAAGTGTCCTCCGATAACTTAGATATGTATTTTATTTTATTTTGAAAAAGGGCTTAACTTCGATTTAATTTTTTATTATTATACTATGGAAAAAGAAACCTTTAAAACATCTCAAAGCGTAAAATAATTATTTGATCCTCAAGATTTCATGAAGATCAATCCAATGGGTACTGTGCCTGCGCTTGTTGATGGAGAGGTAGTGATTACTGATTCTTTTGCCATTATTATGGTAAGTAAGCTAAAATCAGTCATTTATGTTCGTTTTGTAAATTATTCTATGGAAAGTTTTCATCAAACATTGGTTTTGTGGTTTTCTTGATTGACAGTATCTAGATGAGAAGTATCCTGAACCCCCGTTGTTACCTCGTGACCTCCATAAACGAGCTCTAAATTACCAGGTATCTTTTGGTTCAAGAAACACTACAAACTGTATGCATACAACGAAAGTATTGGTTCTTTTAAAAAAATTTTTTATATCAGGTTGCGAGTATTATCTCCTCTGGTATACAGCCACATCAGAATCTAGCTGTTATTGTAAGGACATGAAACTGATTATAACTTCAGACTCCTTAAACTCTTATCATTGTTTGCGTTAAAGATAAAACATGACAAGCTACGTTTTTGTTTCTTTGTTGTTGTACACATAGAGGTACATCGAGGAAAAGACAAATGGTGAAGAGAAAATTGCTTGGATTAATAACGCTATCAGAAAAGGATATACAGGTAACATAATCAAGAACCAAAAGACTTGTTGTTAAAAATGTTTTAGTTGAGATTTTGGTGATTATTTTTCTAATAATTAATAGTATTACACTTATATATATGTCTCTCAGCTTTGGAGAAGCTCTTGGTGAATTACGCTGGAATATATGCAACTGGTGATGAGATTTACTTGGTATATTGCTCTATCTCCTCTATGCTAACTCTCTTTTTTTCCAAGATTCGAAAAGCATAGTGATAGGTTTAAAAACTATGGGTTTTGACTTTTTTTGCAGGCTGATCTGTTTCTAGTAGCCCAAGTCCATGGTGCTATGATCAAATTCAAGATTGATGTGGTAATAATATAACTCTTTCTTCAATGTTTCTCATAACATCGCTTACTTGTAGCAGTTCTGTAAAAACATGTTTAATTTAGTTTTGTTTTAGCAAAACATATGGACTACAAAGCTTAACAGCCCAAATTTAGTTCTTCCAAAGCCCATATTTTTTGAAGGTATGATCAGACCTTTATTGGTTTTCGATGGTTGGGTTAGTTTGTCAGATATTTCCGGTGGGTACACCGAGAATTCTTCTTGTTGCATAATGCCATATCTCTCCTGTGGGATGATTTTACTGGTGGGTTCACCAGGCCTTGTTTCGATTTCACCATCCTTCTCTAGCGAGAAGTGTCCTTTATCACCATCCCTCCTCTCTGTGAAAGGAGATGTTTTCTTGGTTTCACTACCAAGTATCAGTTTCAGTTTCTTCACCGGTTTGCTATCTTGTGGAGCGGTCTGTACGGGGCCTGAAGATGCAATCAAGATTACTCATGTTTTTCTTGTAGGTGAAAGCTGGCTCTCAACGTCACTTGTGACTATTTCTCAGCTGTCCGACTTTGTCGTGAAAGCTTTATCGACGCAGTCAAGCTTTGTCCTGATTTCGCTGTCATCTTCTCTTGAAGAACTATCTATCTTAACTTATTTTGTTAGAGTTGTTTATGTTTTTATCCTAAGAGGATGGCTAATTCCCTCAGTTTCTTGTAACCAAACAAGTTAAGTATGAATGAAAGTAAGTTGTGTTTCAAAAAAAAAAAAAAAAAAAAAAAATTTAGTTTTTTTCTTACAAAAATAAAATTTAGTTTTGTATGATTTATTTGTCACAGGAACCGTACCCGACTCTTGCGAAGTGTTATGAGTCATACAAGGAACTGTCTGTGTTTGAAGATGCAGTCCCAGCCAAGCAGCCAGATGCTCCAGCTCCAATGATTTGATTATGCGAAACAGAAAAAACCTTGTAACATTCATGTTTAATTATTTTCAGTTTCCTTTCAAATGATCACAATATAATTATTACAAAGTTAGTTTCACAAAGCTGCCTAACAGAGCCCTAGTGACTGTATTGCACTATTAGCTATATATTTTAAGTGGAAAAACAATTTATTCTTCCTTCAGCTACTTTTATACCAATCAGGTGAAACATTTTTCCAACTTTTACTTTGGTCACTGTTTAGAAAAGAGTAAAACAACTTGTGCTTTTTCCCTCTTGATTTGTGAAAAAAAAATGTTGTGCTGAATTTGTTTTTTTTTTGTTTTATTATTGACTCTTACATTTTCCTCTCATTTCCTCCAACTTTAATCCTCTTCTTATTATTTGATGAGAAATTTTATAAATAAACCTTGGTTTCATGTGTGATTCACAAGTTTGTCATTATTTATGTGTTACATTCTACATCACATCCTTTTTTAATAGCCTTCTTTAGCTTAGACTAATTTACATGTCATGCTATTGGCACAAACATATAGTATATGTTTCATTTTATACATCTTTATTCTAAGCATCTTGCCTAATATCCTAACCGCATATCTTAGCCGAACGGGTGGTTAGCAAAAGAAACATAAGTCATTCACTTAAGAAATGTATCCCATGATAAATTAAACCAAACGCATGATTCCTTTATTGTATATTCTCGATTTGCCGACCATGTTCTTGATTATATTATCTATAGAATAAAAATTATAATCTCTTTTATTGCATATTTTCTATTTGTCGACCATAAAAACTATTAGTTATGTATAAATTTGAATATGGAAATAACATAATCAATAATATACATAATCTATATTCGGGTTGTCTATTCAAAAATGTATTTTGTATTTTTATAATGCATACATTTGACCATAAAGATAACATAATCAAAAATATAAGTACGTATATTCGATCATGTCAAAAATATAAGTATTTGACCATATAAATAACATAATCAAAAATATTATCTGAATTTACTAGGAATGGAGATAACATAATCAAAAATATGTTAATTTGTGTTATCATATAAATTTGGAAAGAAAACATAAATAACATTCGCCATGATTGATCGTTTTACTATATGAACATAGCCTAAGATCTTAAATCTTAATGGTCAAAGAGGAGATGCTATATTTGATCCCAATTTTCAAATAATTATGGATGTTGACCAATTAGGAATTTATTTTGACTTCATTTTAGGCATAAACTTTTTTATTAGATTAGTCAATTAGGGATTTATTTTAACTTCATTTTAAGCATAAAAATATTCATTTGATTATTCAATTTAATAGATGATTAAATTGAAATATTAATGATAATGACATTATTTCGTAAACAAGCTAAATATCAAAATATATATGTCTATACGCAGTAGACGGGATAAGTGGGATTGATATTTGATCATACAAATCTAGGAATACAATACGCTAAATAATTTGTGAGTATAATACGATTATAGCTACTTCTACTTTATCAAACGCAGGATATACAAAATTTATGTTGCTAAAGTTTATACATATTAAAAGCCTTATGCAGTATTCATTTTGTGTTAAATGATCATCTCATCCCGCGCAAGACGCGAGTTATTACCTAGTTATTCTAGCATTTGCCAATCACACTTCATATTCATTCATTGCAAAGAAAACATCATGGAACGGTTCTGATTGCCTTCAAGCTTTTAAATCTAGTGGTTCCAAATGAATTTTGACCAAAAAAATGGTTCCAAGTGAATGATACAGCTGCTTACTAAACCTTTGTCTAATAGAAACTTTAAAGGAAACAAAAAGGTTTTTCTCTATGTATCTTTTTTAAGAAAATTATTTAATTGAATTTTTAAACTCTTAACTAAAACTAATGATTCCAAATGAATGATACAGCTGCTGAATTGGGCAAAGTATTTGCTGCTGGACTTTTTTAGTAAAAGGCTTCAAAGCTTTCTAAAGGTTTCAACCCGATTGTGTTAAAAATTGGTTTGCGTTTCGAATTCTCTCTGTACTACACAATAGCTTTATGAATCTGTGAAGAAGAAGAATTCAATTTTTGTTGATCTTCCCGTGCCTTCACTCAGTTTAGCTTTGAGTGATTATAATTCTTTGAATATGCGGATCCAGGCACAGAGAAGAAAGAGAAGATGAAGCTCTAGTGTGCTCATAGTGTCCGTATTGCCCTTCCTTTAAAAGTCTTTCTCGCCCATGACTATTTCTTTCCCTTCTACTCATTTTGTGACCTGATAATGTTTTTTCTTTTCCATCTGAATTGGTACTTTAGTTTCCAGTCTTTGTTTTGATTCGGATCCAGTTCATGAATCAAGGCCATGCTGTAAATCTTTTAAAGTTGATAGTTTACTGCTATTACCACCTTGATACAATGTTTATATCGACCTCTCTAATTATATCGTCTCTTTTAGCTCTTGAGAAACTGTTGGTGAGTTCTGCTGGAAAATACGCAACTGGTGATGAAGTTTACTTGGTATTGGCTTTAAATCTCTCTGGATTTTACTCTCTTCCAAGATTGGATAAACACACAATGTTTCATTTAGAATACTAACTACCCTTTATGACAACCAGTAAGTAGACAGGCTGACGGATTCAAGATAAACATGGTATGTCATTCTTCTTCCGCCTACACAACATTTTCAGGCCTAGCTTTTTCCATACTCTACACTAAAATTCTTGGGAATCCTTGAGCAGTTCCATGGTAACATGAACATGTTAACTTTGGCTCACACTCACACAGATGCACAAATACTCCATATTGTAATAACATAGACGATATCCTCGGTTCTTAATTTCTTCCTTGTACCACTCGGTTGGTACTTGTACAATTTGGAACTCTCAAAGATATTTTATTCATTCAGAGGAAGCCTTTGTCTCTAATACTCTGGACCGTCTCCTTAACCGCATCTTCGACCGGAGTAAACACCATCCCCAGCTCAATCAATCTCTTAGCCGCATCTTTACACGGCGTAAGCCCAGGTTGCGTTTCTTTATCAAACTTGTGAACATCAAACTCAGGGAAGAGTTTGGACACAAGAGCAGCGAACTCACTGAACTGATAAATCCCATTACTGCACAGAAACCGACCAGAAGCTTCAGGTGTTTCGAAAAGCATCACGTGAGCTTTCGCCACATCTCTCACGTGCACCACACCAAGCCAGTGATGCTCTTGTGTCTCCGTCGAGCCTTGTAAGAGCTGTAGCAAAACGGCGCAGCTTGCGTTAAGGCTAGGTTGCAGAAGTGGTCCGAGGCATGTGGATGGATGGATGGTCACAACGTTGGTTCGATGCTTCTCCGAAAATTCCCAAGCCGCTTTCTCAGCTAGCGTCTTCGAAATTGGATACCATTTCTAAAATCCAAATTATAAACCAATCAATATATAATTAAAAGGTTCCATAAAAATAATGCTTAAAAACCATATTATCAAGGGAATCAATAAATATATAATTAAAAGAATCCATAAAATAATGCTTAATCCAGATTCTAAACCAATAATTATATAACTACAAGATTCCATACAAGACTTATGTTAAATTAAACCAATAAATATACAATTAAAAGGTTCCATAAAAAATTATGTTTCAAAACAAAATTATAAAACCCATAAATAAATAAATAATTACAAGATTCCATAAAAATATGTTTAAAATCAAATTATAAACCAACAAATATATAATTAAACAATTCCATAAAATGATGTTTAGATTTAATTTATAAATCAATTAATTACTCCACAAAAAGTATGTTTATAAACCAATAAATATTTCTAAATTCCATAAACAATATGTTTAGAATCCAAATTTTAAACCAATAAATGTATTATTAAAAAGATTCCATGTTAAAATCGAAATTACAAACCAATAAATATACAATTGAAAGATTCCATAAATAAATTAAGTTTTATTTCGAAATTAATGAACCTGCATCGACTTGCAATAATCAAGATCGGTCCACGACGACTCATCGACGGGTTTTCCTTCCGGCCAATTTGGGTTCGGAACCAAAGCCGATATAGAGGAAGTGATCACCACGCGCCTCACGTTGAACCTATTAGCTGCTAACAACACGTTGATCGTTCCCTTAACCGCCGGTTCGACCAGCTCCTTCTCGGGATCCTCCGGTGGATCCAACGTACAAGGCGACGCCACGTGGAACACTCCTGCGCATCCATCTACGGCTCTGGCGATGGCGTCGGGGTCTAGGAGATCTGCTTCGAAGATCTTGATCTCGGTGTTTGTGTCGTCGGGTCTTGGTAGTTTGAGGAGATGAGTCGGGTCGGATCCTGGGTAGATAGAGGCGTGGATTTTGGTGTATCCGTTGTCAAGTAATGTTCGGATAATCCAGGATCCGATGAAACCGTTGGCGCCAGTTACACACACTGTCTCCTTCGCCATTGGTGATAACGTATGAGCTCACAGATCTCTTCCTATAAAATGCTTGATTTTAAGTGGATGATGCTTCGGTATTTATTATTTTTATTTTCGGATTAAAATTGGATATTTTGGTATTTTTCTCAAGATGGGAAATAAACATTTCCCCAGTTAAAAAGGGATATTCATTTTTCATTACCAGAGACAGAGAGACTTATTTGTCGGCATTGTATTATGTTCTGAGCGCATTATGTTACAAATAAAAATGATTAAAAAATGTTATGAGCGAATTACAATTTGAAGTTCTTTAGATTGTAGTTGTTACATTTTGACATATTGTGAACTTACAGACTACTTTGAATTTTGGAGTTGTTTTCATTTTGACTAAAATATCTTTGATGAAATTGTGGATGTGCATAGGATATGCCGATGTGGTTTTAGACGTGGACGCAAATGTAGTTGTGGATGTGAATAGAATGCCGATATAAACGTGAATGGGGATGTAATTGTGGATGTGAATGCCGATGTAGTTGTGATGTCTCCGCTTTCCTTCTCGTACATCAGCGCCTAATCTTTGTGACAAAATAAATAAAAACCTTCACAGATTTCGTGCTAGATACTACAAGCTAAAGCTAAGAATGTTAAAATGGGTTCAACTTATCATAATTAATCCTAACAATGTATCAAAATCTTTTACCATTTTTGAGATATGTTTAAAACAAGGGTGAACATATTTGGAAAATCAAAATCACAAAAAATCTTGTTTTTCGCTACAATCCCAAGACGAAATCTTCTGTTAAAATTAAAAATCGAGTTTTTCTACCAAAATCGAAAATCATGTTTTTTCTACCAAAATCGAAAATCATGTTTTTCACCAAAATCGAAAAATCAAGTTTGCCTTCGAAAACCGCAAAATCAAAATTTTCCAAAAATACCACAAAATTATGTTTTCCGCCAAAACCAAAAAATGAGTTCTCCACCAAAACCGCAAAATCAATTTTTCCCGCCAAATCGCAAAATTAAGTTTTTCCATCAAAACACACAAAATCGATTTTTCTCGCCTAACCGAAAAATCAAGTTTTCCCACAAAAATTAAAAATCTAGTTTTTTCAGTCAAAACCAAAAATTGAGTTTTCTAGATAAAACCGCAAATTGAGTTTTTTCGTCAAAACGAATTTTTCTGTCAAAATTAGAAAATGAGTTTTCCGTCAAAATTACAAAATCAAGGTTTTTGTAAAACAAGTTTTTTTTCTGCCAAACAACAAAATTGAACTTTTCCCGCCTAACTGCAAAATTTAGTTTTTCCGCCAAAAAAGTTTTGTCGGCAAAACAATTTTTCCTATCAAAATTAGAAATCAAGTTTTTCGGCCAAAACATAAAATTGAGTTTTATCGCCAAAATGAGTTTTTCCATCGAAACCGTAAAATTACTGTATTTATCGAAATCACAAGTTAATATTATTTACTTGTGTTTTTAAAATATTATCAAATAGGTTAGCCCTCCCATTTATGTATAAACTACTAGGGTCGGCCCGCCCTACGGGCGGGATATTAGTTAATTTGATATTCACTAAATGTTCGAGTTGAAATTTGTTTTAAGATTCAAGAATTTGGTTATCTGTTATGTGTTACTTATTAGTATGCGGTGGTATAGTTGTTTTTCAATTATTGTTGCTTTGGTATTGTATCAAATTAACTAATTGTCCAACTCATAATTATAGATGTACAAATATAGATTTGTGATAAAGTTTGATGACAATACTGTTTTTTTTTTAAATTATTATTCATAGTGGAGTGTGCATGTGTCAGAAAGAGGCCTATAACAACTTTTATGTTTTTGCGTATGGATTTTAAATATATATTATTTTGTATAATGCATACTTGCTCTACAACATTTGCTTGTAGACAAAAAAACTGTTTTCTATATTTTTAAAAGAGAAAATTTTTAGTCTAGAATATAACATGGACATATGTATTGACTATATATAGAAGTTGGGTGTTATTTTAAAATGACATATGTATAGAGGTTTTTCAACCATTACTTCACTGGCACAAAACATTTATAACTATAAATACTTTCTTTTAAAAGCAAAACTAATAAAAACGTGTACAACAAATGTATTTTGATATATATTATATGCATCAAGTTATAAATGTTGAAAACATTGCAAAACTGTTTGGAGCAAAGTTTTTAACTTCACGATCTTCATCTTGGCGTCAGTTCAGTGTCGGCCCTGGCCATAAGTAGAAGAAGCATGGGCTTCCAGCTGATACGATAATAAGTATTTTCGCAGCCACATATTTATAAAAAGTGACTTTAGCCTAGTGGTTCTAAGAGAAATTACCAGTGTTAGAGGTGCTGGGTTCAATTCCCCTGACTGCATTCATTTTTTTTGGCCCTAAATATAAAATAGAACACGTGTCACTCCCAGAATGCACGAATTGATGACGTGGCTTCACGGGAGAGAGGCGAACATTTCTTTATATATATAGATTAGGACTAAAGTAGGATTGGAGATAGAATAGTGTTGGGTTTATAGCTTATTGGTCGGGTTGGGCTTAAAACTGCTGTATACATCATCCCTACTCCTAGCTGTATAGACTCTTTCAAATTCTTGCATCGATTTTATCCACTAGTGTTCAATTGTTAGGGTTTTTACTTGTACAATGTTCGATCCAAAGTGTACTGACATAATCGTCTATTATGTAAAAATGACATTCATTCTCTAAATTTTAAAACATCTCCTTCGAGAAGAAATATAGAAAATGTCATATATTTACAATGAATATATCTATTTCTAATTCCAAAAAAAAGGTTAGTAATTAATATAATCATCATTGGATCCGAGAAATCACATTGATGAATGTGTCTTCGGGGCAAGGAATGGTCAAGCAACCTGGGTGATCGAAACCAAACTCTTCCTCGGATTTACTAAGAAGAGCTTGAAACGGAGGCTGACTCAAGTATGAGATCGGCACCATAAATGATATATCTCATCTTCTGACTCTCTCCTACGTACACCGCAAGAAACCCTTTTTGCACCACCGTAGAAGCTGCTGGTATATAAAGGCCAATAATCTTCTTTGCACCAAGTAGACCTCTTCTCATCAACGCCATCTCTTTTAGTAAAGTTTGAAACTCTTTTGATGCTCCCTGAACCTGAATATGTATCAAAAGATTCAAGTTGTTGGATAACTTGCTTGTTTTTTGTTGATGATATAAATAAAGGGTTATGTGTATATATAGAGAAAGATCAATGATAAGTTTGAACCTTCTTTGAAAAATCCTTGAAACTTATGGTCTACAAGTGTGGGACAGGATATAACATGGTTCTGTCTTACCATTTCTAAAAGATGCATTAATGAAATTTGTCTACTTGGATAATCTCCATTTCTTTTTACTTCTAATTTTCATGTGTGATCTTATTTATAAAGAACAACTTAAACGGTGACATAGACGTGTTGTTCTGTTGGTGAGGAACTTCAGGTCCCCACTATTAGTTCTTATTAAATCCACTTAGACCACAGAAATTAGATAATCAATACAATACTAAAAAGGGAATATGAGCCTCAGTTAGGCCATCCACGTCAGCCATTAAAATCAGCCAATAAGAGATCATGTTACTGCCACGTCATCTTTGTCGAAACTGATATTTCATGTTGGGTTCTCTTTACATTTTAAAACAGCCCAATTGAGCCCAAGTAGCCTTCTAAAAACCATAGAATTGTTCTTCCCCGAGTATCCCACTTCATCGTCACCGATCGAAATCGCTGCGTCGTTTCGGTAACCTACGGTTCATCAATTTGTTATGCCATTAAAGTTCCTTAAATGGTTTCTCTTCTGTAACGTCGAACTCCACCAATCTTTCTCATTAGACCCTTTCTTTACAGTTACAGTTGTGACCCATGCAACCGTTCCGAGTCCCTGACTTTTACCTTATATAAATCCTTTCTTTGATACCCTGATCCTCGCAAAATCGGCCAATCTCTTCGTTGTCTTCTTAAATTTCCTTTCAGTCGTATATATTGACAAGAGACAGTTGAAATTATGAAGAATAAACGACAGACTAGATGAATTGGTCAGGGAAAAGAATCCGAAGGATGCTGGGATGCTGGCGTCTATGGTGTCGTATGCAATTGGGCCGGTTTTTCTTCCCTAGCTTGAGAGTGAATCACTGTGTCAGTCTGAGGACGACGAATAGGAAGAAGATGATGAAGCCGTTCTACCGTCATCTAACTTCTCCAATCAAATCCTAGGCAGTGAGACATGAGTGATCAAATGTCTCAAAGCAGCTATTCAAAGAAGTCTTTGAGGTAAACATTGTTTAATTTGGTAGAAGAAGAATCGTAAGAATGATGTGGCCTAATTTTAGAGTGTATTTGTTATGCTCTTTTACATCTCTTTTGGACTTGATTGTCTAATATTATGTGTACAGAAAATCTCACAAGTGAAGGTTGGAAGAGGACCTGGTGGTTCAGAGAATCAGAGCGCGTTAACCAAAAAAAGCTTTATTTTAACTGAACTGGAAGTAAGTAGAACTTAAGAATGTTTCTTTTATTAATTCTCTTTATTTTGCGATGTCTCTGAGACAGGATAAACTCAAAAATGTTTGGAAAGGTCAAACAATGGAATAGAAGACATGTGTAAAGACCAATGTAACTGGCCCAGCAACGGTATGGTTCTTCACCAAACACAATATAAGAGTAAAGCTAAATCCAACAAGTTCCATCGTTTTTCATGGTCTCTAAGATTCATAATCATTGTGGATATAAGCTTTGAAGCCAAAAAGACAGTACAAATGAGACTAACGCGACTGGTTTATTTCCAAAACTTATTATCATGATGTTAACTTAACATTTTCTTTTTGCCAATGCCAACCATACCAGAAGCTCAAGTGGGATTTGCCGTTCTAGCTTACCATCTCTTTTTCAGAGTGATTTACATGTCAAAGCAACACTCTGAGCTACACAAACATAAATAGAAGACTGAAGATTAGGAAATTTGGAGTTGCGATTAAAAGAAAATTAGAAATCAGGCTCCTATTTGGTATGTTCCATTACATTAACGGAGAAAGCTGCGCTGGTGTCAATTTCTCACGGAGATTCTTACAGCAAGGGCAAGAAATAAAGAAGGCGATCAGAAGTCTCGCAAGCTCTTTTGGTAAGTTTACTTTGCGGCTGTTGAATATTGAATCAAGGTATTTTTGTAACATAGATCTTCTTACTGATTAACAAATGCTCTTTTATTTTCTTTCCTAGGCTACTAATCATTTAACGAATATTGTCTGTGACAGCAAGCAAGGTAATCACGCTAATTGTATGCATCTGTGCTGTGCAATATCTGGTTATTAATGTGGAGTAAAAAGTCTTTATATTCCTTAGCTGGTGTCCTCAGGAGTTGAAAAACCAAAGTCTTATGCAACTCCAGCTGGTGTTTTTTTTTTGGAATTGGGCTTGAACAGCTTGAGCTAATGTGCAAAGTTTAGAACATTGCTTCTCTTTAGCTATATGGAGTATGGAGACGAGCAAGCAAGTGCTATCAAAGTAAAAACCTTCAACAAAGAAGGCAATTCATATCTCAGTAGAAAGATGAAGTCTGGTCAGATGAAAAAAGTGATGATGAGATAAGTATATGACCTTCCTATGATGTCCTCTAAGGTCTCGGCTGTATCTCTTCTGTCATAAGCATATCAACAAAAACCAATGGCCATCATCTAGCTCTCAGGAACAATGGAGGAGTTAGTTTCCACAGTTAGTTTCCTGCAATGTGGCGGTCACACATATCGTTTGGACTTGACATAGCTTAAGAGAGCAATAATAGAGTTTTCATGAATTATTCATATGTTTTTCCTATTTTTTGTTTTATGTTGCCTTAATATCTTAGTTAGTTAAAAATTTTAAATATAAAGGAAGTCTGTTAAGATAAAGGATATACTCCTTTTAGTATTAGTCCGCTTATAATGTTTGTTCCCTCTATATTTTTAAAATTATCTTTTCAAAAGAAAATTTTGGTTCATACACTATAATTCTTTGTATCTAATAAGAAAACTGTTTATCCATAATTGTATTTCTTTTGATAGAAGTCCTACACCAAATAAGATATAAAATTATTTATTGTAATGTTACCAAAATCATATTAGAACAAATTTACAAAAACATCTACACATTCTAAAAAAAAATCAAAGTACGAATAAATAATTTTTCTACATTTAAAATATTGGTCACTAATATATATATATATATATTTTTTTTATCAAGGTCACTAATATATAATAGGACGTTTAACACGCTTCCAATTAATATTATTTTAAAAAATAATATTTTCACTATTTAACAATGAACTATCAAACAAATCTTAAGTGGTTTCAGTTCTGAAAAAGTTATCAATAATTGATTTTAAAAATTAACATAAATCAATAATAATAAATTCAAGTGCATTATTGAACAAATATATTTGGAAAAATTTGGAAAATACATTTAGATGAGATTATATTTTGAAAACTACACTTTTTTTTTAACTACACTTACTAATAAGTGAAATAAAAAAAAGACTATATTGTCCAAATTTAATGTTTATATTATCTAATATCTAACTTGATATTTTAATGTAAAACAGGAAAACGTATTAAAAATTAAAACAAATTTACCAACAATCTTTATTTTTAATACTCTTGATATAAAATAGAAAATTAGCTCCACCAACTACTTGATGATCAACCAGAGCCTTATTCTTAGAACAGAAGTACATCAACTTTTAAAAGACAAAAAAATTCGAACACGTTACCCATTCACTTAATGAGCTTATTTTCTAACCTGGTGACTGTTTTATTGTTTTCATATACGACTTACATACATGAAACAATCCAAACAAATTGCTATTCTTTTATTCAACAAAAAACAATCCAGACAATATTTTTTGGAATCAAAGAGTGTGTATAATGTATTCTCCTCTCTTTTTTACAATTTTTTCCTTACTTGGAAAATTCTGCTAAAATAAATTTATGTGAGCTTTGTTGGCATGGAACACACATACGAACTCTTGCAAATATTTTTTATGTTTTTTACCATTCTTAAAATGTTTGAATTTATCTGGTTTATGATGTGAAAAAGATGAACTGCTAAAATGAAGATTCAACCAATTTTTTTTCTGACACAAAAACACCAAATGATAACAACTTCACCAAGAAATAACAACAAAGGTCACATAAAATCCTTTCAAAATAATAATCATGGAATATAATAACCAAAGTATTCTATTAATTATAAGAATTTGTAATTGCTAATAAAATTAGGACAAAAATGTCTTATTGCAAACAAGGAAGTGTAGTTTTCAAAAAAAAAGAAAAAATAGATTTATTTTTCAAAATTTAAATCATAAATAGGGTATTTTCAAATTATGATTTGTTGTGATATGAAATTTTGATCCCTAAAATGTTTCAAATCTTAAAAAAAGTAAAGTTTGCAAAACATATTAAAAGAAAAATTACTCAAACTACCTTCCTAATTTTACTGTGATTGTCATGTTACTCTTTTTCATTTCATATAATAGAAACTTATTTGACATTAATATAATTATGTGCAGCAGTAAATAAAATTTTTAAAACCTTTTTTTCGTCAACAAAATTTTAAAACCTTTTTTTCTTCAACAAAATTTTAAAACTTAATTTCCTCATTTATACCAAAATTAGTATCAAGGCAAAAATAATAATTTTTAAATGATAAATAAATATAATTATTCTAAAATTAAGATGATAATTTACATATGAAAAAATATGATAAAATAATAAATTTAAAAGTAAATTATCCGCGCGTAGCGTGGAAAACGATCTAGTAGGACTAATAACCAACCATAGAACGTGAAAGAGAAATCCTTGCTGGTCTTTGTTATTGACAATGGAATATGTATCATCTATAATTTTTGAGAATACAAGCCCTTGTGACTCATTTATCAAGACAAATTGCATTAATGCATCTTTTCCATAGTTAAGACAAAACCATGTGATTTTCTCTAGTCTGTCCCAAGATTCAAGACCACAAGTTTCAAAGTTTTTTGTTCTGAGAGATCTCAACTCATTCATTTATTTATCTATCTATATATATACACATGAGCCCTTCTTTCTATCATCAACCAAAAACAAGCAATCCAGTAACATTAACCCTTTCATACATTTTCAAAAGAATTCAAACTTTCAGAAAAATGGCTTTGGTGAGAAGTCTATTGGGAGCAAAGAAGATTCTTGGCCGCTCTGTAACAGCAACAGCTTCTACGAGCAAAAGAGTAGCCTCAGCGGCACCAAAAGGGTTTCTTGCGGTGTACGTAGGAGAGAACCAGAAGAAGAGATATGTGGTGCCAGTCTCATACTTGAATCAGCCTTCGTTTCAAGCTCTTCTCAGTAAATCTGAAGAAGAGTTTGGGTTTGATCATCCAATGGGTGGCTTAACCATCCCTTGTCCTGAGGACACTTTCATCAATGTGACTTCTCGGCTTCAATGATGATTATCCAACATATTGTTCGTCTAGTTAGAGATAGAATTGTTCCTTGTAAATAGAGAAGTTTTTTTCTCTTGTTCTTGAAAGAGTTGTTCTATAATTTTTTTGAAAGTGAATGCCATAGACACAATTCTCTCAATCCTTTTCAATGTGATCTTATTTGATCATTACTTCATTTGGCGTCCCTTTGCATTCAACTTACATCATTTTGTTTTTTCTCCCTTTCAATGACATGTGCTTTTATGTATGAAAGAACCTCACCAGATAATCATTACAAAGCATGAATAACAAAACCATGTATAGCTTGTCCTACAGTCAATCCAGATTAACACATCTGAAACACCCCAACTATGTGAAACTCTGTTCTTTGTACATCACAAGTTTCAATTCTTCTTGTCATCAAACAGAGTTAATCTTTGTAAATGGATAGACACCTTTTTTACTTTTACTGCTACAGAGTTTGTTGCAGAGTGTATGAAATTTAATGTTAAATCGGTATTTGATCATACAAAACACTAAGAAATATTTTTCACAGAATCAGAAGATTTCGTTTGTCAATCGGGTTGTAGTGTGATGTGATAACTGAATGATTATTCTGTCTTACTTCTAGAATTTGTCACTCATGTGCTCAAGTGAATCCGGAACACTGTACCGATTGCGCCGTACCAAAGCTGTAAACATCTGTCTTAAACTGAGGTATCCTCTGCAAATAAGTGATATTTGGGGTAATTTGATTGTGTGCAGTGAGATCACTGAGATGGTAATCATCAGATAAAAAAACTAATTTGTCTTAAGACAAAAATCTAAATGAAGATAGAACATCCTCCTACCCATACATTGGTTTGTGTCTATCGAAAACAAAAGCATATATGGGTGGGTCTCACAACTTTCTCGTGCTACTAGTATGGATACATAGACAATAGACAAGTAAGTATGCATGCAAGAATGATGAACATTATATTAGAAAACGTGATGCAGTTTGTATAACTAAAACCATTGTCCTCATACAGAAACATGGGATACACTTTTGAGATTTGTAACCTCTTGAATAACTCTCTTCAAGAAAGAAAAAGGAAAAAAATTTAACATATTTACATTGAATACTTCTATCTCTAACTATAATGTCAGTTTTTTTCTTCTTCTGGAACATCATTACTGAAACCGGGATGTCACATTGATGAAGGTATCTTCACGACAAGGAATCGTTAAACCACCCATTGGATGATCAAATCCAAACTCTTCTTCGGATTTGCCGAGTAGAGCTTGAAAAGAAGGCTGGCTTAGATATGAGATTGGCACCAAATATCTCTTCTTCTGGACCTGGTCTTCACCAACGTACACCGCAAGAAACCACTTTGGCGCTGAAACTGTCTTTTTGCTTGTAGCTGCTACAGAAAGGGCAATAATCCTCTTTGCACCCAAGAGACCTCTGAGCAAAGCCATTTCTTGTGTCTGGAAAATTGAAATTTGAAGATTTTGAAAAAAGGTTAGATACTCAGATTCAAGATTTGAATTGCTTTTGCTACTTGGTGATTTGAAAAGTTTGTTCTAACTCTGGATGTATAAATAAATTGATGGACTAATAACAACCACCCTGGAACCACTAAAAGTATGGGACATGCACAAAGAGAGTTTCACATGGTTTTGTCTTCTAGAGATGATAGATGACGAGCATTATCCGTTTGTTTTCTCATGTATGTATAATAAATGACGAGAAACATGAAGGTACTCAACTTTTTTACGTATAACTGTCCTGTGTGATCCTAGTTGTTGATATAAACAAAGAACATCGTAGCCTGTGACAGAGTGTTGTTGTTCTGTTGTTGAGAAACTTTGGATCCCCACTTTGAGTTCTTATTAATTAAGTCTATATAGACCACATAGATGAGGGAGTATGATCACCTCAGAGAAGACAAGCCCTTGTGAACTGCATTCATATTAAGTGTATTTTCTCACATTCAATTAATATTCTCATCAAATCATTTAAACTAAAACAGAGCCATGTGAAACTTTGCTCTAGTCTGTCCTACACTTTAAGACCATTAGTTTCAAGGACTTTTCAGAGAGGTTTTAGTTCATTCATTGATCTTTATATCATCAACCAACAAACAAGCAATATATCCAAGAACTTGAATCTTTTCATAACATCTTTCAGAAGCTTCAAAAGCATTCAAACTTTCAGACAAAAAATATATAGAATGGCTTTCGTAGGAAATCTGTTGGGAGCAAACAAGATTCTTGGACGCTACGTAACAGCAGCAGCCGATACAAGCAAAAGGGCAACCTCGGCTGCACCAAAGGGGTTTCTTGCTGTGTACATAGGAGAGAGCCAGAAGAAGAGATATGTGGTGCCGATCTCATACTTGAGCCAGCCTTCGTTTCAAGCTCTTCTCAATAAGTGCGAGGAAGAGTTTGGTTATGATCATCCAATGGGTGGCTAACCATCCCTTGTCCTGTAGATGCCTTTATCAGTGTGACGTCTCGGTTTCAATGATAACGTTCCAAAAGAAGAAGAAAACGGAAGTTAGTTAGAGATATAATCATCCAATGTAAATCTGTTAACGTTTTACAATGTGAATAGTTTCACAATTTTTTTATCTCCCAAGTTAAATGAATGTGCAACCAAACAAAATACAAACAGTGAAAAGCTTCTTTACATTTTTACCAAAAAAAAAAACAATGAAAAGCTAACGAGTCTTCAATTTTTTTCTCTCTTTAGATTCGTTATATCTAAAGGTAGTTTAAATTGCTCAAGTTCTCTACCACAATTGTTACTCCACTCCCTTCTCAATCGATTTTCCAAACAGGGATTACATGAACAAATGCTAGAAACAGATTTATCTCTGGTTTTTAGGGTTTCATTCTCTTACGTAGAGTACAATCCACCATGATTATGCTTTCTTCAAACCCTAGTCGTTTTGTTACGTATGCTACTATGGTTTCTTTATTGATTTTTTTTTCTTTCATATTGATGAAAAAATCCGAACTTTTTTTTAAAAATCTATACCGAAATTAACCGAAAATCATCAAAATCGGTTATATTCAGAAATTTAGGTGAAAACCGAAAATAACCAAAAACCGAACCGAAATTTAATTCGGTCACTTTCGGAAATGGTTTTTAAAATTTCGGTTAACCAAAAACCGACGGTTCGGTTCGGTTTCGGAAAACCGAAGTCGCAGGGCTACTTTATACCATGCAGACCAATGTTTTCGCTCGTGTTAGTGTTTGGCGGGAGGACCAGAAACGATCCAGACCGGAACAAATATTTTTGGTTATGATAAATTTAGTCAAACCAGATTATACTCATAGTGGAACACTGCCTAAAAAATTCCGGATAAATGTTCGGGAGTTTGAACCCGACGTGAATCGAACACGCAACCTTCTGAACTGGAGTCAGACGCGCTACCATTGCGCCACGGATCCGGACGATTATCATCTTCACATACGTGTATCTGCTCATGATTTGTTATAATATAAAGTTCTTTTAAATACTTGGTCCTTAGATGAAAACAGCCGAAGCACCGCCGCAGCATAGTGGTGGCTCCTCCTCCACCAGCTACTTTTACTGGTCTTAATCCGCTAGCTGTAGTGTTCTCGTGGTGAAGATGGGATGAAAAAGCAAGACCCAATCAATCTCCCGCACATTTATGTAAAAAGGTTTCGTCTATTTGCAAGAAAGTGGCTAAATACGTTAAAGTTCATAAACTTTAATAGAATCCTGAAATTCTTAGTTATTTGGTTCCTCTTAGATCTTTGAGCATTTTGCAGCGATTGATTTAATCTTTCTTATGACCATTAAGTTCATTCCATAGACCATATATAGTTTATGATCTATTTGATTCCTTTTTTAGATCTTTATTATTAGAGATATGGATATGATGAGTGTACATTGAGAATTTTGCAACCACTGATCTGCTTTTTCTGTAGCAGAATTCAGGGCCAGAACCACCAAGAATCAAATCGACTGTGAAGCGTAACTTGCATGCAGCTTCTCAAGTTAGGGAAGGCATGTACTAGTGTGATCCACTTACTATATATGTAACTAACTTGTGTGTCATTGAATATGTCTCGAAGCCTTGGAATGTTAAGTTAAATATGTAACAGTTTTAGAACAGAGGATCTGGCTAAGCCATCAAATAGTTACTGTTCAAGTTACGCTTCACAGTCGATTTGATGAGTTACCGCTCTACCGTGTATGGAAAAGCTAAAACAACTATGTGAATGTTTGATTTGAAATTATTGGTGTAGAGGTTAAGGTAGTGATTGTGTTTGATGCTTGTCTCCCTGCTCACACGGAAGACTTTGTGGGGTAAAGTCATTTGCCAATGTTCTTAGGTCCTAATAAGATTTCTGATATTGTCAGGGAGAGATGGTTGCATTGAGAGATTCCCAACCCGCGAGGTTTGGGTTGTAACATCTGAATTTGTCATCAACAAGCAAGCAGCAACACATGGAGCGGTATTGCGCATCATATCGATGTTATAAGTTTGTTATGCTCATATATTGTCCTTGATTTTGGTGACTGATTCATGACAGTGAGCTTATGTTTGGAGTAGCAAGGTATTGGTTTCTGAAGTAAGACTCATAAAGGAATTGCGTTTTCCATGTTTTTGTTCGTTCTTTCGGCTTTTCATGTAATCTTGTGAAACATTGTTTTGTATATCAAATCAATGTATAAGGGATGTGGAGAGAATGATGCAGGAAACAAGGGTACATTGGTTTTTTGGCGTTTGAAGCTAGCAACAAAAACTAGTTACTCTTTGTTACACACGTCAACCTCTTTCAAGGGAAATTGCTGAAACACAATCTTGATTCTGAAGTCGCCGATTCTCTTAAGTCTTAGTAATCTAAGAGACAAATTATCAGAACCGAAACAAAGAGATGACAGAGACCAATCGGGATTATAACTCGGCCCAGTAGAGATGACAGATACAAAGAGCTAATCTTACCTGTGAAGCTGAGGCTGGCAGAAAAAGCGAGAGCTCAAAGACTGTGCTGTTGTGTCTTGCATCTGAGTTTGGTTGAGCTACACTGTAGATTCGTTTTCTTTGGTCCAAACATTGGTTATGAAGTGCACAGATACTATGTGAAATCAAATTTCTGAAATTTATATCAAACATAACCTTTTTCACAGACAAAAGACAACATATTTGTTCTTCCAGAAAGCTTCCTTCTTCAATTGGTAGCTTGAGGTCTCTAAAAGATCGGATCTCTTGTTTGTGAACAAACTTGTTGTAAGACTATTCAAAGCCGTCGCATGTCTTACTTCGTCATGGAACTACTACTAGTAGTTATAAGTTACTTGTATAACACGATGGTTTGCAGCAAAAGGCCCACTAACATTTGTTGGTCTGGACAAGCTGTTTCTTGACGATCACAACATATTCAATGGCATATGTAAATATTATAAAAAATAAATTCATATAACTACTACACAAATCTGGTTTTAAATCCCATATAAATTCCATAGTATACGAACAAGAGATTCAGTTAATTTTTTAATAATTTTTCTGGAACTTTCAATTTAAAAAGTTACTATTTTCTCTTTACTTTGTTATGAGATTAAATGAATTTCACATTAGATTTATAAATCAAAAAATTTGTTAATTCGATAATATAAATATTTCATGTGCCCATATAAAATCTCTCTTGGTTACTAAAATATGTATGATTATTTCGAAAAGTACAATTAAAATTTAAAATTTACAATTTACCATTAATTAGATAAAATTTTCAAATATTCAGTTTTTAGAAAAAGACTTAGTTTACAATATTTATCATTTAGGAACCTATAGTGTACTCACTAAGTCACTCTCTATGAGTGGAAACCCTTTTAATCCAGTTATTTGATTAAGGATTTCTAAAAACTTTTACAACTATGAGAAAAAATAAATTATGCGATTAATAAAAAATACTTACAAAAGATTTTCAACATGAGAAATAATATCAACCAATTGTGAATCTTATCTGATATATGATAGTGCAGCAATATAAGAATATCATAAGACATATAAAATTAACGGCTTTCAGATAGTCAATAATATTTTTCATAGTTTATATAACATAATTATCAAATATTAAAAATAACTTACACAACAAACGTTGATTTAGAAGTTTATACATTTTTATAGCAAAACATTTATTGTGGTAAAAAACCACTCTCTATGACTTAGGTTATACGTTCACTAATCCTTTTTACATTTATAATCCTTTAAGATATTAGAAGAAAAAAATCAAAATAATTTTCCTATGTTGATTATTCAGTTTTAATTTGTTTCCACTATTTCCAACACTCGTTGACCTACAGAAGAAGATAAAAAACGATCCGTGATAGATTTCAACACTACACAAAAATACATAATCCATGTAAATAGCTATACATACACAGAGTAACACAAACAAAACTGCAATTGTCGTTTAGAACTCGTTGACTTTCTATACATAAACTTCCATAAAACACGTGTATAGACAAAGTTTCACACACGAATATAAATATGACAGAACAGAAGATGGGTGTACTAGAGAAGTGACGATGATTAACAGAGAATAATAGATCAAAAAAGAACACGAAAATATTACATAAGTATTTTAATTTTCAAACATACAAACATAAAGACTAAGATAATAAATTAAGTCAACGGAAGAAACAGACGAAGATATTCACGAGATATCGTCTTTCTTATTTAATTTTTTTGTCCTACGAAGAGACATTTCTTCAACTCCAGTACATTGCATTACTGCATTGCCCGACTTCTCCAACTAATATGTCCTAATAGTCTAATACTAATTTTATTTATTTTCCTTTAGTGTTCTAACAAACCCTAATGCTCCGTTCAACTTTCTATAAAATTGAGCAAGTTTACAATTAATGCAAGCAAATAATTTGAATCAGTTTCAAAACTAGATTGAGAAATGAACTAGATTATTCTTGTATTGTTGGATAACAGTTGAACCGATCGGACCGTAGTCCGTAGACCAATTGCTAAATAGTTTTGGATTTCTCTTAATGTAATTGTGAATTAGAAAATACTTATTTAAACATATTTACCAATGTTATATACAATTCACAATGATTGTAAATGGTTATTCCTAAAAAGAAATAAGTTAAATGAAAATAGTTGTTTTTGTAACAGAAAAAATGATAAATGAAATGAAATAAAAACTGAAACTGGTGATAGAATAATGAATTTCATTCATTCTATTCATTTTTATAATTTTAAACAAAACAAATTAAATTTTACAAATGATTTATAAATGGTTTCATTCTGAAAACTGGAAGTGTAGAATTTTTTTTTTTTTAATTCATTGTAACTGGTACATCTATCTATATATATATAATTGGGGGTTTTCATTCTTCTGACAAGTGGCATGGGGTTTTTGCGATACATGTCATCCATGTATTTTTTATATTTTAAGTCCTTCTTCTTTTAAATTATTGTAATTTGGCCAAGTACTTTCTAATCATGATTTATCTAATCATTTTCACACTAACTATTATTGTATGAAGTTTGATAATCTATTTTATTGTTCACTAAAATTCAAGATGAATAAATAAATAAATAAAATAATAGAACTATATTTTAAATATTTAATTTATTCACAACTAAAAGTAACATAAATTTTTTTTTGTTTTATTATTTTTACCATTTTCTATTATTTAATTTAAAAATTATATATTTATTTAACTATTAAAAATATAAAATGACCAACCTATCTCATCTTACCATAGAATATCTTGGTTAGAACAAGCAGATGTCAGAAAAAAGTAAAAAGATAAAATATTAAACACAAAAGATCGCGATCAAGCACCAGCGCAAAAAAAAAAAAACGGATCAGAGAAAGAATAATCATCGGAAGAACAAAGTCACCACCGAAACAAAAAGACGCATGTCTAAAGCACCGGAAGCACAACCACCATCTAAGAGATAAGAAGCACCTCACAAACTAAACAAGCACATACAAGGCACTTATGTCAGCGAAGAACCACAAAACTCTGAATAGAAGAAACCAAAGCTCCAAAAGACTAACTCTGCACACCTTTACACCAATGGATGCATGAGAAAAAGATAAACAACCTGAGTGAAATGAAAGCCAACCACCGAGAAACTAAAACTTAAGCTTGAGACCATAAACAACTTTCCAAGCGCACAAAGTATACACAAAACACTATCTAAACCAGGAGTAGCAAATATGGTGAAATGGAGAACCACAAGAGACGTGATCAGCGATAAAATGGGTAATGAGATGAGAGAACAACGTGATAAAAAGAGACAAAATGAAATCAACAAACCGTGGAGCCATCCTCGAGCTATGAAAAAGAGCATAGAAGTCAGATCACCAAAAATCAGATCTTGAAAACTAAGACGAGCAAAGACTATTGACGGCAAACTAGCGACGAGGAAAACAACATCAATGACAACTAAACTCTGACTCAAACCCAACAAGATGTAGTTTCTAACCTTAGCTAAAACCTAAGAAAAAAGAGGACTAATATTGACCGAAATAACATACAACGCCGTAAGAAACAACCATACAACATGGAACTAATATGCCTAATCTATAACAAATACCAGATAATCTCACAGGAAAATAAGATGAGAAAAAACAAGAGGACATAGGTGAGTCTTTTCCTAGTGATAGTGAGAAGCACTGCACACCGGAGAGGTAAACGAAATACATGAATGGTGATGACTCAAGGTCAAAAGATGGAGAAGAGTGCAAAAAACACCTAAAAAGAGTAATGTTCAAAAGTGAAAAATTAAAATACAATTTTGACGCTGTTAATCTTAGAATCAACAAATGCCTAAAGACAAAATTATTGAAATTCAATATATTTTACATCAGAAACTCGCTTCACCACTAACAAGTAGTATTGTACGTACAACGACACATTATTAAAAAAAACAAACACATAATATATTAACTTATTACCTACTATACTACATAACATAATAAAACATCAAATAATGTTCTTTACAAATAAATACTAATCACATTATCAGAAAATCATATTTAAGAATAATAAAATAATATTCTACGTGAAGCGCAGACAACCTCTAGTATCTTGTAAGATTTTATGGATTGTTGCATTCCAAACAAATTTATCCAACAAAATAAATTTAGTTGCAGCCAATGTTATCTTTGTCGCACAAAACTCTGACATCTTCTTTGTGAAAACATTTTATTGATTTTTTTGAATACCATTAGAGATCACAAGTACTCATGGCCGGTTCTGAACATATACTAGTCAAGCAGTGATTTATATCCTCCAAATTTTTCTAAGAAAACTACATAGAAAAACTCTTAAATTTATTTTTAAAAAAGTTTATTGAAATTTTTATTAAATTATTTACAGTTGTAAAATTTCAGAGCCGGTCTCACAGCTATTGCATGATTATTCGAGAATGAGAATATGTAGATCTAGTTAATAATATCAAAAATATATATACTCAATGAGGAGTTGGGTTGTTGTTATTAAAGTAAGAAGGAAACAAAAGGTCCAGAACATCATGGTCCAATGGTAAGGGCGGGCTCCTTCCTGCACCCAGGTTGCGAGTTCGAACCCTGTCGGAGGGAACTACCTCATGATGTCTCTAGACATCCTACACGGATGTGGATCCATGCTTTAGGGTTCATTTCCATATCCGGAGAGAAGGTCTATCCGTGGGCTGCACCTCCTCTTGGGGATTAGTATGGGCCCTTCCATGGGTCCGGGATATCTCAGTTAAAAAAAGGAAACAAAAGAGCAAAAACCGCGTTCTACGTAGAAACTGTATGTGTAATTTTAAAAAGAAAAAAGTCAGAGAGTCAACTGACTGTCAGTCCGTCTAGTCAGGGACAGGGAGTCAAGCATTTTGACCCCATTCTCATTAATCCGACGGTGCCTGGTGGGCCTCTTGTTTTATCGGATCCTCCCACGTCATTTATCCTTTTTCCACGACGTCATACGTACATACATTTTTTTTTGATAAAACACATACATTCTCGTTTTCTTCTTTTATTCTTTTGAACTCACACTTGGTGATAAGTTAACTGATCCATTTTTATATATATTAATTAAGATTCTTTTCCAGTTTCTTGGACGATATCTCTAATATTTCAGCCTAAACTTTATAACACGAGACCGATTTAGAACTTAATCGTGTCAAAGACCATGGTAAATGTATGGGAAGTTTCACGAGTCGAGTTATGTACTCTCGTTCCTATAGACTGCAGTTAAGTGTCTGTACATAGGTTGTAAACCTAAAACTAAGATTCCAAATTATATTTCATCACTTCATCTAATAATTGTGTCCACTTTTATTATCTTTTGCAAAATTAATTAATTTAGTTTTTTTTTTGTGTGAAGACAAACTGTTTGTCTGCAAAGTTCTTGAATGGAAAATTTACGAGCATCTGTTATCGCAATCTCCAACGGGCAACGGTCGATATATTTCTCATTATGTACTCTCAAGTCTCAACCTCCCGAATATCTCCACAAGTGGATGGATGCTGTCTGGTCGGTCCAAACAAATTCCTAAGCACAGAGAGTATCAATATATATTCACATATATGAAAATATAGTGTACTATCAAAAATATTTTTATTTTGAAATAATACATAAACTGAAGGAATGGATAGTAAGAGCGACTGGAAAAGATCATATTCATGCATTAAGTTTTGTCCCCACAATTGAAATTAAAAAGTAGGAATTTGTAATTTTGTGTAAAAGAAGACAAATAATTCTACGATAGACTTGTGGCTGCATTATTGGTTGGGCGGTCCATACAACACACACACACAAGATAGACACAAAACTGAATATCAGTCTCATTCTTCCATGCGATTTGGTCGGTTTTCTTATGCGGTCATCCTTCAAAAACGCATATTTTGGGTTAAAATTAAATTTGGCCGTAAACATGCGTTTCTCAGTTTTCATGAATTTTTACCATTCGAAAAAAATGCTCGTTGTTATGCTTTTTTTTTTTTTTTTTGACAGCAAACATTCACAGACTCATATTGACTCTGTAAACCAATGTGGTAACTCTGCATCCATATGTAAGACGAAAGACGATTGTTTCCGAGCACTGCGTGCTAAGCTATCTGCCTTAAGGTTCGCCGTCCTAGGAACATGAATGATTTCTGAGTTGAGGAAACTTCTTCTGAGAAGCTTAATGTCTTCCAGGTAGCTTTCAAATGCTGGCCATTCTTCTGGTTCCGAAACCATCTTCACCAATTGAGAACAATCCGTTGCAAACGTAACCTGAAATTGTCTTAAATTTTTCATACATTCTATTGCCCATATTAATGCCTTCATCTCCGAATGAAGAGGGGAGAGACATGCCTGTACATTCCTTGCCCCTAACAATCCATCAAAACCCGGGAGAGTGCTAAACCAGCCTTGCCCTGAATACAGGTCCTTATCCTTCCATGAACCATCTGTGAAACACCATCTCCCTGCATTCGCCTGGATGGGTCTGGTCTGTACTTCCTGTACCAAACTTTGATTCCTTAATAACTGCGCTTCAGTCCAAAGTGTTGATTCTAATTCCGCTAACTTAAGAGTGTCCCTCGGATCAATATCAATATTGCTAAACACTTTGTTATTCCGACTTTTCCAGATGTACCATATTATCCATGCAAACTGATGGTCCTCCATTTTTGGGTTAACTCTCCAAAAGAGATGATCCATATTGGCGAAAAAAGAGCTCATAGGAAAGAAATTCGGATTCGATGGTATCTTTGATAGCGTCCAAATTTGTCGTGCTGGAGGACATTCAAAGAACACATGGTTAATTGATTCCTCCTGATCCCCACACCGTACACAACATGTGTCTCCTTGTATTCCTCTTGCCTTTAAATTTTTCATAACCGCTATACAACCTGAAAGTAACTGCCATAAGAAATGCTTTATCTTTGGAGGACATCTTACTTTCCAGCAGTAGGCTTTAAGTATATCCACTGTTGGTCCATAAAATTCCGGTGGTTTTTCCTTGTCTGGATAGACTCGTTCCACTTGATACCCAGATTGTACAGTATATTTTCCGTTGTTAGTGAAATGCCATCCATTCCTATCTTCCATCTGATTCCTACTTAAAGGAATACTTTCAATAATTTTGACATCCTCAGGATCCACCAAAGTCCTAATTACCGATAAATTCCATGTTCAGGATTCCGAATTAATGAGAGAATCCACTGTGAGATCTGGGTAACTGTGATGAAGGTTTTTGTTTGCTGGTCTCGGGCGAGTGGATGGGATCCATGGGTCATTCCATACAGAAATAGATGACCCTGTTCCCACCCTTTTAATTAGTCCTTTACAAACCAGAGATCTAGCAGAGGTAATACTCCTCCAGCCATATGATGGGGAGTATGATCGGATCGGTTCCAGGGGTGAAGCATTCCTGTAGTACCGTCCTTTGAAAACTCGAGAGAAAAGAGTATTCGGCTTCTCGATCAGCCGCCACAATTGCTTGCCAAGCATCGCCGTATTAAAGTCTGTAAGATCTTTAAACCCTAATCCGCCATTATCTTTAGGAACACATAATTTATCCCATGATTTCCAATGTATGCCTTTTGTACATAATCCGCCATTATCTTTAGTTGTTATGCTTTTATATAGACAAATATAGATTTAATTAAAAAATTGTGCCAACGATAATTACTAGAATAAATTTAAAACTATAAATAGTCTCTTATTCAATCTTTTTTCAAAAATAAAAGTAGTCTTATTCAAATAAGTTCACTTATTCAATTCCTTTGCAGAATAATATATAAAGTTTTCATTTAAATTTCGTTTTTGATTGCAATTTTTTAACTGTGTGGAACTAGTTGAATTCCAATTTTGCTCTTTTTAATGACATAGTGAAGTTTTAGAGAAATGCTTATTTCATTAACTTATACAATCTAATTATCTAAATAATAACATTTTAGAAGAAATGCTTACTTCCGCTAATGTGTGTTCCTCTCAACTTACAACCATTTAGACCCAATAGTAAAAGTGCAGAGGAAAAATATTGTTCATTTGTAAGGAAGTAGGAAAAAAACATACTTTAGGAGCTTGGTTAATAATTAATATCAAAGAGAGGAGCACAAAAAAAAAATCACAGCTTTCAAAGCTTGAGTTATATATTATCGGCGAAACCCATTGTGAAAATAAAGTTCCCTCAAAAAAAAACCATCGTGAAAATAGTTTATAGAGAAAAAGACTAGGATAGCACCAAACCAAGTTTTTGTTCCCAAAGTAGCACTCAAGGCTCAAAGTCATAAAAATAGGTTTCATTAAAGAGGTAAATATACACTTATACCCCTTGGGTTAATTAATCCAAACCTTAGGGTTTAGAGTTAAGGGGTGAGGTTTTAGAATTAGGGTTTAAAATTTTATAAAAAATAAATACTAAAATAAAAAATAAAAATTTTAAAAACAGTTTCAAAAAGTATTTTTAAATTATAAAAAGAAAATTTGAAAAAAAAATAAAAAAAAATTTCAAAAAAAAATTTCAAAAAAAGAATTATAAAAATTTCGAATCTGAAAACATATAATCTGAAACTATAAAATTTTTTTTTTTCATTTTTTTCTTTTTATTTTATTTATTTTTATTTATTTTTATTTGTTTATTTAATTTTAAACCAAGGGTATTAGGGATATTTTACCCTTTAATGAATGTCATTTTTGTGACTTTCTCTTTCTAGTGCTATTTTTGAGACATAAATTTCAAAAGGTGCTATTATTGACAATTGCCCTAGTTTATATTATCGTTATTTTGTACGTGCAGGCAGAGTCGTGCCTAAGGCATACAAAATGAGGCAATTGCCTTAGGCCCCCTCCAAAACTGTTAAATTTAGGGCCCCTTTTTTCCCTAGTACTTAGTTTAATTATTTATATTAATTTCATTTAATTTTATAATTTAGTTAATTGTTATATCACATGGTAGTTTGTACATTGAATTAGGATTCTTGAATTTGCAACGGTAATATTATCTATTTATACTATGAATTAAAGATATAAATTTATAAATAGATATATAGTTTTATTTTTCATGGTTGTAAATAAATATAAATATCTACTATATTATAAATATCTTATTTTTATTTTCAATATATATATATTATATTCTATAATTATAAAATTCTAAATTTTTGGTACAAATATAAAAGTTTGTATAATTTTATTTTATTAATAATTTTTGTAAGAAAATTTAAACCTAGATAAAATTATATTATTTGTCTCGGGCCCTCAGGGTCTTTCGCACGGCACTGCGTGCAGGCTCCAGTTATTCCCTAAATTTACCTTTCTTCCTATCATTTTCTAGCAAATTGTAAATATCTTATCAGTCATGCTCAATACCTTCGTCATTGGCCGGCTCATCATTATATAAGATGTTGAATCATATTTATTCCATTTTTAATATAGAATTTGTTATTGTCGGTTTGCATGCATATATCTAGTAGACATGTGTGGAGCTTTCTATGGTTGTAAATTTCACGAAAAATGATATCGCTTGCGAAGAAGACGGCATTTATGGAAGCATTTCGACGTTTGTTAAACTTTCAAAGTCAGTTGGGGGTAATTCTTGTATGTGATGTTACTGTTCGTAACCCATATTGTGGGATACTAAATTTAGATTCGGATATGGAAAGTCAAAATGTAGGATATGAAAAAATATGAAAGTGAAACATACATAAGATATTAATTAGTACATAAGAATACAAACAACTAAATAAATGCAAAAAGAGCCAAGAAAAAGGGTTGACAACCGCCAAGAAGGCCCAGGCCACGAAATGCCTGTGGCTCCCTTGTTCCCAATACATTATGTATGTATAATAGTTACTGTTCTAGATATTTTCCAACTACGTAAGATATTGTTATAATTATTTCTTATATTAAATTGACGTTAGAAGAACTGTTTTTATTACTACAACATTCTAGTAGGAGAGAACTTGAATGTGAAGGATACTAGATACAAAGGTCGGTCGATCCATGTAACTAACTTGATACCGCTGATAAATAATTGCAAGGAAGGGTCCATTATAAAATTTTGACTAGTAATATATTAATTTAAGAATAAAGTTGGTGAAATAAATAAAAACTAAATGTTCAAGATTCAATGTCAGGAAAAGGTACACAATTATAGTTATTATAATAAATGATACTACCTTACTATATATACAGATTTGATGACCAGTGAGATTGTTTTGATGGGTAGCATTAGGTTTTCGTCAGTGAACGAAAGTTTAGAACACACAAGAATGTGAAAGATACGATCCGAATCTTGATTTATAGAGCAAAATATATCTATAAGTATTAGAATAATGGGGCGGTGAATGAAGGGTCCATAATTATAGAAGTGTGACTATTATGTATTGACATAAAAATAAAGTTGGAGTTCTAAAATTTCTATTATTTATTGTAAAGTAAATTATGTCACATAACTACAAAACGGATGACTAAAAAGATTGCATTGATAGGTAACCAAATCCAAAGAAATTCTATTGGGTAAAACGAATACGATTTCGGAATTTTCATTTTAGTGAGGACAAGACTTTTAATAATAAGTTCATAAGACATTTAGGTTTTAGATTAGTTAACCAATTCTAGTATCATCTTTCTTAAACCTCTTTCAAATCCTTAAATATATATCATCTTCTCGAACAGCTTGAATCTTTTTTTTTCTTTTCATATTATTACTGATTTAACCTAAAATTTACAACTTGGTTAAGTCAATTACTAAATCACAATTAATGTTGAGTTTTCATTTTGCAGATTTAGCGAAAGAATTATTTAAGTTTGTTTATTATTTCTTTTAAATCACTTGTAATCTATGTAAAAAACGTAGGTTTTTAGATTCTATATGTAAGAAGTTTTAACCAAAATTTGCAAGACACAAAAACCACAATCCTGCACTTTTAGTGGACAATTTATATAGACCTTGTTTTGTGAAGTTAGAGGTGTCTTATAGTACAAGATATATAATGCAACCAATAGACAATAATATCACATATGATATCATTAGTTACATAAAATAATAAATAATATATAGTTACTTTTCCTATATTTTATCGCTTTTTATTAAGTTGTTATTTGTTTATTTTTCAGCAGAATAGGAAATAAGTAGTTTCTTGAAAAAGTCAAGTTAGAGGTAAAATATATCGAAATCTGAGGCAAAAATTTCATCATTTTAATATTTTATAAATTAAGTTGCATATAGAACGAATTTAATACAAAATTTATCAAACCAGTCATATAAATCCATGATATTTAATTTTTGTTCTTGGATGAATATGAAAAGTTGACCAATTTTAATTGATATTTGAGTTAAATGTATTTGCAATATATATACACACATACATATACCTATATTTTCTCCACCCTATGCTAGCTAAAAGCCAATGGAAGACTCGTATGAATTAAATATGAACTTATTTCCTTCCCTATTTATCATTTTCTTTAATTTATGGTATAAATCTTAGACTTGGAACATATAGAAAATGTATGTTTTGGAAGGGTCCATGTCCATGACTCCAAATCGAAGTCACGCACGCGATTTCCTATCCTATACACCCATTGTCCGTGGCTCCAACTCCAAGTCATGCACGCGATTTCCTATCCTATACATCTATTTTTTACATTAATAAAATATAGTTTTTGACAAAGCACATAAGCTAAATTTTATTTTATAGTTTTAGATTACTTTTTTTTTAAAACTAAAATAGAATTAAATTCGGGTCTATTAAAAACGCAGACCTAAGCACCGGGTGAGAAGTGCACCCCACAAAAGTTTTAGATTACATTCTTGTAGATTTTTTTATATCAGTTAAAACCATATAAATTTATTTGCATTTTAGTTTTTTATTTGGTTTAAAATGAAGATATATTTAATCTAAAATATGTCCCAATATACTAAGCTAATAAATAAAAGCCGGTTTTGATATCATGATGGCCTAATGGATTTCTTCTATTGTTTATAAATTCCGTAAGTTTTAGTCTGCGACATACAGTTTGAAAATTCTCTCTGTACTCAGCTTATGCTATTTGTTGTACATTCATAGATTTCTTTTGAATTGAAAACACTTGATAATGTTTTTTTGTCATTGAATGTGTCCTCAAGGGAACTACCAACCAAACCGGCTGTAGTTAAACAAAGTAGCAAACAAATTGAAGAAAAAAAGGATGCCAGTAGGCACCATAAAACCCTAACAAAAGGGACTAGAAAATAAAACAGAATTTATCAAAACTCGAAGACTCTAATGCTGCTTCGAGATAACTGATAGAGGAGTCCTCAGACAGCGCCTGCTGCTTCCATTCTGATGCGAGTGTCAAGCCAGTCTGGACCATACCTAGCCAAGTACTATTGCTGCCATTGAAAACATTTGATAATTTAAACAAGAAAGTGATATAAAGCCAGTAAAACGTAGAGTAAGGTTCCGCAAACCCCACTCTTCTTTCGTAGAAGCCCCACTACCACCTCCCTCAGCTCTCTTTTGACTTGATATTTTTCATTAGTTTTCCATACTGAACTTAACCATAACAATTTCTAAATCAATAATTAATATGAAACAACTTAGAAATGGTATAAGCTAGTATATAATTAAAACATTGTAGGGGAGATGGTTATTTAATATTCATAGATATGCTATACAAAAAAGTTGTGAAGAATATGCAGGCTTCTAAAGTTCAGCTTCTTACTGACTTTTGGAAAATTATAAGGGAGTGTTAGCAACAAAAAAAAAGCCACATGGAAAGTTTGTTTCGCATTCATATTTGTAAAAACAATAATTTATAATGAAGATATGGTGGGCCAAAAAATCATTTAAAATTTAAAATGAAAACAGTTAAAGAACGTTCACGAAGCAAATGAAAAACACGTAAATATATTTATGACGAGTGAAATAGTGAGAATTTATAATACATATTATTATATTAGTGTTATAGGCCACCAATCAGAATTCTTTGGTCGGTTTAATGAATAATTTAACAAGAATATTCCAAAACTTAGTAGGAGGATTATTTTATTTTAATTTTCGAGACCTGATAACAGTGACATATTATCGTTTCTTATGGCCCTAAGCACAAATCCACTTAGAAAAAAGTTAACAAAAGCTTAGATTCGGAGGAGAAAATGTATGGCGTTTGAACCAGAACTCCTCACAAATTAACTTTAAAAACAATGTTATTATGCATCCTTTACGGTTATACCACTACGCACAATGAGAAGGCTTTGTTAATGTCTCTGCGTTTTTTATATAACAATGAACATTACATTCAATTAGATCAAAAACAATTAATAGGCTATTGCGTGTAACTGGAATCTAACTACATAATCTTATGAATTTTATAGGGTCTTAATACTTAGGTAAAAGGAGCTAATCAAGATTATATGATCTACCAAATGAATCATATACGTGCGTGTGTGTGGGATTAATTTCTTAAACACAGCCTTTAAAAAAAAAAAAAAATTCTTAAACACATCATAATACAAGCCTTGTTAAACTATTAGATATTTGTGTTTTATGACAACAAAGAACTAGATATGGAGAGTGAGAGAAAGGTCAAAACTCCAAAGGCACGGCTAAGAAAACAAAACCGTGTACACCATGTCCTCAACTTGACAAGTCTTTGTCTCCTCCTTAACTCACTCTGTCTTATTCTAGTTAGGTCTCAACTTCCAGAAACGACGACGTTTCATTCCGATTTAATCTTTTCTCCTTCTCTTATCTCTACCCAACACCACTCAGTTTCATCTCTCTTATTTCCCTTCCCTTGTTTAGTATAAAAACCAGCAAACCCTTAATCTTTTTTCATCTTCATCTTAATACACATGCATACACATATACATATAGTGTCTTTTTAGTTTTTACATATGGCAATTGTACCATCCACAACAAGCATCATCACCATGATGAGTAACCAAGTCAACAACAACAATGAAAAAGGTATAGAAGAAGATGCTCACAGAGGCGGCCACGAGAGTCGTCTTCAAAATGATGATGAAGCTGATGATCATGATCAAGACATGGTTATGCCTGGATTCCGATTCCATCCCACCGAAGAAGAACTCATAGAGTTTTATCTTCGCCGTAAAGTTGAAGGCAAACGCTTCAATGTAGAGCTCATCACGTTCCTAGATCTTTATCGCTATGATCCTTGGGAACTTCCGGGTAAATATAACATTCCACATGTATATTATACACAGAGATACCGCTACTTGAAACTTTTATTATATACACTAATACATACACATGATATACAATTTATTAAGATCTCTTAAACCTATATAGCCTTCTTATTAATTTTATATATGTTGATCTGCTATATTCTCATTTTCTTTCAACACTTCCTTCTTTATATTTTCACTTTTCAGAATAACTGATCTGCTTTTTCTGTAACCCAAAAATGGTAGTGTGTTTATGTAATGAAATTCAGAAGAATCTACCATCTATTCATTTCTTAAGCCTATGAAAATCTTTATCTCAATCACAACTTAATATATATATATATATACTTTTTTTTTCTTGACAACTTCATAAAATATTTATAATGGATGTCTTATTTTTGGTGTTATCATAAGATTATATATATGTATATTTGATGATACATATGTGTAATAATATACAGCTATGGCGGCTATAGGAGAGAAAGAGTGGTATTTCTATGTGCCAAGAGATCGGAAGTATAGAAATGGAGATAGACCAAACCGAGTAACGACTTCGGGGTATTGGAAAGCTACTGGAGCTGATCGGATGATCAGATCAGAGACTTATCGGCCGATCGGATTAAAGAAAACCCTAGTTTTCTACTCCGGTAAAGCTCCTAAAGGCACTCGTAGCAGTTGGATTATGAATGAGTATCGCCTCCCTCACCACGAAACTGAGAAATATCAAAAGGTATAAAGTCATCATTAATCAATTCTTGGTAAACACATATATAGAACCCTAGCTAGCTAGGTATCAGCCTTGCAAATTTGAAATGAAATCCCTAGATTGTTTGAATTTCATATCTTGATTTAATGAACATTTATTGATTTTCGTGTCAAAATTGACTCGATAAGATCCAAAACGCTTGTCACGGAAATAATTAAATGTAAGGCGGCGTTTGCGCTTAAATCCAGAAAATGTTCATGCCATACGCATGAAGTCTTTAAATTACTAGCCATGGCCCATATGTATTAGTAGAAGGCATTAATAAGATAGCTACCTGCGTATACATACACACAACTATCACATTCAAAATTCATATATCTAGCTACATTTATTTATATATACCTTAATTCTTGCAGAGGCTTAGTTAGTGATCTTACAATTCATCACATTGTTCCTGCTCCTACATTCATGACTGATTTTTAAGTTGCCAGACAGTTTTTTGAAAAATCCTATGGCAGATATATAAACCTTTATATAAACTTATGATTGATTACTTATAAATAGTAATGTACATGTTTACTGGCGAATTGATAGATACATTATGTATTCGGTTTTGTTGCTAAAACACCAAGCTTGATATAAAAGTTTACAAATCTAAATGAGTTTACGGAAAGCATGACTAAGGAACTACAAATATATAATCAATTTGTCTTAAATCCCAGAATTGAAAAATGTGATCTGATTTATGTATCACAATCTGACATATGTGTATATATGTATACGTCAAATGAGAGTACTCTACCAATGAATCTTCATATAGTTGAAATCATATTCTCTAATATTCATATATAAACTTATAACAAGATATGTATCTCAAGTCTCTGATCAATGTTTTTATGTATATATATATAGGCTGAAACATCATTATGCCGAGTGTACAAAAGGCCAGGAGTGGAAGATCATCCATCCTTGCCACGTTCTACATCCACAAGACTGCATAACCATAACTCATCATCATCATCCCGCTTGGCCGTGAGACAACAACAACAACACCTTCCTTCCTCTTCTAATCATTCCGACAACAATCTTAACAACAACAATCTCGACAAGCTCTCAACCGAATATTCCGGCGACGGTAGCACCATAACCACTACAAACAGTAATTCTGACGTCACCATAGCTTTAGCCAATCAGAACATCTATCGTCCAATGCCTTTTGATGCAAGCAACACACCAATAATATCTAATCAAGAAGATGATGAAACCGCAATAGTTGATGATCTTCAAAGACTCGTTAACTACAGCCAAATATCTGGTGGAGGTAACATCAATCACCAATACTATCAAATTGCTCAACAGTTTCATAATCAACAACTACTAAAAGCAAATGCGTTGCAATCGGTGACGGCAGCGACTACAGCAGCGTTAACGCCTCAAACGCAGGCGACGTTAGCGATGAACACGATCCCTGCAGGGACGATTCCAAACAATGCTTTGTGGGAGATGTGGAATCCACTAGTACCTGATGGAAACAAAGATCATTATACTAATATTCCTTATAGATAAATTAATCAGATTTTGAACATTACCAATTCCTTAAATAATGCTGCTTCATTATATCTATATTATGTATACTCGTTATGTATTTTAAACAAGTTAGTAATAGCTAGACTCCGATTGCTTTCTGGCTGCAATTATGTAATGGAACTGATTTTTCTACGTGTATCCAATTTATGAGTTATTTATATATGAACTACAACTTATTCTATCCGATTTAACAACGTATGTAACCGAACGGAGGTAACGATAAACATTTTGATCCAAGAATCGAACAAAGCAAATAATAATGAAAGTTTATATACTCGATTGTATTTTTTATATAAGAAACAAATCAAACAACACAAAGTAGACTAATTTAAATCACAAATTTCTAATTATGTTTTGGCAATATATATGTGTCTATATCGTTTTAGACTGTATCCAAGTTGTCAAACCTGATTAGTGCGACTCTGCGGATAAATAATCTATTAACTTTTCCTAATTCAGTAACATGGTGACGAAAATATATGAAGACGCTGGCTAGTTTTGTCTATACGTGTGTGTAAGAATTAGGGTTTGTTTAGCAAAAAAAAAAAACAAGAATTAGGGTTTGACGAAAATAAACCTAGGAAGTGCAATGTAAAAAAAACGTACGTTTTAAATAACATATCAGGACGAATGTCAGTCCAAAATATATAGTTAAACGCTTTTTAGTTTGGTTATCCCTTGTTCGAATATGTCATGTGTATTTTAATTAAGAAAAACGTTGATACAGTGGTTTTGTTCAAATAGTTGTGTATAACAAATGTTTTAAAGTATATAATTAGATTATTTTTTTGACATTTAATATATATATATAGCAGGTAATTCATTCAAAAGCAGATAATACTAAATTTCAACTCCATCAAATAGCATTGAAACAAGATTTTTTTTTTTGTTTGTAATTAACACGAACAAGATTTCCTAATAAACGAAATGCTGCTTGTCTGGTCGGGTGATATAAAGAGAAATTAGAGATTGATCAACGCGCATTCGCGGATGTTAATTTACTTTTTTATTAATTGAGATTTGCTTTTCTATTATATGTTTTGCATGTGTCCATATATAACTAATTGTATATTAATTATTTAAATATTTTCGAGGTTCATTGAATCAAATCATAATCGAATCAGTAATATGTAAGGGTAGGCAAAAAACCGAATCTGAAGAACTGAACCCGATCCAAGAAAATAGTAACGAACCTGAACCGAAATTGATGAACTGAAGTATTTCGGGTTCAAAATACTTCGGTTCAAAATTTTGATGAACCGAAGTATATCCGAACGGGTTCAAAATTTTGGTATTTAGAGAACCGAAACCAAACCCGATCTGAACCGAAGTATTTCGGGTATCCGAGTGTATCCGAAATAAATTTATGTACCTAAATATATTAATTATTTTTAGATTTAATGTATATTAAAAAACCATCCACAATATATAAGAATTTTTAAGTTGTCTAAAATACTTGAATATATATACAAATAGTCAAAAGTAAATGTATAAAATAACTAAAATATACTCAAAACACCAAAAATACTTAAAATATCTATTGATTCTCTATAAAATATTTAAACCAAACCAATTTATATGTTAAGTTTAGGTATTTTGACATATGTTATTCAAATTTATACGCAATATATTATTTTATTTATAGATTTTGAGAAATTTCATGTATATAATAAATTTTAAAAATTTAAAATCATTTAAATGAGTTATCCGAACCTGAACCGAATCCGCAAAGATCTGAACCGGACGCGAACTAAAATTTAGAAATACCTGAATGGGGGTGAAATATTTGACCCTGAAGACCCGAAACCTGAATAGATCTGAACCGAACCCGAATGGGTACCTGAATGTCCACCTCTAGTAATATGGTTACTTTTAGTTATTTGGTTATAGGTATTTTTAGTTTGGATAAAAAAAAAACCTGAATCAAATCGAGTATATGATTACTTTTGGTACAAATATTTAAACATGTTTTAAATACATTGGCTGACAAAAAAAGGTTTCTATATATCAAAACCAAATTCACCCGGATTTGAGAGGACCTGATTCGGAACCCACGTAGAAATTTATAATATTAGAGTTGAGAAAACCCAGAAAATCTCGATATCCGAAAGAAATGATCACCAAACGGGTACCTGAATACCAATGTTTCACTGATTTTGTAAACAAATAAAAAAAACTCTTTGTTAATCATTTTAAATTTTTGTTACAAATGAAAAATTTTCATTCAAAAATGTCGAATTATTATGGTTGACATATAAAATAAATATTGTCGAATTATTATGGTAAAAACAATTAATAAAATATTTAAAAAGAATGAAAAAATGTAAAAATGTCATAAATTACTTAAAATAGGTAAGTTTTTGTAACGTTCTTACCGTCCATGATTGATGGATTTCCTATGCCCGCTCTTCTGACCCGTGGAACCCATTTTGTGTGAGGGGCGGTGAGTTAACTCATCAGAGACTCGAAAGTCTTGTTTACTAGCCTTTCAATCATCACAAGACCTCTTTATGTGCTTCATCCTTACTCGCATCGCGAATCACTTATTGATTGGTCACCCATCCTTCTATTATTTCAGCCCAAACATGTTTAACTATAGAGTTCTAAACATATATGTACCTAAAAAAGTAAGTACATTTTGTTGACATAAATAGCCAAATCAATTCTTTTAAACATTTTCCAACATAATAGAAATCATGTGTTACAGAAAGGCTCAGTCACAAGACCTCCATTGACACACTTGAACAAAGGTTCACCATATCCGATGGAAAAATTAAAATCCACATCAAAGTCGGCTAAGTCTTGCAACCGCACACCAGAAAGAAAAAGATTCATATCAGGTTAAGTTCACCAAGCTAGGCTTGAAGGCGACAACGAACACAGAACACTACACATCGTCTTACACAACCATTAAGGTTCCTTTGCTGAACTGATTAAGAAAACAAAACAAGATAAACACATTATCTTCTTTTTTTTAGGGACTAGTTTCTCAAATAATAAAAAATGAAATAAGTTTTCGTAAAGAGAAGAGGAGAGACAGTGTAGTTTGGTTAGATAGTGAATCATGGTCTATTTTTTTGGGTTAGTTGGTGAGTGCTATTTCCAGTTAACTAATCTCTCTCTCTCTGAGATATTCTTATAAAATTCATCTCTTCAAATTCTCTGCATTTGACACAGATTTTGATTTTCCCCGGAACAGTGGTCATCTTCGCCGGCAATTGTGAGGCTAATTCATTCTCCGGGGATCAAACGGAGGGTCTCACTATTCCTACTCCTCGTACTGTTGAAGAGGTCTCTAGCGACTTCAGAGGTCGACGAGCTGGTCATTAAGGCTCTCTCACCATCGGTGAGTTTGCTCCTATCTCTCTCTGTCTCTGTTCTTTCCTGTTTTGTCTGATTACGGCCTGTTTTGTCCGAAAAAGTTACCATCTTTATGGGGCTTCTTGTCATTTCGTGAAATTTGACGTTTCTGGCCTTCTGGGTTTGGTTTATTTGTTCATGCAGATATGGTGAACCTTTACCAAACGTGCCATCCTGGTGAGTTATGTCTTCCTCAGTGTTAATCACAATTGCTTATGATGAGTAAAAGTTTTCAGGAGCTTCATCTTGTTTAATTGTTTGGTAAAAATGTTAAAAAAACTTTCTCATAGCGACTCTGTTTGTTTAGATTATAGTTTTCTATCTTTCTCAGCCTTATGGAAGAGTTGATTTGTTGATTTTGAGTGTCTACCTGTTAGTCCTCTCCTCTGTGTGGTTTCTATTAAGGTGTGTTTGCTTTTTTTTTTGTTTATTTAGAGAACGATAACTTGTGTCTCTTTGGACTTCCAAATGATTCTCTTGTGTTATCCATGTGCCTGGTTTTAACAATATCTGTGAGTTTTTATATTAACTCACTTGCTGCTGTTCAATGCATCACTCTTTTTTATAATTTCGGTTTTCTACTTTCCATCTCTTGATTCATGAGACATAGTTGAAGCCCACAAGTGTTATGAATCCCACCAAAGTGAACCAATGTTAGTTGAGTAACATACATGATTCATGTCATTAGAGTTGATGCGCCTAGGTAGTTTGCACTGGAATGTAGCTATTGTTGGCAGCTGGGAAAGAATATATGTATCTGTAGTGACCACTTGCCTTCTTGATTCTTTTTGCAGGAAGAGGCTCTTTCAGATGATAAACGACCTCCCAACAATTTTTGAGGTTGTGAGGACGATGATGAGCATGGTGGCCCTTGTGGCTCTTGCGGAGACAACTTCGGTACAGATGAGTTTTGGATTTGCTGCGACGAGTGTGAGAAATGGTTCCATGGAAGATGTGTGAAGATAACACCTGAAAAAGCAGAACATATCGTACATTACAAATGCCCTAGATTCAGTTACAAGAGAGCCAGACCTTGTTGATGTTAAAATAAAACAACCAAAAGAAGAAGAGAAAATAGTTAAAGGAGGAAACTGTGAAAGAAGGAGAAGAGGTTCCTAGTTTATTGAACAAAAGGGTTTTAGAAATTGCAAGAAGGGTAAAAAAATACGCTATTTTCAATTGGGTAATGTCTTTTCTCTTTTGGGATTTTTTCTTGTTTTTCTTTCTTGTCTGCCTTTTTTTTTAGTTGGAAATATGCTGGAGTATATATTATTTATCAACTATTACTATGTCTTTCATAAGCCTACATATATCAGCTTATGTGATTTTGCGTGGCTTTTTATTATCACGTAAACTATATCCTCCAGTTTGACCCCCCAAATAAAAATTAAAGATTGTAATCAGTATTAGTAATTAGTAATCTTTTTAATTTATGTCATATATTTCTCTAATCAAAATTTTACCGAAAAGGTTGTTTTCTCAATGATTTTGCCATCAGTTCAGGTCTCAGATTACCAGATCGATAACCAATGGGTCGCAGTGAGGTTTGTCGATTCCGATGGTTTCCCGCTCTTCAAAGACGATCGTATCGTTAGGGGCATCGTCGGTTGGCGACCGAGCCAGCCATCTTGAACTCGTCTCAGCCTTCCGTCCATAAGTTTTGATCGACGAGATCGAATCGCGATAGAATTGCGATCCCCCAATGATCATGCTCACACTTCGATGGTTGCTGTCGTTTCTTCGGTCATCCTGCCTCCTTCCGCGTTTCTCGCCTGACTGATTTTCGCGGGTGTCTTTTTCGGGGGACTCTTTATCAGTTTTGGGAGGGCGATCGGAATCTAGGAGGACATCTTTTATGCTTGTGACCTTCGAAATTTCACCAGCGAGGAGCTTCACAGCAAGCCTTGCGCCGAGAACCTTGCAGTTCATAGTGAAATGACCTCTGGTCTAGTGGAACTCGCAGTAGGAATTATCCTTAAACTGGTTCCTGGTCCAGGTATTTCCGGAAGTCTTTCCATGTTCGGAGTTGATAGCGTAATTATGCTCACCTTGGAGATCTTTTCCCTCGTGGTGAACATACATGTCGTTATGAGGGTTTTTTCTTCTCGCGGGCGTCTTCAGCGGGTTGTACTTTTGGGAGAGAACTTTCATCTTTTCTTCCTTTATGATGAAGCCCGTTGCCTTGTGAAGAGCGTCCTGGATTGTTCTCGGTTTTTCAAGGGATATCCATTGCCGGAGTTTCGACCTGTACCAAAGAGTTTTCCGCAAAGCGTCGACTGCCACTTTGTCGCTGATTCCAGTGACTCTTGCCATTACCAGCTTGAACCTTTTCATGAATTTGCGGAGTGGTTCGTCTTTTCTTTGAGATAGACTCCAAAGGTCAGCGTCTGAGGTTTCCATGTCCATGAACATGGAATACTGTTTGAGAAACTCTGAGGCGAGCTGATGTGGTCATCAGATCAGCAACTGAACCGGAGGTCAACCCAAAGCCCTACTCAACCAGCCAAGGCGCAAACCAGGACATAAGTGCACGGAAAATGCCATATCTTACAAACCAGGAGGGTTTAAATAACGAGGCTAATTTTTATGGATTCTACACTCAAGAAGGAGTCCAGGCCAATTGGAATTGGGCCAAAATATTCACGGAGCAAGACGTTATGAATTTTACAACTCAGAGGTTTCTCAGCCTGTCCATCTGCGAGTATCCGACTTTAGAAGGAGATTTAAACTCAAGTAAGGAGCGGCCTGAAGCAAATCCCGTCCTCAAATTCAAGAGCATTCTTTCAGATTTCCAGAAAGCCAAAGATCAGGAGAAATGGACACGGAAATCAGAAGATATGTTCAATTTACCAGAACCGGTCAAACCAGTGCTACACTCGCCTCAATTGGAAGCTAACCGGTTCAATCAGCTTCAAACCAGAAATTGGCGACCAGGAGATCATTTCAACCAATCAGGAGGTATTCCAGAAGTCCTTAGCTGCACCAGAACCCAGGAGATCAGTCGGTTCAATAGAGAATCACTTAAATCAAACCGGAGCTATTTATGGAAAGATTGGACAATCTTTCGGTTTGATCCATTCCAAGCAATTCCAATCCAACCAGGAGAACCAGACGACGTCCAGACTAAACCAAGACATCCAGGAGACATTATACAGGAGCCAGAAGAGTTCTACAACTTCATCCCATGCACCAGCCCACATAGGAATAAGAAGATCCCCATTATCACCAAACTGCCTTATTTGGAGTCTTTTGCATTCAAACTCCAACAGCTCTTTTTCTACCAAGGCAAGGACGAGATCAGCATCTATCAAGCATTCAAGAAGGTCCCAAGAAAGCTCTCTTATCCCCTTAAACCGTCCAGGTTCAAGAAGAATCAAGTTTCTCACTTGGAGCCAAAATCCCATAAAAGGCTCCAACGGCTAGTTTCCGATTTTGTTAGTTTGCTTGATTTGTTTCCTTTCTTTTCTTATTATGAACGTTAGAATTAGTTTCCAGAGCATTATATAAGCTCTTAGATAGTCATTGTAAAGAGACACCCTTAATCACCAAGTTAATAGAAAGTTTATTCAGTTTTATCAAAGTTGTTCTTTGTATAAAATATCGGTCTTTAGGATTCAAAGAGAGATTCTTTGTTGTCTTATTGATTTCGTGAGTCTATTTGTTTGTGCAAAACAAACAAGCTCAGTACACAGATTGAGAGAGTCAATCACTTCGATCCATCATTCCATCAGATTGAGAGATTCAATCAAACCTTCCTCCGCAAATCCACTTCAAGCCATCATTTGATCAAGCTGAGAGTGATACACATCCAGCAGCCTGATTCCATCCTATCCTTTGTTTATTTATCTTGTTTTATTATCATTATCATCATCATCTCTTTGTTTTCATATTTGTTTCTGTTTGCATTATAAAACTCTAAAAACTCATAAAAATCGGTTCTCTTTGTTTTCAGGTTTAAACCTTGGTTCCACCATTTTTATCAATTCGTGGGTTACCCCCCCCCCCCCCCCCTGTGCCTACAACATTTTGGTATCAGAGCTCAAGCTCCTGACTAAGGTGATATCTATCCTTGCATCATATTTCATTTGCTTGCATTTTTTTGTTTTTTATCTAAAACCGAAAACTCATAAAAACAGTCTTTTGCTTCAAGTTTTTGTTTCTGCATATTTTGTTCTTGCTGTTCTTATAAACCACGAAAAATAAAAAGAAAGATGTGTTTGATTCATATTACTTGCACTTAGTTTCGAAATTCTTGTTAGTTTCCTTTTTGTTTTGTTTCCATAATCAAAAATTCCATAAAAATTGCTATTTTGAATTTGTTTCCTTTGTTTGCATATCCTTAAGAAAAGAAAAAAATCATACTAGTTATTGTTTCATGCCATATTAGTTGGTCCATTTCGTGATTGCATCATAAAACCAAAAGAAAAATTATTTATTGCATAGTTACTTCATTTCGGTTTATACTTGCATTTTTCTCGGTTTAGTTTAAATTAGTTTTGCATTGTTCATTGCTCTTATGCTTGACCAAAACTTCCCATACTTCACTTGATCTTTGAGATTGATTTCAGGGAGCAATGGTAGAAGAATCACACGGCCAAACCCTAGAGGCCACACTGAGCCAACAACTAATAGCTATACAAGAGCTCAATGATAAGATTGCTCAGTTGGGAAAAAGGAATAAGCCACAAGACCGACGACCACAACATAGAGAAAGAAGATTTGGAGATGCACCAGAGACTGGCTATGTTGAGCCTAAGCCACCAGATCCTTCATGGATCACCTCACACCATACTTCTTCAACTTATAAATATTTAACTCATTCTTATCTTTATTTTAAATCAGTTAATGAAGTTAAGATTTATTCCTTTTCAGGTAGTAGTTGGCCAGATGATTATTTATCATGGGAAAGAACCATGGATGATTGGTTTTCATACCAAGGCGTGCCAAAGAAGGAGAGGCTAGCTCATGCCATCAAGCAACTTTCCGGAAAAGCTTACTCATGGTGGAAAAGAGTAGATAAGACACATGGTAAAAGTCCAGAAGAGGTTGTCACCAACTGGAAAGATCTTAAAGATGTTATGATCAGGAAGTATGTGACTACACTTCCCACGCAAGAAACCAGAAGAAAATACCCAAGGAGATTTTCAAATGGTGTGTCCAAAGAGGCAAAGAAAGTTGTGCCACAACAAGGCCATAGGAGCTTGATTTATCAAGACCAGATTCGGCCAAGCCAGATGCCCACGGTTTTATATGATAAATACCAACCTTATGAGGTCCCAAAGTCCATGGAGAAGAACCTTTTCAGCCCAGACACATTGGCTAGACACAAAGAAAAATCAGACAAACCAATTCTTCAAGGAAAGGCCAAGGTAAGTCCTATACTTGATAAATTTGTTTATAACTCATCTCCCACTAGTATGAGTCACTTGTCTTTGTCCAAGAATGTTAAGACAGGTCCTGAGGTCCAGAAAGACACGAACTCAACATCCTTGTTGGAATCAAAAGCTGTCCATGACTTAAGGAATAAAGAGATTCCAAGCCCAAAGAAAGAAGAGACAACAAGCCAATGTAAGTCTTCTAACTCTGAAAATTTAAAAGATCAGACATGTTATAGATGTCATAAAAGAGGACACTTTGCTGTAGTTTGTCCAAGTAAACAAGTATTGACTGAGACATCACTAGAAAAGAAAACAGATTTATCTATAAAGAGTGATAGTTTTATTCAATCTGATTTATTAGCTCAAAATTCTTGTATGATGCACTTGTCTTTGTCAAAGGGTAATGTAACAGGAACTAAGGAGCAAGAATTTAAAGAAGAAGAACCACCAGGCGTGACTCTTGAGATGGACCAGAAGATTGTTCAAGAGACAATGCAGTCCATATTGCTTAAAGAAGCAAAACCAAAACAATGCCAAGGTAAGGCTTTAGAATCTCAAAAGAGAATGAAAGCTGACTTGCTCTATTTTGGTGCAGATTATACAGTTTCGAGGTCGAAACCTTGTCAAGAGGGAGGGGATGATGTGGTCATCAGATCAGCAACTGAACCGGAGGTCAACCCAAAGCCCTACTCAACCAGCCAAGGCGCAAACCAGGACATACGTGCACGGAAAATGCCATATCTTACAAACCAGGAGGGTTTAAATCACGAGGCTAATTTTTATGGATTCTACACTCAAGAAGGAGTCCAGGCCAATTGGAATTGGGCCAAAATATTCACGGAGCAAGACGTTATGAATTTTACAACTCAGAGGTTTCTCAGCCTGTCCATCTGCGAGTATCCGACTTTAGAAGGAGATTTAAGCCCAAGTAAGGAGCGGCCTGAAGCAAATCCCGTCATCAAATTCAAGAGCATTCTTTCAGCTTTCCAGAAAGCCAAAGCTCAGGAAAAATGGACACGGAAATCAGAAGATATGTTCAATTTGCCAGAACCGGTCAAACCAGTGCTACACTCGCCTCAATTGGAAGCTAACCGGTTCAATCAGCTTCAAACCAGAAATTGGCGACCAGGAGATCATTTCAACCAATCAGGAGGTATTCCAGAAGTCCTTAGCTGCACCAGAACCCAGGAGATCAGTCGGTTCAATGGAGAATCACTTAAATCAAACCGGAGCTATTTATGGAAAGATTGGACAATCTTTCGGTTTGATCCATTCCAAGCAATTCCAATCCAACCAGGAGAACCAGACGACGTCCAGACTAAACCAAGACATCCAGGAGACATTATACAGGAGCCAGAAGAGTTCTACAACTTCATCCCATGCACCAGCCCACATAGGAATAAGAAGATCCCCATTATCACCAAACTGCCTTATTTGGAGTCTCTTGCATTCAAACTCCAACAGCTCTTTTTCTACCAAGGCAAGGACGAGATCAGCATCTATCAAGCATTCAAGAAGGTCCCAAGAAAGCTCTCTTATCCCCTTAAACCGTCCAGGTTCAAGAAGAATCAAGTTTCTCACTTGGAGCCAAAATCCCATAAAAGGCTCCAACGGCTAGTTTCCGATTTTGTTAGTTTGCTTGATTTGTTTCCTTTCTTTTCTTATTATGAACGTTAGAATTAGTTTCCAGAGCATTATATAAGCTCTTAGATAGTCATTGTAAAGAGACACCCTTAATCACCAAGTTAATAGAAAGTTTATTCAGTTTTATCAAAGTTGTTCTTTGTATAAAATATCGGTCTTTAGGATTCAAAGAGAGATTCTTTGTTGTCTTATTGATTTCGTGAGTCTAGTTTGTTTGTGCAAATCAAACAAGCTCAGTACACATATTGAGAGAGTCAATCACTTCGATCCATCATTCCATCAGATTGAGAGATTCAATCAAACCTTCCTCCGCAAATCCACTTCAAGCCATCATTTGATCAAGCTTAGAGTGATACACATCCAGCAGCCTGATTCCATCCTATCCTTTGTTTATTTATCTTGTTTTATTATCATTATCATCATCATCTCATTTGTTTTCATATTTGTTTCTGTTTGCATTATAAAACTCTAAAAACTCATAAAAATTGGTTCTCTTTGTTTTCAGGTTTAAACCTTGGTTCCACCATTTTTACCAATTCGTGGGTTACCCCCCCTGTGCCTACAACACGAGCTGACGAAAACTTCCGATGGAGTTTCGTTTCAGACAAGAAAACCATTCGAGCGCGACTCCTTTGAAGTTTTCGACGAAGAGGAGGCAGTAGCCAGCGTCTCGTTCGCGTTCCTTGAGCTTGTACCTTCCCATCGCGATCTGGAAAGACTGCATATGCGCCTTCGGGTCGGTGGTGCCATCATAGACGGGAATTTTGATCTTCCCAGGATCTGAGATGTTAGTTTCCGTGATCCGGGCACTGAACAGAGTTTTCCGCGCTTCCTCGAGAAGTCTGTCGATTTCTGGTGCAGCGCTTGTCGCGTGGTGAATCTGTGACTTTACCGCCTTGACTTCTGTCGCAGTTTTTGCGATGTACTCGCGGAGATCATGGATCTCATCAGGATTTCTAGCAGCCTTGCGAGCCTGTTGGCGTTGGCTGCGGTGGATCCGAGCTTGATTCTCGGCCAGTTCTTCCTGCTCTACCCAATAGAGGTTTTCTTCTTCCTCTGTCATGGGCTTTTCGAATGACGGATCCTGCCGAGCGGACTGGCTTCGCGTTCTTCTCGGATGGACGTCGGCACCTCCGTCCGAGTGATCGGAATGGTCGCTTATGTCCAGATCGATCCGCTCGATATTGCCTCCTTCGTTGCTCCCGGCGGGAGGTGGAAGATTCTCTGCGGTCAGTTGTGCACCTGGCGGGACTGTTTCGTCAGGGTTCTGACCTGAAGAATCCTTGTCTGCCTGTGTGGCCCGATCGCTCGGAGTCTCGAAATCGAGTCTTCTGCCGCTGCGGGCTCTTGTGGCCCCGCGCGGATTTTTACGCTTGGCCTTTGCCGTTAAGGTTTCCACCTGGTTTGCGAGAGAGGCCACGAGCTTTCCTTGTTCATTCGACTTTTTCTGAGCGAAGGCGAACATTTCTTTCTTCTGGTCCAGTATCACGGCGTTTGTAGTGACCATGGATACGTTTCCAGCTGGAGTTCTGTCAGCGTTGGCATTGACGGAAGTCCCGTCGTGCGTTTTCTTGTCTTTGCAGCGTCGATCGTCATACCTGACTGAGCGTGCCCGGTTGCGTGAGAGATAGATCCGTACCCCCTCCTTCTAGCGCTAAACTGTGGGAACTGGAATTGACACCATCGAGATTTGTTAATCGGAGGAAAGCCAAGCTAATCTAGCCTTCCCTGAAGGTCCCGGTTATCTGCTGGGCCACGCACAACACAATCAATATGAAATAGTCAAAAGTAATAATCATAAAAGAGGGAAAAGAGAACAAAGAGGTCTTATTTCTGAATGCGCGTTTGAGCGTGAACAACAGGTAAGATCCTAGTCCAGAGAGCTGTCGGTACGTTCACTAGTCTAGCCACCTAAGTTCTAACCTAGTCGAGTCGCAGCTCGATAGTAAAAACGAAAAAATGCCTAAATTGCTCTAAGTATTAAGTTTGCTCTCAGAAAGCTCCCTCTTGCTCCTCGCCTTAAGCCCTCCTTATATACTCTCTCTAGGTCGGTTTGCACCTTTTCCTGAGCCGGATTCGTCGCGAGATGGGCTTTTCCATTTTTCGTCACCCTTCATGATTTTCTTCGGAAACTTGACATATATCTTTTCCTGCGAAATAAAAAATAGACCGTCATATCAGTCTTGGGCTCAATCCTGTTCTAAAATCGTAAGTGGGCCGTTTAGCTGCAGTTCAGGCCCCTTTTGGGCCTTTTTGGGGCTTAGATGTTTTTACGATTTTTCCTAGAAAACAGCCGTTGGTTTTTCCAAAAGGATTCCAATTTCCCGTATAGTTAAGGCAACTGGTGTTCAAGCTAACCATAGCTGTTTTATACAGCAGGCAGAAATCCGTTTCGACGACCAAGTTTTTATAACTTTTCCCGAAGTCTTTCTTTGATAATCCTAAGTGAGACGAGACATGGATATTGTGTCCAAGGGCCCGAGGATTGTGTTACAGGAACTTAGACGAGGATGCACGGTTTTGGCGCGGGTCGTCCTCGCCCATGGGCGAGGTGACGTCGGTGTGGGTCGTTCTCGCCCATGGGCGAGGTGACCTCGGCGCGGATCGTCCTCGCCCATGGGCGAGGTGACCTCGGTGTGGGTCGTGGGCAAGGTGACCCGTGTTGAGACGGTCCTCGCCCTAGGGCGAGGTGGTCGGTCTTGCTTACGATTGAGACCTCATCCAGACTGATACTCTTCTCGACGTTCTTCGGTTCGCATCCGCGAAAAACTGTCTTTTACTTGATTAACCGTTTTCTGGAATATCTAATTTTCAATGATCGATCGAGAATTGGTTTTCCGGGAACTTTCAGGCATTGATTCCGTCGTGACCGGTTTTGACCCCAACAATATCTTTACTCTTCCTCTCCACTTGAAAATTGTGTATCCTTATCTATTTACTCGTCTTTTCTGCAACAGTAATATCAGGAAGTTCTAATCATTTAAAAAAATAACAAATTAAAAAAAAGAGCAAAAATCTATTCTATTAAAATAGCAACATGACCTATTGATATAGGTGTGGTCTAACTATTTTAATACAATTATTAAAATCTCTTTTTAATCATTTAACAAAAATATTATACAAAAAAAAACACAAATATGTTTAAAAATCATAAATATAAAAATTAAATTTCTAAAAAAATGTAAAATAAAAAATAGACCCGCTCTTTTAAAGGCGGGTCAAAATCTAGTTCTTAATTAAAATCTTTTAAGAAATTGTCTACAAATTTAAGGGACAAGTGTCATTCTATTAGGGAAAATAAATCCTTTATATGGTTTTAAAAAATGAAATATAAATGAATGATTATATTACTAATACTTTTATTTTATTATATTTTAGAAACTTTGATGGATTCTAACCGATGAAAGTGTATGACGAGTCTAACACAGTTCACTGTTACATTTGCAATGGATTGTTCTCAGTTGGTGAAAATTGTTTCGGAATCAGAAAAATGGTTAACCTTTGGAAGTTACTTAAAAGACATAAAAGTTTTCAAGAGAAATTTCAACAGCTCAGAGCTCATTCATATACTACGGACGCATAATTCAAACGCAGACAGTCTTGCACACAGTGCAAGGAAGCAACTGTCTTTTGGTAGCCATATAGATGTGGAGCTACTATTTTAGATCCGCAGAGTCTACACTATTCCGTTTATGTTGCTGACAAAAAAAAAAGATGGAAGTTCTCTATGCAGTTATGATTTATGAGCCACATAAAGAAAGCCTCTTTTTCTTATCCGCAGAGTCTACACTATTCCGTTAATATCTGTAAGCTTTGTGATCCTTGTGACATGAATTATGGTTAATTCCGGTTTAGAGATTTTATGTGTGTATTTTGGTTTAGTAGAAATAAACCGGTTCACAAACCGTTTACGTACGCCTTTTTGCTATTTTGAGATATTAATAAGAAGTCATCTTTATCTTCTTCCTCAAGTCTCTTTTCTCTATCACCACCTTCATTGCACGAATCCAACATCTTCGAGATGATATATCTTCCCTTTTAGATTATCTTCTAAACCTGTGTTCACCTCATCTTCGATCCTTTGTGGATTATCTTCTAGACCTATGTTCACCTCGTCTTCGATCCTTTATCTATCAACCCATTTTCCTGTTCAATGGAAAGAGCATCGTCGAAATAAAACCACATGGGTATTCTACCAAGATTTCATTGAGGTCGGGGACAGATCTGCTCATTTTGTGGATCACATTCCATTCAATAATTATTTGAGGATCGAAAGACAAGCTGTTGTATTACACATGAGACTGATCAAAATGCTTCATTTGTGTGGCATCGTTGGAAGATCAAGTAGAAGATGATGCAAGATGATACTCTCTGTTCTAATGTGAGGTTAATAAACGCTGTGGTTCTGATAGGCCTTGGAAGCATTGTGTGAGGCAGAGACTAAAGAATAAATAAGGAAAAGGAGCTTCAGTGTCTGGAAGTGCAGTGTTTGAGGAAGAGATAGCTGATGATGCGGAGGGAGCTGAATAGACAGAGCCGGTCTTGGAGGGAAGCCAATGAAGCTGGTGCTTCCGGCCACCAAATATTATCACTCTAACCGGCCACATCTGGACATAACGTTCTTAGTATCTCAGCGGTTTGTCTAGTGTTGTTAGTGTTTCAGGTTGCGGGTTCGAGGGACATCAGCCACATTTTTTTAATTGGCTTCTAGCCACATAATAATTAGGACTGGCTCTGTGAATAGAGACGCGGGAAAGTTAGTTTGAATGTGGGGGCCAGTTGTTTATGCCGTTATACAATTTTTTTAGGCAGTTAGGCCAGCTTGCTAGTATAAATAAGATGAATCAAGTACTGTTGAGGGTGGGGTTTTTATCGAGTGGATAGAAAAAGATTAGAGTGTAACTCCAGTCTTAGGCTCTACTACGAGATTTGTTTGTAAAGAGAAGGTATACAGTACTCGTATTCAAATTTCATATACAAACACAATTTGATTCCTATCATTTGGTGCAGTGAGCTAAGTCGATCATCGATCGAAGATGGCAAGGCAAGGACAATCGGAGCTACGATGCGAAGATCCAGAGCAGCGGATGAACTCAACGATACAGTGGCGAGACTCGATGAACAAGTCAAGTACATCCGTAAACGCTACACAATAAGGTTTACAAAACAATATAAACTATTTTATTTTAGGACCAAACTATTTTATCTTAAACAATAACAAATTATACTCTCCTTTTCGGTGTCCCAAAAAAAGAATATACTTTTTGCTTTTCTATTTTCTGCGTAGTATTAACTAAACTAATTTTTATTATATTATAAACAATTTTCATACACATTGTCATGTAATCGAATCGGAAGATGCATACAACATGTTAAAATTTTATCTCACAAGAATCTTCTAACTCTTTTACCCAAAAAAATATGTCTGACGTCTCAGCTGCCTGATAATTTAAAGTATAATTAGCTGATAAATGCTAACTGCAGTTGCTTTTAAAAAAATGCTTTTTTACAACAAATAATAATAATAATGCTAATTGCAGTAAATTACTAAAAATAAATAAGAGTGAATTAAAGTTACATAAGGCTGAACGATAATAACTTTGAAAAACAATTGCTAGGCAGCTATTAGGGCGCGAGTAAGTGAACACACTTACAATATCAAGTAGGACAAAACAAGTAGTGAAATAAGAGAAAAATGATCAATGAACGAAACAGAGGAATCAAAGAAAGTGAGAAATCAGAGAAGCAATAATCAATCAAGAAAACAAGAAAGCAAGCAAATAAGTTAATCAAAAAACACAAGCAAAAAAGTAAACAAAAGAAGCAAAGAATTAAGCAAGAAAACAGGTCAAGCATGCAAGAATCGGTGAAGGAAGCAATGAAACGAAACAAATAATTACAGAAGAACAAATGCATGAATGCGATGTATAGATGAACGTAGGCATGAATCCACGAATGCAAATAATGTGTTTCAGGCAGTTTGATATGCGAAATAAGCATATACATTATGTTAGATTAATCAAAAGAATAGATGAACAATTATGAGGAAACAATAATGTACAACACAACGTCCTTCATGAATGGTTAAGTGATGAAGCGATACCTTATATACTTATTTCTTCGTAATTGAAAGAACACACGTAATTCTTCCAATTTTCTGGCATCCAAATTAGTTCTGCAACAGCTAAGAAAGTAAGCATGAATCTCCAACCGCTAGTTAGTAATAGTCACAAGTTAGGTATCAAAGATGGACTACATGCAAACATGTCTAATGAAAAATATTTGGCAAATACGTACTTGAAAAAGGAACTTGTTTCATGGTGTCAGAGACTCGGTTGCTAGTAAATGGCAGGATCTAACCCTCTTGTATAATTAGCACGGACATATAAAAGAATTTAGATACAAACGAGATCAGCATGAAGAAATAACAAAAACAGAATGATCATCACAAAAGGGATGATCCATGTGGAAGCGATGTTCATTAACGAGACTTTCCTTAGTGATCAAGAGTCTCCATCTATACCCTCCATCTATGCTATTTTCAAACAGTAACCGAGAACTATATAAAGATATGGTTAGTTCTGAGTAAGAAAGTTAAAGCAGTCCAGTAGGTAAGATAACCAAGTAAACAAAGGAAGCAAGTACGAAAATGATAAAAGCAGGAAGCTAGTAAGGAATCAAGTATTTAGGAAATCAATGAACAAAGAAGCAGTAAGAAAGTAAACAACGAGTAAATACAGCAAGAAACCAGTAAATCAAGTAACAAAGTAAATACAGCAAGGAACCACGAAATCAAAGAAAAACAAGGAAGGAAGCAAAAAAGGAACACAATAAAGCAAGGAATCAAGAAACAAATAAGAAAGAAAACAAGCACGCAGGGAACTAAGGAACAGTTGAAACAAAGCAAAGAGAGATAATAACGAAGAAAAGAAATAAAAATAAAAATAAAAATAACAAAGAAAGTAAGAAAGCATACCAGTAAAGAATCAAGAAAGCAATATGTCCGAATGCACACATGTATGCACACATGTATGTATGTGTGAATGAAAATTTAAGTGATTGAGAAGAACCTATATATAACATTCTCTGAGATACATCACATCAGACTATGGAATCTGTTGCTGCAGAGGAAACAGAGAGAACATCAAACTATACAAGCAAAATCAAAAGACCAAAAGAAAATGATTGAACATACTTACAAAGTTTGGTAGGATTACTCTGTAGTTCCCTGGCCTTAATGATGTCTAGAAAGCTTCATTCGTGATTATATCTGTAGGCAAAAACAACAGAAAAGAATAGAAGATAACAGTGAACACAACTACCTGGAGAAAACAAGAGATTTAAAACTTAGGAAACTAGAAGATGCAGTTCTAGAGGTTGTCTTCCATAGTGCTTCACATAAGCGATTAGAAAACATATGAAGGCATACAACTTTCAGTATTATTTCAAAACAATCGTAATCGAGCCCTAGTCATTTTTTATTGATTACCTTTTCCATAAGTTTGTGCCTTTCTCTGTAACCGTTTATGCCTTTTTTCTCCAGACTATGGACTGCTGTTCTTAAAGGACCTGACAATATGAGAGATACATCAACGAATACTAAATACTGATTGAACTCAACAAGATGAAAACTTACTAGTGGTTTGCAGAGGCTTAAGGCGGAGTTCCAAGCCACCATAGTCTAAGAGACAGGTTTTGAATGTTAGGCCATATACCATATTTGATTGGTATAGTAACTTGGACATTAAGACCTGTAAAGTGTACATTCAGTTTTGATTCAGGGGTGGAGTATCTGTAAATCAGTTTTTCTTTTTAACTTAACCAAAAGATACATGATAGTAATCAGTTCTAAGTAGAGCATGTATATGTTGAATGACTGATATAAATAACTTAATTACCTGTTAAGGACAAAAGGTGCAAACCTGCCACAACTGGGTTTTTATTTTTCCATGTTGTTAACTCGACAGAAGGATTTGATTTAGAAACAAGAAGATGACACGGTATCGTGGTTGTATCTTAGCCATATTTGAGCTCCACTTGCGATGGACCTGAAATAGACAAAACGAAATCTTAGAGATACGATGATGTATATGTGGATCAGACTTGAGAACATGCCAAAAGCTCGAAATTTATAACTATAAAATCAAAAGCAGAAGAAAAGATTGAAGACAGATACATGGGACACAGACTTAACTTCAAGAAACTTGAAGATGTTATCTCACAGACATTTAGAGCTCCACTGGTGATGGATCTGCCAATAAGCATATACATTATGTGATTTTGATATTGAGAACACATCAAAAGCTTACAATACAAAATCATCTCAAAGATCAACTCCACATGCAGTGAACTTATCTTCAAATTCAGGGCTAATGCCAAATGGGATCACGACAACTACTGTGAAGTGAACTGATTGTCGCTCTTGACCTGAAATGCATTACAAAAACATATACATCTCTTTAACATTTGTCTGGCGTCATTCGATTGCTCCAATAATACATATATTTATTCAAAACGTTCTTATGACCGGAATACCTGATCTGATCTTACTTATTTTCACTAAAACTGTTAGATTAATCAAAAGAATAGGTGATCATTAATGAGGAAACAATACAAGTACAACACAACGTCTTTCACGAATGGTTAAGTGATACCTTTTTTTTTTTTTTTTTTTTGAAACACTGTTAAGTGATACCTTTTATAATTATTTTCTTTGTAATTAACTCAACACGTAGTTCGTCAAATATTCTGCCATCCAAACTAGTTTTGTTGGAGATTCTTATACTGAACTTGTTCTGCAAAACCTAAGCAAGAAAGCAACTTCTAGTTCATAATAGGCACAAGCACGCACATCTGACAACAAAAATATTTGACAAAGAGTTGCTTGTATGAGACATTCATGAAAAAGATGAACCTGTTTCATGGTGCCAGAGAACTCATAAGGTTCCTGGTTCAGTGACTGGTTGCATTGCAAGTAAATGTCTGATCTCAGACCCTGAAAAATTAAAACAGTCAGAATGAAATATTTAGATACAAACAAGATCAGAATGAAGCAGTAACAAAAACATAATGATCATAGGCCTTAACAAAAGAGAATGATCCATGTGGAGGCATTGTTGATGAACTAGGACTTTAGTTTCCTGGATAGACGCTAGAGAGTCTCCACCTGTACAACATTCAAATAGTAACCGAAAAGTATCTAAAGATATTAAGCAAAGAAAGTTAAACAAGCCCAGAAGGTAAGGAAGTTAAATAAGCGATGAAGAAACTAAGAAAATGATAAAATAATCATTAAGCTAGGAAGGAATCAAGTATTTAAGAAAGCAAAGAAGAAAAGGAAGCAAGTAATAAAGTAAACAACTCAATGCAGCAAGTAAGCGGGAAATCAAAGAAACAAGAAAGCAAGCAAGGAATAAATAAGAAAGAAGACAACATGCAGAGAATCAAGGAACAAGCGAAAAAAAGTAAGCAACAAATCAAGAAAGCAAATAATTAAGGGAGCTAGTAACTAACGAACCAAAGAAAGAAAATAACGAAGAAAAAGCAAACCAGTAAAGAATCAAAAAAGCAAGTTATGTAATAAATAGTAAATTAAATTTATTGGATGATGATTCTTAAAAATCATGTTAGACAGCTAGTAGTGTGCGAGTAAGTGAGCACACTAACAAAGTCAAGTAGCAAATAATCAATGAACTAAACAGAAATATCAAAGAAACAGAGAATAAAAACTGAACTCAATAAGTCAGAGAAACAGACAATGCACTAAACAGAAGAACCAAAAGACAAAGAAGCAAGCAAGTAAAGCATCTAAGGGAGTAATCAAGGAAGCAAGAAAACAAGTTGAGAAAAAAGCAAGCAATGAAGTAAACAGAATAAGCAAGTAAGCATTAATGGATAGGTGGTCTTATATGCATGAAGAATCCATGATGTATGAGGTTACCATCGATAAAGGAAGGCCCTGTTTCTTTTTCTTGCTCCTGTTTTCAGAGTAACATACTGAGCGCTAATAAGATGACATATTTCATCACTGCTTCCACGACTGGATCTTTCTTTTGCCATGTTCTAACCTCAAGCTTCACACGTCTGACATCCCCAGCTGAGTAATAAAGCCTTCTAAAGTGATGCCATACCTAAAGCATCAAAAACAAATTATAAATTGTTATGGAGTTTCCAAAGGTAACGTCTCACATAGAGAACGAAATTTGCATGTGCTGAAGAAATAGTGAGAATGTATTTCATTCTACAAAGCATATCAAAAAGAGCAAAGACAACATATCTGGCATAAAGATTAATCTTTAGAAACTAGAACACGACACTCCAAAGGCTGTTTCTCAGAAATTTTTAGAGCTCCATACATAACGGTCTATTGGAAGTACGACATTATGTACGTGTTTCTGATTTGAGAACGTAACAAAAGCTTAAATTTTAATGCATTATATAATTCCACTGGCGAGTGACCTGCATTGCTGCACATAAAGAGCTTAAAATTTTCAGTATAACTTCAAAAGTCCCAGTTATTTTCTATTGATTTTATCTGTTTAATGTAAAATTTTCCGGAGCTATGGACTGAAGTGCTTAAAGGTACCAACTGAAAGTTATGGGTTCGGATAGACATGATATCATCTATTGCAGAATATATAATGAGAATGTAATTTCAGACTACTAAGCATATTAAAAATAAGAAAGAAAATAAACCTGGCAAACGGATTAAACAAAAGACTAGAGCTATTGATTTCAGTTCTTAGTGGTGCACTAACATTGCCAATGGTTTGCAGATAGTTAGTGCGGGGTTCCAAGCCAGTTTTCTCAAAAAGTTCTCGCTCTCTGTCACCAGCTTAATCCGAGTAGCCAATCTATAAATTGTTCAAAACAAGTATATTCAAACCAAAAGAATTCTCGGCTAACATGTTATATTAAGGTGCTAATCAGCAAAAATGTCATTGCCCAGTTCTCATCACTGCTGCCACAAGTGAATCTTGATATTTCCATTTCCTTACCTCAAGCTCCACATGTCTGACCGTCTCCAGCCGAGTAATATAGCCTTCTAAAGTGATGTCATACCTAAAGCATCAGAAGTAAATTATAAATTTGATAATTGTATTAGTTTTCAAAGGTAATGTGCAGAAGAAATACTGAGAATGTAATTTCTGGCAGAAGTAGGATTAAGCTGTAGAAACTAGTAGACGATGTCTCTCGGAAATTTTAGAGCTCCATTTGCGATGCACTTGATATCAACAGAACGGTCTCTGAAAAGTACTACATTATATGCATGATTCTGATTTGAGAACATAACAAAATCTTAATTTTACTACTGCATGAGAAAGGAGGAGAATGCAACTTGAAACTACAAGAGAAAAATCAAATGACTAAGCATAATAAAAGTAGGGAAGACACATACCTGACAGAATGTTACTTCATGAACAAAAATCTTAGCCATTTGTGATGGACCTTAAATACGCAAAATAATGTCTGAGAGATATGACATTGCATATGTTGAGTAGATAGAAAATGGAAAACTGGATGACGCAAAGAAACTCTTTGATGCCTTTAACAGAAATAGGGGATGCTATTCACCTGAATCTGTTTTGTTTTCCTCTGAGGCTTCATTCAACTGAGTAAACTTAAAGACGGTCGTAAATCCCTTCCGCCACTTCGAAACACTTACAGGAAGAGCATTTCCTAATTATAAATCTAACGGGAGACCAGAAAAGGAGATTGTTCAAAATATAAGAGCAAAACAAACGACAAACAATAATAAAAATTAGGGAACAATCAGAAACAAATTTATACCTGACATACGGATTTGATTCAGAAATAAGAAGATGTCAGGCTAGTTGTTTTCTCGTAGCCATTTAGAGCTTTTGCGATGGGACTCAAAGGAATTCCAGAGATTGTCTCACACACATTTTAGAGCTCCGATTGCTATAATTCTGCAAATAAGCGTATAAAGTATGTACTTCTGATTTGAGAACACATCAAAAACTTACAATACAAAATCATCGTCAAAGAGCTACTCCACAGGCAGCGAACTTATCTGAAAGTGAACAGACTCTCGCCTTTGACCTGCAATGCACATTCCCCAAACATATACATCAATTTAACCTTTATCTGGCTTCATTCGATTGCTCCAACGATACATATATTATCTAAAACGTATTAAGGCTGAGCTTATCTGATCTAAAGATTAATCAAAACAATAGAGGATCAGTAATGAGGAAACAATAAAGGAATACCTCAACACGTAATTCTTCCATTTCTGCCATCCGAACTACTTTTGGTTGAAGATTCATATCCTGAACTTGTTCTGCAAAATCTAAGGAAGTAAGCATGAATCTCTGACTTCCATTTCATAACATGCACAAGATAACACATCACATCTGACGAAAAATATTTGTCAAAGAGTTGCTGGTATGAGTCATACATAAAAAAGACGACAGATGGTATGAGACATGCATGAAAAAGATGGACCTGTTTCATGGTAGCAGAGAGAGTAAACGCCTGATCTCAGACCCTGAATAATTAAAACAGTCAAATAAAATATTTAGATACAAACGAGATCAGAATGAAGAAGTAACGGAAAAAGAATGATCATCATAGGCCTTCACAAAAGAGATGATCCATGTGGAGGCATTGTTGATGAACTAGTACTTTAGTTTCCTTGATAGACGCTCAAGAGTCTCCACCTGTGCTACTCTCAACGAGTAACCGAGAAGTATCTAAATATATTAAGCTAGAGGGTTAGTTCAAAGTAAGGAAATAAAGAAGTTAAAAAGGTCTAGTAGGTAAGGAAGGTAAGTAAGAAAATGATAAAAGTAGCATGAAGCTAAGAAAAACAAGGAAGCAAGCAAGAAATAAATAAAATTAGAAAGAAACACAAGCACGCAGAGAATCAAGGAATGAAGCAAAGAAGTTAGCAACAAATCAAGAAAGCAAGTAATTAAGAGAGCTAGCAACTAACAAAGCAGGCAAGAAAACGAACCAGTAAAGAATTAAGAAAGCAAGTAATTAAGGACAAAATTAATAAATAAATGAACTAAAACTAATGTAATATAGATCTTGCAATAAATATATTGGTCAATGATGATTTTAAAGAACAGCTAGTTAGCGTGCGAGTAAGTGAGAACACTTACAAAATCAAGTAGCAAATAATCAATGAACTAAACAGAAAAAAAAACTGAACTCAACAGAGAAATCTGAGAAGCGAGCAATTAGGTAACACAGGAAGGAAGCAAGAAAACAAGTTGAGAGAAAAAAAAACAAGCAAGGAAGTAAGCAAAGGAAGCAAGTAAACAGGTTACGCATGTAAGCAACGAAGTGATGAAGGAAGAAATGGACAAAGAATATATTATATATGCAAGGATGCCTATGCATTTATAGGGATTGTATGCCTGAACGCAAGCATGTAAGCAATAGATATTAACGAATAGGTGGTCTTATATGCATGAGTCCATGATGCATGAAGTTATGTTGACTCCAAACTTTAAGAGCAAAAAAGAATATAAAGAAGACGACATTCTAAAGGTTGTCTCTCAGTCATGTTTAAAGGTCCCTGAACGGTACGGAATTATAGACGTGTTTCTGATTTTAGAACATAACAAAAGTTTAAATTTTACTAATGCAGAAGAAAAGAGGAGAATACAACTTGAAACTACAAGATAAAATCACACGACTAAGAATAGTAGAAACAGGGAAGACACATACCTTACCAAAATCATTTGCGATGAACCTTAAACAGGCAAAGAGACTCTGTTTTGTTTTTCTCTCAGGCTTCCTTCAACCCGCTTCTTCAGAAAACGTTCAATAGGAAGTGCAAAACAGCGTCGAGTTCTTGACACTTACAGGAAGAGCATTCAGCCACTTCTATAAACTTGCAGGAAAAGCATTTTCCACAAAATGGAGAATGTAACTTCGAACTATAAGAGCAAAATTAAACGACAAACAATAATAAAAAATAGGAACGTTCAGAAACTCCACAGAAGGATTTGATTCAGAAACAAGAAGATGACATAGAGGTTTTTCTTAGCAATTTGTGAGCTCCATCTGAGAGATACTATAATGTAGAGGCTTAGCGCAAATACATGGGACTCACTGAAATTTCAAGAAACCTGAAGATAAAATTCCAGAGATTTATTCCAGACACTTTAGAGCTCCCTTTTCGATGGACCTGAAATAGACAAAACGTGTACACTATACAGTATGTTGTTTTCTAGGTTTGATCGAATTATATAGTTATCTCCTTCATGAGTGGCTAAGTGGTAGCTTATAAACTTATCTTCAATATAACTGAGTAAACACGTAATGTTTCCCATTTTTCGGCCATCCCAACTAGTTGTGCAAAAGCAAAGCAAGTTAGAATGAATCTCTGAATTCTAGTTCGAAATACTCACAAGTTATGCGTCAAAGATGAACTAGATGAAAACACGTCTGAAGATCAAACTATAGAAGCAAAAACAAAAGAATAAGCAGAAGAAAAGGATTGAAGGGAACATACCTGGGCTTAATTACTCAAAAGTTCCATGAATTATTACTAGAAGCTTCGTTTTGTGGTCGTATCTTCCTTGGTAAGAATAAATAAAAGAAAATCACTAAGAAGGATTAAAACTTACAGAACTGTAAGATGAGGTTGTCTCTCATGCATTGTATAATTCCACTGGCGAGTGACCTGCATTGCTGCACATATATAAGCGATTTGAGAACACAGAAAATGCTTAAAATTTTCAGTATAACTTCAAAAGCCTCAGTCATTATCTATTGATTTTATCTGTTTAATTTAAATTATTCCAAAGCTATGGACTGCAAACAATTTCAAAGTTATGAGTTCGGATAGACAATGATATCTGCTACTGCAGAATATATAATGAGAATGTATTTCAGATTACTGAACATATTAAAATAAGAAAGAAAACATATGATTAAACTTCAGAAACTAGAAGATGACACTCTATAGGTTGTCTCTCAGACATTTTAGACTTGAAACTAACAAAACGGTGTATGTGTTTCTGATTTGAGAACACAACAAACTTGCAGTTTACTATATAATTTCTAAAACTATTGAAACCAACCTACCTTGCAAATTTCAAAATCTTTCATGTTCTTCCAAAAAATCTGTTCTTGCTCCAGTTCCTGGTTCTTCTCTGTGCTGTTTTTCAGCACTAGAAGGTAAAACAGAAAACATATGAATATACCCACGAAATAATATCTCGCAACAGAAGAAACCCCCCAAAATTCCAAATAGATTCTGAGTAAATAATTAATTTACCTTGTAAACTAAACCCAATATAGCATAAGTTTGCTGATCAAATAGATATACCAAAGGTTCATGCTATTCCGTGAACATCTTCAACAACAAACCATAGATACTGAACCCTGAACCCAATATAGCATACCTAATGATTGCTACATGTGCTGAAACTCAGAGGAATTTTAATTTTATGCTACTCTTGATAAGCACACATTATTGTTATGGAAGTTTAGGCAAATGAGATCACCATTACCACTACCTAAGACGAAAGAGAAAGCAGACACACACATCACTAAACTGAAATTTCACAATAAAAAGATCACTAAATTTGAAGTGAATTCTCACATTGGCAGTTTCAATAAACTATAAAATTGATTACTTTAAAAGAATCTTGATTTCTCCAACTAGTTTCTGAGTATGTTTCACTATCACATAGATTAACACGTGCTACTATATAAGAAGAAGAAAAAACCTACATATTAATATATGTTGCTTTCTCAGTGCTTTAAAAGTTAACGGAGGGCAAGATGGATTACTTACATAGCAATCGGAAGATGCATCTTCAGCTTCTTTACATAGTGGCGTTAAGATAAGTGGGTAGTTTATTCTATCAATGCACAATAAAATCACCACAAAAGCCTGAATTATTTTAAAGATTTAGTAGGCATAAACAGCGTTTTGAACTGCTTTGTTATATGCTTCAAACAAAATTACTTTCAAACGTGCTATTATTAAAGGCATAAACAAAAGAAAATATTGAGCATAAATACCTAGAGGTTTTCTCTCATACATTGTAGAATTCTATTTGCGACTGACCTCCACATAAGCGATTAGAGAACATATAAAAGGCTGAAAACTTTCAATATTATTCTCTGTAACCGAAGACTAGAGCTATTGACTTCAGTTCTTAATGATGCACTAACATGCACAAAAAGGACTCATTAATTTAAGGTATATAAAATATTTGACTAGATAAAAATTTACCAGTGGGTTGCAGATATTTGGTGTGGTGTTCCAAGCCAGTGCTCTCCAACAGTTCTCGCTCTCTGTCACCAGCTTAGTCTGAGTGGTCAATCTATAAATTGTTCAAACAAGTATAAACAATAAATTAAATACTTAAAATCGTCAATTCAGCTTTGGAGTATATTTCCTTAACAACCAAAGAATTCTCTGCTAACATGTTATAAAAAGGTGCTAATCAGCAAAACGGTCATTGCTCAGTTTTCATGTCTGACGTCTCCAGCCGAGTAATATAGCCTTCTAAAGTGATGTCATACCTAAAGCATCAGAAGTAAATTAAAACTTTGATTCACATAGAGAACAGAAGAAATATTGAGAATGTAATTTCATTAAACAAAGTCTATTTAAAAGAGGAAGGCAACATATCTGGCAGAAGGATTAAAAGCTGCAGAAACTAGGCGACACTCTAAAGGCTGTCTCTCAGAAATTTTCAGAGCTCCATTTGCGATGGACTTGACATCAACGGAAGAACGGTCTCTGAAAGGTGCTACATTATGTACATGTTTCTGATTTGAGAACATAACAATATCTTAATTTTACTACTGCAGGAGAAAGAAGGAGAATGCAACTGACAGAATAGGGAAAAGTCAAACGACTAAGCATAATAAGAATAGGGAAGACACATAACTGACAGAATGTTGAACTTCATGAACGAGAATCTTAGCCATTTGTGATAGACCTTAAATAAGCAAAACAATGTATGAGAGATACGACATTGCATATGTTGAGTAGACAAGAAAATGGGAAACTGGATGACACAGAGAGACTCCGTGATGCCTTTAACAAACATAGGGGATGCTATTCACCTGAATCTGTTTTGTTTTCCTCTGAAGCTTCTTTCAACTGAGCAATGTTAAAAATGGGGTCACTGCGTTGAGCATCGTGCTGATGGCCGTAAAGCCTTTTCCTCACTTCGAAACACTTAATGGAAGAGCATTTTCTAATTATAAATCTAACAGGAGACCAAAAAAGGAGATTCTTCAAAGAAAAATCAAACGACAAACAATAATAAAAAAGAAGGGAACATTCAGAAACATTATTATACCTGAAAGAAGGATTTGATTCAGAAACAAGAAGATGACACTCTAGAGGTTTTCTCTTAGCCCAACATTTGCGATGGACCTGAAATAGGCAAAACGGTGTCTGAAAGATACTCAGTATAGTGGCTAAGTGCAAATACATGAGACTCAATGAAACTAAAAGAAACTTGAAAATGTAATTCCAGATGTTATCTCAGAGACATTTTAGAGCTCCATTCGCAATGATTCTGCAAATAAGCGCATACAGTATGTGCTTCTGATCTGAGAACACATCAAAAGCTTACAAATCGTAATCAAGCCCTTTTCTACAGATTAGTTTCTTGCTTCCGGGATTTAAGGCGCAAATGCTACATCATACTGACATTAAAAGAAATGAACTGAGGTATAGTGAGATAAATTCTTATACCTGACAGAATGATTTATTCAGAAACAAGAAGATGACACTCTAGAAGTTTTCTATTAAATTGGCAACTTTGCGTGAAGAGTTGTATTTTCAAAGGAAGTCCATCTACCTTATAGAATTTGGTTTCTAAATTTCATGATAGCTTCACATGATTGCATGGGTTATTAACGTAATACTCTATAAGAAGAAAATATGAGGTTGTCTAAACAGAAGAAATCACTAAGAAGAGTTAAGGATTAAAACTTACAAAATGTTACGAGGCTGGCTGTCTCTCATGCATTGTATAATTCCACTGGCGAGTCACCTGCATTGCTGCACATAAAGAGCTTAAAATTTTCAGTATAACTTCAAAAGCCCCAGTTATTTTCTATTGATTTTATCTGTTTAATGTAAATTTTCCCGGAGCTATGGACTGAAGTGCTTAAATTTATGGGTTCGGATAGACATGATATCATCTATTGCAGAATATATAATGAGAATGTAATTTCAGACTACTAAGCATATTAAAACAGGAAAGAAAACAACCCTGGCAAACAGATTAAACCAAAGGCTAGAGCTATTCATTTCAGTTCTTAGTGGTGCATTAACATGCGCAAAAGGAATCACTAATTTAAGGTATATTAAATATTGACTAGATAAGAACTTACCAATGCAGCTGACCAAAAAAAAAAAGAAGATTTACCAATGGTTTGCAGATATTTAGTGCGGGGTTCCAAGCCAGTGCTCTCCAACAGTTCTCGCTCTCTGTCACCAGCTTAGTCTGAGTGGCCAATCTATAAATTGTTGAAACAAGTATAAACAATAAATACTTAAAATCGTCAATTCAGCTTTGGAGTATATTTCCTTAACAACCAAAGGTGGTAAACAATAAAGATGTTGCTACATGTCAAAGAGTTCATAATCCCAATTTTGTTTTGGCAAAGATGAACTACATACATGCAAACACGTGTGATGAAGAAGTACTTGTCAAAGAATATTGTCCAATTGACCGATATGAATAACTTAATTACCTCGGAAACTGTACCCAAATGGATAGACATCAAAGGTTTTTACAATCCTTTTGCATCCTTCTATCTTTTTTATATGTTATTTCTGCATTAGATGGAATTAGATGCAGAAACATAGGAACTCAGAAGTGTAAAATCACAATCAGAACAACTCCACAGACAGTAAACGTATCTTCAAGTAAAGTCTCATAAATCTCAAAAGTCTGATAATATTTGGACTGCACATTCTCCAATAGAGACACACTTATTAACTCTTAACCTTTGTCTGGTTTTAACTCGATTGCTCCAACTGGATACTTATTCAAAGACGTGATACGATAGTTATACCTGATCTGATCTGCTAGTTTTCCACTTTTACATGTCAGATTAATCGAAAGAATATATGATCAGTAAAGAGAAAACGATGCAAGTACAACACAGTGTCTTTCATGTGATGAAAATGCTACCAATCGCAACTAGTTATGCAAAAGCTAAGAAGAATCATGAATCTCTATGACTTCTAGTTCGTAATAGTGACAAGTTATGCGTCAAAGGTGAAAAAAACGCAAACACGTCTAATAAAAAGTATTCGTGAACTTGTTTGAAGATCAAACTATAGAAGAAAAATAACATACTTGGGCTTGATTACTCAATAGTTCCGTGAATGATTACTATAAGCTTCGCTTGTGATCAAACTCTGTATCTTCCTTCCTACAAAAAAAAAAAGAAGAAGCATGATCCATGGATTCATATATTCGATTGAAGAAACGATCGATAAAATTGCGATTATGTTCTGAAAACTTAAGACAAAAGACAGATCGAAAAACAAAAAAAATGGATTCAAAATAAGAAGCCACAAAACGAAGCGAAGATTTCTAGATGCGTTCTTCGTGATCAACACTGTAGGCGCTTTCGTACAAACCAAAAAAAAAAAAAAAAAACTTACGGAAACAACAATTGATGAACAAAATAATTTAATCATATCCGCGTAGGTAACAGTCAGTGAGAAACAAGTAGAAGACTGTACCTGATTTTTTACAATGATCGGAGTCTGCATCCTCCTCGGGCCATGGGCAAATCTTTCGCAGAAGAGATAGGGGAGGAAGACGGAGAACACAAATCGAAACGAAGATCCTCTTTCAAACGGCTAATTATCTAGCGATTTCATTTAGTTCCCTTAATTTGAAATTTATATCTTTTCAAAAGCCGATGGGCCAAGACAAAAGGCCCATTTCGTAAACCTCAGAATTTTGAATCTCAAAAATAAAAGTAAATTTAAAATTATTCCCTTTCACCTGAAATTAATGTCGCCGACCTAAACACCTAAACGGCTAAACATAAAAAAAAATGAAAATGAAATCTTTTTTTTCAACATTTTTATTAAAAAGCCCATGGGCTAATATTGATACAAATGGATCAAAGCTAAACTCTTACAAAATTACCCCAAATTAAATCCAACATTACAAGATTAGAGATAAGAATGTCTTTAAAAGAGGAGAGAGAAACTACAAAGCTTATATTAATAAAATTCGTTCTTTAAAACCAAAAGAAAGGAGACTTCTTTATGTAACAAACCAGAAAAAATAAGAAATTAGTGACAAACAGAAAAAGGAAACTTTGCAACAAAATTAAAAAAAAAAAAGCAATGATGCGCTTATATATATCTCATTATTTGTTTTGTTTCTTTTGCATATAGTTTAACATTATTTTTATAAGTTGGGACCCTTCAATAGACATGAAGTCAATGAACTACAAATAAAACTCATTCGAATTTCCCTTATTAGAAACTAGCTTATCGAGGAACCAAACAAAAAAATCACTATCAAATCTATGGGGCATACTATATTGAAAGGGGCCTGCCCACGCTGCCGATATCTAACAAAACAGTTGCATGTGTTTTTGGCCTTTTGTGTTTTATGCAACAATAAGCTTTGATTTGATGCAATTCAGAAATAACTCAAATATGTCATCTTCATAAATACTTCTATAGCGCTGTTTTTTCTTTTGAAAAAAGGGTTACTTCTATGGCGTTGTTCCTTTTCTTTCTGAACAATAGCGTTGTTCATATATATGTTTGGTAGTAACCATTCAACGCAAAGACATTCGATCAACGTACCAACCTATACATCTATACTATTAAAGCATGATCATATTGTCTTTTTTACTTTAGCTGCCATTTTCTTTATTAACACTGCATGTTTCATTAAGGGCAATCAAGTAATATTAATAACACATCTATATTGGGTCATTTTTTCGGATCCAGCCCACATCAGATCTCTCTTGGGCCATTTGGGCCGATTAAGAAATCAGATTCAATTCTCACTTTTTTTTTCCTTTGGGCCATTGAGTCCAAGTTCAAGTTTTTTTTATCAACTATTTTTAATTATTTATTTTTTCTTAATATAATTTAAGCATTCATAAAAAAATTGAATCTTTTCATTGAAAAGTATAAATCTTTATTAAAAGTATATAATTTTTTAATTAAAATATTAACCACATAATAAAATTAATTTATCAGAGTTATACCAACTTAATACATTAAAGAAATAAAGTTTAATTTTTTAAACATAAATAGTCATTTAAAATGAAATACGATAAATAAAAATAAAAAGTTTAAGTCCTTTATAAAATAAAACACAAATATATGAAAATTTGACATTTACTAAATATTGTCAATTGAAAAAATAAAATAATAAAATAATAAACCCGCGTTTTGAAAGCGCGGGTCAAAATCTAGTTATCTTTTAATGCATAAAAGCATGATTGGAATGTCTTTCAAATTACTAATTTACCAAACTCAATCCATTTTGAATAACATTTTAGTGGATAAAAATTAAAGTGTTACGGCACATTATCCTTATAGAGTTGACCAAAAGCAGCAATTTGTTATATAACTAGATAATAATAGTTGGAAGTGGTGAATTCATAAAGTTTACATCTCATCCTTTCTTTTGACTTTCTTAACAAGTATCAAGTATGTCCAAATCATTGAAAGTTGGCTCAAGATTGACCCTACATTATGTTTTAAGAGAACTAGTTTGTCGAAAACCTCACTTATCGTTAATTGCTCATTTGGTTTCTTGCCTGTTGTCAAAGAAACTATCAAAATCGTTCTTTAATATAAATTTAACCTTTAACAAAAGAAGATAAACAATCTATGTTGGTTTGAATTATCAATTACAGTAAATATTTTTGTTTATGAACTTACGTTATAAAAAATGTTCCCCTTATGCACATAGTTATCATGGAATAAAAAGAATAATTCATGACAACAATAACTGTAATTAGAAAGTAGCATCAATAATAAATCACAATACTAAAAGGCCAATATGCTGAGTCTCTAGGCTGCCACGTCACCAAAAATAATCAGCCAATCAGGATATTTCGTTTGGACATGTCAAACAGGCTTAAGTCGTTTCTGGGCTTCACGTTTTCATTTAATTTGGAGTGGGCTGGGCTTCGTCTGCATCGTCTTTAGCCTCTCTTTTTTTTTAATTTTGCGTGATCACAATACTAAAAGCAGCATTTCCTCAAAATCTATGCTGCCACGTCATCAAAAATAATTAGCCAATCACAACATTTTTTTTTTTTTTTGGGTCTCAATTGTTGGACTTGGATGTGTGGATTTATTAAACCATATTCTGTGTTTTCATTTTAGGCCTATCTCTAAATATAATGCATTGAGGCCCGGAATTGCATGTCGTCATCTAGGTCATATCTTCATCTTACGGCCACCGCTTTTTCCGAGATGAAAGTCGATGATAACGCCATGGACGTTACAACGTTTCATCTTGCTCTTCTTTACTTCCTGTTAATTCGTGATTTCCCCACTCCTCAGCATTCAATCCGACTCCTTCTCTTCCCGTACCTACTCACTAGAGCTTCGGGTATAAATACTTCCTCATCCAGACATGAGCATCACAGCTTCGACGAGAACCAGAAGATCTCTCTGTTCAAGTTCCGGTTATTACAATGGCGAATTCCCAAGTCCTTCTTGCTGATTTGAAAGCAGGACGCTGCTCCAACGTTGCGGAGGTCCAGTGGGAAGCCAGAAATGTGAGGAGAGGAGGTGAATTGACGAGTGTTGACATGCTCTTTGTCGATGAGAATGTAAGCCTCTTTTCATAGATATGATTTCAGACAAGAACATATATATATTTGGTGTGGTAGTCTTATCATTGTTCGTTCTTTATGATCAGAGTTCAAGGAAAGGTTTGCTTGTGTCCTACCCGCATTCAGCTTTTACCAACGTAATGCGGTGAACAAGGTTAAATTTCAAGTGTGATTAGTTTGTATTGATCTTTTCCTCATTTAAAATGAACTCCGTGACTGTATTAAAAAGCAGAAAGAAGCAGCTTTATAAAGGTTCTTAGTACGTATACTAGAATAAGGGTGGATAGGAGAAATAAGATTGGAGAATTTTAGTTGATTTTCAGACTTAATTTTGTTTGGATGTTGCTTTTAAATGACCAAACCAGAGACCTAAGACATGTATGTATGCCATCATGATGCCCTGATTGTGCTACGACCCAAAAGTTTTCATTTGTTTTTTGTTAGTTAAACACGTGAAAGCTAAATGTTAATAAGTTTGATTTAGAGTTGTAAACAAAATTCAAAGTTATAATATTCCATATAGTTGTATAGGCTATTGACTTTTAAATATTCCCTCGGTTACAGCATTGAAGACGTTCACCCAAACGGTGGAATCAAGAAATTCAAATCTTCTGTCTACTCCAACGTAAGCTTCGTCCAATCATTTTACTCTTTCTTCCAATTATTTTACTCTCAAGTCAATCATGACAGTATCGAGTTGTAGCGTGCACTGAGTCTCCTAATATACTTATATCTCTCTTATACTTTTCAGTTTATATTTTCCTTTCGTCTAAATCAAAACTGGTTCCCCAATCCAATCGTTCTCAAAGTCATGTCGCTCATACAACAAGGTGAGATGGATTTGTCTGCAAATCGGTTTGGAAGGTTACGAGAAGTAGCTCGAGGTCATCTTTCAAGACTCCAAGGGATTTGGTCTCTGTGCTCTGATCAAGTTGCAGTTGGACAAAAAACTCACTCTTGCTGCATGTGTGATCGTGCTCTGAGTCCAGTTTCTTTGTCTACCCCCACAAAGTCATCATCAAGACTTCTTCATCTTCACATCTGAGTGAGAGCGGGAGCAAGGCTGCAGACCCAGACCCAGTTGGGACATCACCAGAGCCTACAACTAAGAAGCCAATGAGGTGTACCAATCGTGAGTAGACGTTAGAGTGGCTCTCAATTATCGTTCAGTCCAGCTGTCATCTATCATATTTTCATAGTTTATGCTTCCAGTTTAATAATTGTAAGGCTTATTAGGTCTCTGTCTATGCAAATATTTGGGCTTTGATATTTTAAAATTAAACACTTATACACCTAAGTGAGTCAATAACATAATATTTTCCAGCTTCTTATTTCTCTTCCAAACACACTCCATCGAAGATAAATTGACTCTACAGGAAATAGCTTTCCCCGACATACAACGTTTTTTAAAACTTCGGGGATATAAACATAAGAACGTAGCTGGGTGGATGTCGTCCACCTGGGTGTGAACCCAAAGTTGACCTTCAGTTCGTCAAAAGCTTTTAAGTTTTAACACAAGAAAAATTCCAGAAAATGTTTTGAGTGTTTTGAGTGTTTTTCAGTTTTGCCAATTTTGTTGATCAGACGTAACAACGACCTCATACAATGCTGTGACACCGATTAGCAGCCCAAACATGTCACTTAATTAGCCACTTGGCATCTTATTAAAGAGTCGAATTTAAATATATGGATGCCCAAAACTACATTTCTAAACGGAAAACAATACGGCAATATAAGCACTGCGATTAAACTATGTTTGGCACACTTTGACTCTAAAGAACGATTGTCCAATTACCACCATCCACAGATATAATAAACTGAAAAGCTATTAATAAATAACAAAACAATTTAATACATCGTAACAGTAAACTAAATGGAATAATCTGGAAAAAGAAGTCCAAGTCTTAATTTACAATATACATTACAAACTAAAATAAAATAAAAAATGCAACACAATAAACATGAATTCAATATTATTTTGAAGACAAAGTATTTAACCAATATGTCCACAATGAATCCTTAACATATTCTCACATCTATGACATGGACAAAACATGTAAGGATTGTTACTACTTTAAAAGGAGAAAAAATTTGTTATCTTCATTCAAACACATGCATTTACATGTTTTTCTTTTGGAACATCAATTTTACTTTATGCTTTAAGATCAACTATATTTACTTTGGTGCAACTATCACCTATTTATTCTATTTTTATTGAATCGATTAGTGAAAATCACTTATGCTATTCATTTTTGACCTAAACAACTTCAAAACAAAATAATTCACTACAATTATTAAGGACTATCAATTTGATACAAAAAAAATTAAAATTATTAGAAAACAAGACATACGAACCCGGCGCGTAGCGCCGGAATACCACTAGTATTCATAATATGAACAATTAAAATAGCTACCACATGACATCTGTCACGGTAAAGATTTAAAGTTTTCATTGTTCAAAAAGTAATTTGGTGAGATACATAATTATGGATTATCTGGTAAAGTACTAGAAAAGCAAACAAAGTTCAGCGAATATAAAAATTGATAAGTTTCAATTATTTATATAATTTATAAGCAAATTATTTTAACTGTCGTCTTTTTCAGGTTTCATGTTTAAAAATGATAATCATGTCATAGTGGTTTCCACTGAATGATGAGTCACTTTGTTGGTCCAGGCAAGTGTTCGAATCTTTCCGGTGCAAATTTTCTAGTTTCTTATGTGGCTTTGATTCTCTAATTCCCACATAAAGTAACTGAGCTTATCTGTTGATGGTGGCCGGTCCATATGAGCAGGACTAGTCGGGCTTCGACTTGGACACCTCTCTTATTTAATAAAAAAAGTTTCAAAATGATTTCACATTAGTTATCAAACTTATTCAGTAAAAAGGAAAACATATACACTATATTGAGTCATTCAAGGGTGGATCATGTTATTTTTGTCTGTATCCTTCATCTGCTTCACTCGTTGAGGTAGTAGTGTGTAACTAAATCTTCCACATGAGTTTTCGCAGTATCCGGTTGAGAGAGAACGTTATGCCATATAAATAGTTGAAAGTCTTTTATCTTCCACTTTCATTTCTTGATCAGTTAGCAAAGAACCGGGAGGATACACGAAGGAGTCATAGCCATGAGCATACATCTACTACAAACTGGCATGGTGAACTTTGTACATTTTAGTTATGATTATCACTCTTGTGTAGTTTTTTTTTCAAAAACCCTCTTGTATTGTTGTGTGTGTGTGACCAAGAAATTGTTGTTGGCCCTTCGAAAAGAAGAACCAGAAAAGGAACTTGCGCAAATACCAATACGTTGTAGCAAACTGGACGTATATGGACATTTGTATTTACAAATAGAAAACATTATATTCATTAAGTAAATTACTGAGTGTTCCATGACAGCTTAGAAGTTTTTAAAGCTTTGGCTGTATTTTTAAACTTGGTTAATATTAGATCAATACAAATGTTGTATGGCATAAGTAAGATATAAAAAGCATAATGCCAGTCTTGAAGCAAATGTAAGTAAATATTCAACAACAGGAGTATATTGACAAAAAAATAAAAACAATTAATACTTCTAACTATTTTACCGTTAAAAACCATGAATTTTCTCCTAGTTATGAATAGATGATAACCATATGTTAACCTTTCCTAAAGTTACATAGAAAATATGACAGTATAATAAGAAAATTAATAGTTATTACATAATTAATAATTTGTATTCATGTAAGATTTAGATTTTACCATATACTACTAAGTGTTTTACTACACCATGTGCATTAATAAACAAATTTAAACTATATTTAAAATAAAATTTTAATATTATTTTAAATTTTATTATTTTACCCATATTTTAATCTAAATTTTGATTTAATTGAACATAAAATTAAAATAAAATAAATAATTATTTTTATTAAAATCATATTTAAGAAAACTATGTATATATTTAAAATTATAATCTTAGATAGATTTTTATCTAATTCTTTTGGATGAAATATATTAAATCAACTTGTATAAATTAATATAAAAATATTGATATAAAAGTTGTATAATTATCAAAAATTAAAATTAAACAGTATTTCTAAAATTTGTAGATATATAAAATAAACTAATTATAGGACGACTAAAAATTTATAAAGTTTTAAAAATTGTAAAAATAATTGAAAATCTTTTTAGTCATAAAATTGTATAATTATAAAAATTACAAATAAATAATATTTCGAAATTTGTATAATAATAGTATATATATATATATATATCTATTATTATATTATTCAATGTCATATTTGGATATATTTATTTTAGTAAAGATGTATAAATGTAATTGTCTATATTGCATTTATCCATCTATATATATAAAGTTGAGATTGTTTCTCTCTCAAAGTATCCACCTACGATTCCAACTCACTAATTCGTGCATCCTAGAGCCGCCACGTGTCACGGTCTTTAAAACACATCGTTTCATTTAATTTGGTAAGCAATATTTGTGGGCTTCGATTAGAATTGAGTTTTATTTTTTGCTTAATAAAGCTCATTCACTACAAGAAAAATAAGTGATACTTGACAACCATATTAAACAGAATTTTATCGGGAACGAGTGTTTCCTATCATTTTTTGACAATCCTAATTTCATCGGAGTTTGGGTCTAGAAAATCACCATTTTTTGGAAAATTCTCAGTAAGTTACGATAACATATATTGTCAGAAATTTTCATCGGAAAATCATCTGAATGTACCGATAACTTTTTGAGTAATCCACCTCCGATTAATTTTCGCCAGCTGAAAATATTTATATATAAAAACAATTATTTTAATTAAATTATAAAAATATTAAAAATCTTCATATATTTCATTGCATTAATAAATGTAAAAATTCAACAACAACAAAAAATCAAAAAGAAAGAACGGATCTCCTGTTGGCAATAAATTTGATAAAATTGGTGGTTTATGATGCAACGGTGGTGATAACGGATGAGAAGTGAGAGGAATGGAAGTAGTGGTAAACAGAGTTGTAGCGGTGGTCGTGCAAGGAGTTGCAGCAGCAAGTCGTGGTAGCAGCGGTGAAGGAGTTGCGGCAGTGGCGGTGCAAGGAGTTGGGGCAGAGGCCATGAAGGAGTTGCGGCAGTGGCGGTGAAAGATGTGTGGACAGTGGTGGTGCAAGGATTTGCGGCAGTTGCAGTGGAACCAAGAGTTTCACGATGGTTCTTTTGTACAAGAAAGTAGATCTAAAAAGAAAAGAGAGAAAGATTGGGAAGATTTGTGACAAAAAAAAAAAAAATTGGGAAGAAGAAAAATAAAGATATGAAATTAAAGAGATAGTACTGACAGCTCTTTTCCACCATTTGTTTTATCTATAGATAAAATTAAGAACGATTAATAAAAAAAATAGTTTTATGCTAAAACACAACCATTTTGTCCAGAATCTTTTTTCCATTACACGTTTCAGTTTGATCAAATTAAAACAAAAAATTATATATATATTGTCAATTGCAAAACTGTAAATATAGTTAGATTGATAAATCTATTTAATCACTAAACTAAAAACTATTTATATGTTAGTTTGTTCTTAAGACTGGAGACGACAATTCAATTATTCTAAAGCTGATTTTTTTATAAAAAAAAATCAGTTGTAAATTAAATTAATTTTTACATAAAAATTTGAATGAACAAGATAAAAGACTATTTTGATCCTATCTAACGTTTAATTAGCTTTTATTCATGTAGTTTGCTTTCTTAAATATAATTTTCAGTTATGGAAATTAAATAATATTAGTACAAATAATTTTAGTTCGTTCATAATAAATAAAACAAAACAATTTTTTAATTTATCTACCATAATATATTTGTGTAACCGGTTCATTGTATATTTAAGGTATATTTAATTCATATGAAACCAAAACTTAATATATACTCAAAATTTTGTAAAATGAAACAACGTGAAGACTATTTAAATCACTCACAGTATATCAATATCACAACTTTATAACATAAAGACAACAATTATTTTTTTTGGACAACATAAACAAGTATTGTAAACAAGAAAAATATATCTTATTACATATAATCTCTCATGATCTAAAGCTTTCTAAAAGACAAAAAATTATTATCATACACATTTCTTGCAAATAAAATCTTAAAACATAAATCATAAAATTATACAAAAAATAATAATATAGATCACAAGTAAAATATATCTCATCCTTAAATTATATTATCATTTCTACTATGTCATGTCATATTTATTTATTGATTATGGTCAAACTGTTCACACTCATCTTGTTTTATTTTCTCCTTCCTATTTTTTTTTTTTGTTTAATCACGCTATGTCTCACTATTCATCTAACTCAGCCTATCGATCCATCTTGTTTTCAGCTGCAAAATTATTACTGACATCTTCTTTTACAAAGAAATAAAAATATTATAAAAGTAAATTTAAAAAGTACCCGACCAAAAGGTGAATCCGACATTTTTCCTTTGGTAGTTAACAGTTCTCATCTTCATTTCCACTTTCTCTTCCAAAAAAGACATTTAAAATAAAATATTTAATAATAGAAAATCATTGAATTTTTAAAATCTCTCTGTGTCGCAGACGCAGGCAACATATGTATTCAGAACTCGTGATTCATCATTTCGTTTTGAGTTCAAGCTCCGGCGATGCATAACCCCTAGGCGGCGTAGCTCCGACGAAACACGTATAACTATATATATATATTAAAAAAAATATTTATCGTTTCGTACCGTTTCTTCGTTAATTCATGGATCTACTGTATTGTTGCTTCTTCTGATTTGTGCACTTTCATTGTATCCACCGTGAAGTTCTTATATAGCGTCCGCTTGTGAGCACACGAACCAGTTATGTAACGCCACTGAAAACAGAGAGGAGGGAAGGGAAGCACTTGTGTGTTTCGAAATGTCTGGCTCGAGAGTATCGGATCTGAGCAAGTTGCATCTCAAGAGAGAGCTGACTCAAATCAAGAAAGCTTCCCGCGTTCTACGCGATCCAGGCACCTCTTCCTCCTGGAGATCCCCTCTCACCTCCTCCAGATCCGTCTCCGCGACTGTGCCTGCGGTTCTGGAGCCTCCGGTGTGCAGAAACAATGCTCTAAAAGGGAAGGAGAAGAAAGTGTTCTTACACAACTGGAATACTAACAATGAATCTTCATGGACACAACAAGCTAGTCTCAACAACGACGACGATGGTGATGATGTGAGTGATGCAAGGAAGGGTGGCTATTCGATGACTTTCAGGTGCAGAGACACCAATCTAGCGTCAAAGAGGAGGAAGAAGAGTAAGAGAAACAACATAGTGGCTAGAAGGAGATGTGACTCTGCTGAACTATCAGACGAAACAGAGGATCCAAGGCACATCACTGTTGCATCTCATTTGCTTTTGAAGCAGCTTAATCGCAAGAACTGGTCACGTTCTTTGATAACTAGTAGAAAAGAGGATTCTTCATGTACTCATAACAGCACACCAAGCTCCTTCAACATCTACGCTCTTCGTAATCCAAACAACGTTGGATCTTGGGATGGTACCACTACAACTTGCGACGGCGATGGTGATGAGTTGGATGGTAACTTGGATTCACCAGGGAGAAAACAAGGCTGTGGCATTTGGACCAAGAAGGCTACGAAAGGTGGGTGCAGAAGCTGTTGCTCTCCTTCCTTGTCTGATACTTTGAGAAGTAGCATTTTATGTGGGAGTGGACCGGTGTATCATCGTAGACATAATAAACACAAGATTGGTTCAAGAAGTGCTCAAGGTGTTTTGCCTTTGCTCACTTATGGTGGTGATGGGAGAGGAGGGTCTTCTCAAGGAACCGGGCGCAGTGATGATGATGATGATGAGCTTGATTTAGAGGCTCAGAGTAGATTAGATGGGAGGAGGTGGTCTACTAGTTGTAGGAGTGAGGTTGTAGCGGTAGATGGAAGTACACAAAGCTTCAGCCAAAAGTACAGACCGATGTTTTTCGATGAACTGATTGGTCAGAGTATATGGCGCAGCGTACGAATGGGTGAACGGTCGATCTAAGAGTTTAGGGTTCTTCGAGACCTGTTCTTGGATCGATCAAGAGTTTCTTTCGATAGCTTCTTGAGACCAACTTCCTGTTTTGATGAATTTAATCGAATCTAAACAAGGGATAAAAGCAAAGCTCTTCTTATTATTAAATCAAACGTATCTCATTACAAAGCTAAAGCTCTGTTTATATAATCCTTCCTTTAGACAATTCCTAAACGGAAAAGGATTCTATAAACCTTAAAAAGGAAATATAACTTTTAAAAGAAAAACATGTAAAACCAAATCCTAAATCGATAAAGTTAGAGTATTATTCGAACTTATGATGTTGGCGCCAAATGTGTACTTGATGCTGCATCAGTATAGTTGTTGAGTCACTAATGAACGCACTAAAAAGGTGTAGGATCACTCCTTTTTATCTCTTCCATGGTCCTAGAGGAACTGGCAAGACATCGACCGCGAAGATTTTTTCAGCAGCCTTGAACTGTGTGGCTATTGAAGAGATGAAGCCTTGTGGTTACTGTAAAGAATGCAATGAGTTCATCTCTGGGAAGAGTAAGGACTTTTGTGAAGTTGATGGAGATGATAAGGTTAGGTACCTTTTGAGAAACATTCCAAGGAAGTCCTCAACATACAAGGTGTTTGTGATAGATGAGTGTCATTTGTTACCATCTAAGACGTGGCTGTCTTTTCTTAAGTTCCTTGAGAACCCTTTGAAGAAAGTTCTCTTCGTATTTATAACGACGGATCTTGATAATGTCCCTCGGACCATTCAGTCAAGGTGTCAGAAGTTCCTATTTGACAAAGTTAAAGATGCAGACATAGTAGTGAGACTGAAGAAGATTGCTTCAGACGAGAATCTTGATGTGGAATCTGACGCGTTGGAACTGATTGCTAGGAACGCGGATGGTTCACTTAGAGATGCTGAAACTATGTTGGAGCAGCTGAGTTTGCTGGGGAAACGTATCACCACTGGTCTAGTAAACGAGCTAGTAAGCTTTTTGTAATTCGTCTATGTTTAAGAAAGTACGACCTATTAAATGTAAAGAATGTTGCACTGGTGTTTGTGCAGGTGGGTGTTGTTTCAGATGAAAAAATGCTGAAACTTTTGGAATTAGCATTGTCATCTGATACGGCAGAGACAGTGAAGAGGGCTAGAGAGGTATTGGACCTTGGAGCTGACCCAATAGTCTTGATGTCCCAACTAGCTAGTCTTATCATGGACATCATTGCTGGTACATACAAGGTGGTAGACGAAAAGTACAGCGAAGCCTTCCTTGACGGACGAAACTGTGAGTTATAAGAAAAGTATTTGGAATCTATATGTGCTAGAAATTAGCTTATAGTAATGTTCTTATTTCGTTTTTGTAGTGAGTGAAGCGGATATGGAGGGACTAAAACACGCTTTAAAACTTCTTTCTGAGGCTGAGAAGCAGCTTAGAGTTTCTAATGACCGTTCAACCTGGTTCACAGCGACTTTGCTTCAGCTTGGGTCAATGCCTTCTCCTGGAACCACGCTTACAGGATGTAGCAGTAGAAGGCAAAGCTCTAGAGCCACTGATGACGACCCGTCAAGCGTTTCAAGGGAGGTGATGGCTTACAAACAGAGAATAGGAGGGCTTCACTTTAGTAAGTCGGCATCGCCAAAAAGAAGCGGAAAGCATACCCATGAAGCGAGTTCTTTCTCCAGGGTTATCGATAATACATGCTATAAAGCCTCCTCGTCTAGCCAAACTCCAGAGAGAGAAGCCTCCAATGCCTCACATGGCAATAGTACTGCAAGCACCATGATGCTTACTCAAAGAAGTTCAGAGAAACTAAATGAGATATGGAGAAAATGTGTAGAAATATGCCATTCCAGAACATTGAGGCAGCTGCTCTATACTCATGGGAAACTTATATCTATCAGTGAAGTTGAAGGTATAAAAATCCTTAATGTTTCTCTAATTTAAAAGTAATGTTCAATAAATCATTAAGCGGTAATTTGCTTAGCGATTAGACGGGTTATTCAGAGCCTAGGTGAAAACTATGCATTAACGAATTATTGATTTATTTTTATACTTTCTACATTTATATTAGATATTTTTGTTTATGAGTTTAATTATAAAACAGTTTTGATGAATTATAAAACTTAGATATACAAAAAGAAGAAATTCATACGAATTGGATTTTCACTAACATTATTGATTAATTTAATATATTTCGATCAGTACAGATAATTTTATATCGATTTATATAATGGTTTAAACCGTATTGAGTCATATAAACCGGATTGTAAGAAAATCATTTCGTTATGACCGATTTTTAGAACATTGTTTAACAGCTTTGCAGTGTTGAAAGGTTGTATATGATTTGCAGGTATTCTAGTTGCTTATATAGCGTTTGGAGAAACCAAGATCAAAACAAGAGCTGAAAGGTTTCTAAGCAGTATCACAAACTCGATGGAAATGGTACTAAGGAGAAGCTTAGACGTCAGGATACTACTCTTGCCTGAAACCGAGCCACTCGTAGTCCCTTACCAAACCGGGAAACCAGATATGACAAACAAAGTTGGAGATCTACATGCTGCAACAGACCTTGGAGTTGGTAGCAGTGAAGAAGGCAGATCAAAGATCCCAATGCAAAGGATAGAATCAATCATCCGAGAACAAAGATTAGAAACAGCATGGTTACAAACCGCTGATAAAGACACGCCTGGATCACTAACACGGATAAAACCTGAAAGGAATCAGATTCTACCTCAAGAAGACACTTATCGCCAACCTTCTGCTGTTTCTCCTTCCGGATTAAATAATGACGTTAAGCTTTTGAGAATTGGCGAAAATGGTGAGCTTAAAGAGAATCTAACTGGGAGCTGTCCTCTTTCCCCGAGCTTACTTCATGATTCTAAGTTTGGACACAAGAAAGACAATATGTAAGTCCCTCATTGTCCTTGTTGATTCATGCCTATTGCCTAAGTTGGTTGTGTGTGAACATTTTGGCTTTGGTTGTGTAGAGGAGGATACGAATCAGGAACAAGGAGAGTTGGTTGTAATATGTTACTTTGTTGGAACACAAACAAGACTCGAAGAAGTAGCAAGGTTTGTGCTAATCAAATCCAAACTGGTCTTTCTTTTTAATATTTTGATTCTGTTTATTTTTCTAATTTTTTTCTTTTGGGGATTTGGTTTATCCTAAACAGGGTAAGGGAACTCATGTTCGTCCCCGAAGAAGTGGGAAGAGAGGGTTCTCTCTGTTTAATGGATGTGCTAAGCCAAGGAAACCAGCAGGTAAATTGAGAAGATGAAACTTTTAGTTTCAAAGTCATGAAAACAAAATTGTTTCACTCAAGCTCAAATTTATCATATGTTCTTCCACTTCTATATAGTTTTCCTTAAGTCTATTTGATCATTGATATGTCAAAGAATAGCTTTAGTTAATTCACTGTAAAGTTCCTACCACATTGAGTTTAATAGACTTCATTTTTGTTTTCTTTTTATGAAACTTCAGAAATGTTACTATGTAATTTAATAAAATGTCAGAGAGTAGTTCAATCTTTAGCAATGGTTTTTGACCTTTTTATGTACTAATGTTTTTATTTGAAACAACAAATCAAGTGTTAAAGTCGTAGCAACGTTTTTATTAAATTACTAGTTTGTATGGAATAAGTATAACTAACGTGTTATCTCATGTGAATCTGTGAACCCAGAAAAAAATTGACACAAACCACAACATATGTTATGTGTTGCACAACTTGTGTAATCTTTCAAACAAACGTCCAATTTGTAAATCTTATCAATAATGTGTTGATGATTCTCTTCTCACTTTTTTGACAAATGTAGATGATTCTTTTGATTCTTCTTTTCCATAAGAATCAACGAGAACAACTTAATAGCCGCCATCTGCAACGCATAAGAGAATATTTAGATCCATTATTCTAGTAACAAATCAGTGGAGGAAGATGGTGAGAATTAAAAAACTTACCCTTTTCTCCTTGGTAGCGTAAGTGAAGAACATGGCGATGTAGATAGTTTCCACGACGCAGCCGAAGGAGTTTATGGTAATTAGGAGAAAAGCGTGTTGTTTAGTCAATGCGTAATAGAGTCATATCATGCAGCTAAATAGTGACACTTGGTACGGTAGAGACTGGAAACTTTCAGTCGATTTGTTCTTGTATATTCTATAAAACGTCGACCTGCAAAATTTCACAACAAAAAGTAAGGGATAGTTTCGTAGCTAATCATTCTCAAATAGTTATTTCTTAAATAATCATTCCCTAAGAAATTGCATGACTGAGCGAGGAATACAAGGAAGGATATTGCGTTAAAACTTAAAATGATACTTCCACTTATAGATATTATACTGTTTCCTTTCTGGGTCACAAGTTCACAACAATATAAATCAGCAAGGTAGGAACACTTCGCAAAGTAAATTACAAAGATGGTTAAGATCATGCATAAAGCACTTTGCAATAACAACTCTGATTACTTGCTTCCTGAGTCTGATCTTGCGCAAGCTAGGAACGAGCGTTTCAAACATACTGTAAACCGGCCTAGTTTCCACCTGAGTCAGTTTCTCATTCACCAAACCAAGTTGTGAAGGTCTCAGTGGAGCATCCCAATCCCAATTATTTGTTTATCGGTATGTCTTAAAACTATTAAATATAATACATGAAAATTTGTTTTCTCTTATCGTGCTTTCCATCATAAATCTTTTGTAATAAATTGTGTTCTCACTCTTTGATTTTAGTGTTCAGGTTTTACTTTGTTCACGAAGCAGAACATAATTTGTGTACAAAATACAAATACAGTAAGGCTGACAAGTAAATAAACCCGAACCATAAACGAATTGTCCAGACTGAAACAGAATCGAAAGCCCTTCTGCACACATAGAAACAAAACAGTATTCACAATCTGGAAGATGCTATGAACATTTTCATGTCATAAAGTTGACTACAAAGAAAAAAGGAAAAACTAGTAATGCTACCTCATGAGTCCATGCCCAAGATTCTCTCAGCAAGCAGTAAATCATCAGGTGTTGTAACCTTCAAAAGAAAAATACAATGTTAGCAACCAAGAGATGTAAAAAAGGCTGAAGTTAATGTTATATTTACCTTGATGTTTGTGTAAGATCCTTGAGTGACATAAACAGGATGCTTGAGGTATTCAACAATCGAAACATCATCTGTTACCTCTAGACCTTCTCTGTTTCAGACATGTACACAAAACAACAATCAGTCTTGTTTGATTTTTTTAATCACCATCTCATTATTTTGAAGGTTCACAAACCTTTTCACAAGCTCGAAACCTCTCTTCAACAGCTCTGGTTTGATCACCTATAAAGAGAAAGCATACATTGAAATTGTTCGAAACCATAAATCTAACAAAACATTTCATCTCAAGTTAACCATGAAAATGATTTAAAAAAAAAAAAAAACCTGTGGTGTCTGCATTTCCCAAAGGGTTTTCCTGTCGAGAGTCTTCACCACGAGTGAATCTGAATTGACCTGCATAGAGCAATGAAACAAGTCTATTACCAATTTTTACGTTTTTGTCAAATAAAACTGAAGAATGTGTACCTCTTTGATTGTAGCTTTAGCTGGAACACCAAGCACGGCTGCTCCAACCGCCCAACCATCTTTAAGCACCTTAAAGAAACATAACCATGACAAGAAGTTTTGTTTGATTCCCCCTAATCATTGCTACTTCACATAAGACAATTGGTAATTACAAAGTATACCTTCTCGACATCTTCAGTGTCGACCAAGGGTCTTGCTGAGTCGTGGATGCAAACAAGTTCAGCGTTCACATCAATTTCCTGTTTAAAAACAAACTATAAGCTTCACATGAACTAGAGGAATGAACACAGTATTTAGAATAGTTTATTCTGCTCTCAAGAAAGAAAGAGGTATAAACCTGAAGTCCACTGTGAACAGAATCTTGCCTTTCTTTACCAGGAAGAGCGAATTTAAGGTCAACATCAATTGAGTCTTCATATTCTATAAGAAGACCACAACCAAATGATCAGATAAAATCTCTCAACCAGAAGTTAATAACTAGTAAAAGAGAGAGACAAAACCTTCAAAAATATCTCGGAAAAATGGATCACAAACAACTACAATCTCCTTCACTTCAGGCATACGTGAAAAGGTGAAAAAGCTGCAAACAATAAGGCATTAAAATTTCAACAATTACAAAGCTAAAAAGTTAGATACCTTTGACATAGATTCAGTAAGATAACTAGTTTGAAGTAAAGTTTTGATACCTGTACAAAGCAATAGGCTGACCAAGGAGTGGTATATACTGTTTCGGAATGGTCATCTAATTCACATTGACAGATACAAAAAAAAAACGCAGATTAACAACAGCTCAAGCTTGAAGAAACTCAACAGAAACAAACAATCAAAGTTTGAAATCTAGCCTACTTTCATTCTCTTCCCTTGACCTCCAGCTAAGAGAATCACTGAGACACTCTTCTCCTTCACAACTGCATTGCTCTGATGAATAACAAAAGGAAATAAACTCAAATCAAACTACAGAAAACAGCTTCAAAACTGAGTTGATTCCAAGTTTGAAACTTACATTATCAGACTCAGACGATGAAGAACATCTGACTGAATGTATTAAAGCATCTCTTCTGTAGCTTCTACTACTGACCCTTTTCGAAAAATCAAGTCTTTGAACTGAAACAACATTCGAAACAATCATATTCTGTTTGGTCTGAGAACAAAACAAAAGCGTATAAGAGAAACTTGCCTGAGGGACGACAGCTGAAGCCCAGACAGAGTGACGTCGACTTGACTGAAAGATTCGGAAAAAAATAAGAGGAAGAGAACGAAAATGTCGGAGAACTAAGGAAGCCAAGAGTCGCTTGAAGCATCGCCATTAACTCGCCGGGGATGAAATTAACGAGTGAGAGAGAAAGAGATTGATCCCTCCGTTCACCGGAGAAATTTTATATATATAGAGCCAGCTCAAAAGGCCCAGTAGCTTAATGGGCTTTAAATGAGGCCCATTAATTCAATTCATACAAAACAGCTTATCATAAGGGCCCAGCTAAGTAGGCCCATTTATGAGGCTAATGGGCTTATGATAAAGTCAAAACAACAACAGAGGCTAAAAGTAGGTGGCGGAGATCGATCGAGGAAGAAGAAGAAGGGTGAAAATGGCGAAACCGTTGGGAACTACGGGAGAGTTTTTCAGGAGAAGGGATGAGTGGAGGAAGCACCCGATGCTTTCGAATCAGATGAGACACGCGCTCCCTGGTCTCGGGATCGGTGTTGGAGCCTTCTGCGTTTACCTCGTCGGTGAGCAGATCTATAGCAAACTCATGGCTCCTTCTTCTCAATCATCTCACCAGAAACAACCAGCTCCGTCTCACTGAGCGGTAAGGTCGTGCTCAAAGTTTGATCCTTTCTAATCGAGATATGTATGACTTCTCTGTTAAGAATGTTGAACTAAGTATAGGGTTAAAGAGGATTACATGTTTTTGTTCAGTTTCAGTAGTGATTATCTTTATGAAAAAGTCTGAAAGTTAATATCTTTTATTGTGCAATTGCTATTTGGGATTGGTCTGAGAGATGGATGGATCCGTTTCTTGGAGATTGTAGTGTGTAATAAACAAAGCTGAGTAAACGCTTTCATACATCATCAAGTGGTTATAGGAATAATAATGTAGTGTATGGCTCTTATAATCCTTAACTTAATATTGGAATTAAATCGATCAGCTAACTTGTCCAAAGTTTCAGTACCTTCTTTAAGTGATTTTCTTATTTAAAAACTCAAACTCAACAGTTGACTGCTCTAAAACAGTTATGTTAGCAGTTGTTGATTTGCTAATGATCGGGAGATAGATTTATTCTTTTGAAGCATTTATCTATTTCATGACTTTAGCTTCTGCGTGTATAATCAAATCTGAACAACCTTTCAGAACTCAGATCAATACATATAGCTAAGTATCTGTGTTAATTGTTGAATGTAGTTTTTTTTTTCAGTGTCTGCGTTTGTCTTTTGAGCCATTCACATGTCACTTCGCTTTATACTAAGTGGCATCTGATCTCATTTTCTTCTGTAATGACATTTTGTGTTTGGCTCTGAATCTTTTTGATTAAAAAGGATTGTAAACTAAAAGGAGATTTGCTCATCTTGTTGCAGATTGTTTCGATCATGATGAAACCGCAGCAGATAAAGAGCTGAGGGATTCAGAATTGTGCCTTTTTTTCTTGGTTTATCTCAATAAGATGTTGATGAAAGACAAAACTTGTATGACATTCTGCAATGTGGTCTTGTTATGTGTTGTCGTTTCGATTAATAAGAGTTCTAAATGAAATTGAAGAATAAAGAATGACTCTTACAAAAAATACAAGCATTCAACGTTCTCTCTCCTCTAACGCATTTCTCTCTCGACCTCACCTTCTAAAACTCGTGAATCTTACCCTCCGGCGTACGGCCGGCGCGTCCGCGCGAGTGCTGGAGCCGGAGGGTCTCTTTCATCCCTTTCCTCATTTTTCTCTTTGCTCTCAACCCCTTCTATCCTCCTTTGCTCGATATGCTCGTAGTTCTAGATTAGGGCAGAATCCGGCGGAGGCTTCAGTCGCGAGTAGCTGATTCATGGTGGAGGTGGCTCTTTCTCCGGACCTGCAGCGAGGGTTCAGTGAGGTGGAGAGATTGAGAGTCGGTTTTGGGTTCATGGAGCGCTCCGTCTTTCCCCCTTTAGGATCGCTCCGGTCGTCGTCGTCGTTGAGTGGAGGCGATGGGTCTCGGCACGGCCAGGTTTGTTGGTGGTAATCTGCCGCAGATCTTGTGTTTCGTGCTTGTTCGGTGAGGGTGGTGGTTACTTAGGGTTTCTTCGGGTCGGAGTGATTCCGGTGGCCACTCGCTGTTATCAAGAGTTCTCCATTCTTTGTTTGAGATGGAGGCGAGGCTAAAGGCGGATATAATCGTGGTGAAAGTGTCCGGCTTGATGCCTTGTGCGCGTGCCTCTGGTTACGCTTCCACGGGTCGTCTATGGCCTTGAGAAGGTTGCTAGATGTACCGCATCTCTTTTAGAGCCTCCGCTTCCGGTGTCCTGCTTAGTTTTTCTCCGTGAGTTTGGCGACGGCCTCACTTAAAGAGTCAAGTCTCATGTTCTTCATCGTGGTATCAATCCTATGGCTCATGGGTTGATTTGTTAGCGTTCAAGGAACTGGTCCTTTGGTTCTCAAAGGCCAGGGATGCGTAGATGGTTTCTCGGGAGTCATTACCTTCTACGAGCCAGCATCTCGTCATAGCTCACATCCCGGCACCGTAGTGTTCTATGGTGGTGTAGCTGACTTTCTTGCAGGTTTTGGGACTGCTTTTCAGGATGTGGCGGTGTAGACAACCCGTCTTTTGTTTAGGTTTCGTTGATGGCTGAAGCGAATACTTACTCGTTCTGGGATCCGGTTCAGGCGTCGTGTGGCGCTTCGTTCATTCCGGCTTTGTTGTTCGCAAGGCTCTGGTATGTACTTGAACTCTCCCCTTCGGACGTCTAGAGCTTCATTGACAGAGAAAGTTGTGAGCTTCGTGGAGATCATCGGGAACTAGCTACTCCAGAAACGTCAAGGGAACTCCCGACATCCAATGAAACGAGGAGAACCTCACTTTCGTGAGAGTCACGTTGATGGTTGAGAACGGCTACCGATATCGAAATATTTCGAAAAACAACCTAGCGGAACGTGCCGGGTTTAGTGGGTGGGCGAAGTTAGGCTTGTAATAGTTAGATTTCGACATTTTGTTCAAAACAAGCTTGTAACTGCATCTGATTTCCGATTCTTCGGACAGATTTTATATATATAAGTATTAAAAAAAAAAAAAAAAGAATAAGAATGACTCTTACACATGCAAGGACAGGTGTGTATGTTATTCATCTAAACAAACTACGCCCCTTTTCGATCGAAAATGGAGTTGTCTATGAAAATTGGCCTAACAGGATCAGCCATCATACATTCATACTTGATTATTTGGGCCGGAGTAATATTTTTTTAAGAGTAATATTTTTAAACAGCCATTTTTAAGTTTTTATCACTAAAATGACTAAAGTATAATTTTTTATTTTGAAAATTTTAAGTGTATTTTTTTTTAAAAATTTAAAATCTTATCCCAAAACTCCACTCATCAACTCTAAATCATAAACCCTAAATTTTACCTCTTAACTCTAAACTCTTACCTTTAGATTAATTAACTATAGGGGTATAAGTGTATATTTACTTATTTTAATAAAACATTTAAGTTTATTTTGGTTATTTTTATTTTTAAGGTCTATATGTATGATAAAAAAAATTTAAGTTTATTTTAGGAAATTTCTCTTTTTTTAAAAAAAATAAAATTATTATTACATTTTAATTGAAAACAAATTTATTATTACTTTTTTTTAACACTAGATAAGGAAAACTATTACAAAAATATATTCTATTGTTCTATTTAGGAAAATATATTACAAAAATAAATTTATTAAAACTTTTTTTAACACTAAATAACATTCCTGTTTAACAGATAATTGTATGCTAAGAAAATATAAACAAAAATAACTGTTATTTTAACATCTATATTTTGGTTTTTGATTTCTCATATTATTTTCAAAAAAATAATTGGATTTACAAGAAAATATTATCTGAGTATCTTTTAATTTCTTGAAACAACTCATTTTTTTTGTTTTCTTTTAAAAAAATCGTAAAAAAAAAAGATATTTGTATCAGAGTTTTTTAAGTCCTAACCAAAAGAAAATTGTAAGAAGTTATTTGATAGTAAATTTTAAGAGAGAATTTGATGATGAATATGATATTAAAAATTATTTAATTAAAAACAAAGTGTAAAAATAGTATTGATGAATTGTAAAAATCATAATTTAAAAATTATTTTATAGTAACTAGAAATAATTATTTGATAGCAATTATTTTTTTTTGAAATTCTAAATATAAGATAATTGTAAAAGTTTATATGATAATGCATTTCCTTTTTTTTAATTATAAAAAAAATTAAACATTGTTTAATAGTATTTTTTCCTTTTCTTAATCGTAAGTAAAAAGGAGATTTGTAAAATATAATTTTTCCTTTTTTAAAAAATCCTAAAAAAAATAAAATTACCTTTTTAATAATAGTTTTCAGCAAAAAAATTTGATGACAAGTACTAAAGCTATTAAATTAATAAAAAAAAAAAAAATTAGGATGTTATCACGATTGGTATTTATGTGTTTGGTCATACGAAAATCAAACACATGTTTGATATATATATATATATATATATATATATATGTTCATGTTTGCTCATAAAAATTGATTATTATTATTGTCAACCGTACATATGTTTAGTCAAAAACAAATCAAGCTTCAGCGATATCTTACTAGATTTTTTTAGTTTTATTATTTTGTATTTTCTAATTCATTTTAGTTAAAATGTTATTATGAAAATATATCATTAATAAATAATGAATCAAAAAATAACTAATTTTTTGGATCCAGATGCGAAAAAATATTTGTTGTTTTCTTTTAAAAAAATCGTAAAAAAGGAGATTTGTATCAGATTTTTTAAGTCCTAACCAAAAGAAAATTGTAAGAAGTTATTTGATAGTATATTTTAAGATGACGAACATGATACTAAAAATTATTTAATTAAAAATGAAGTGTAAAAATAGTATTGATGAATTGTAAAAATCATAATTTAAAAATTATTTTATAGTAACTAGAAATAATTATTTGATAGCAATTATATTTTTTTGAAATTCTAAATATAAGATAATTGTAAAAGTTTATATGATAATACTTTTCCTTTTTTAAAATTAAAAAAAATTAAAAAATTGGTTAATAGTATTTTTCCCTTTTTTAATCGTAAGTAAAAAGGAGATTTTAAAATATAATTTTTTCCTTTTTTAAAAAATCCTAAGAAAAATAAAATTACCTATTTAATAATAGTTTTTTTGAAAAAACAATTTGATGACAAGTTCTAAAGCTATTAAATTAACAAAAAATAAAAAATTAGGATGTTTTCACGATTGGTATTTATGTGTTTGGTCATAAGAAAATCAAACACATGTTTGATATATATATTTTCATGTTTGCTCATAGAAATTGATTATTATTATTGTCAATTGTACATATGTTTAGTCAAAAACAAATCAAGTTTCAGCGATATCTTATTAGATTTTTTAGTTTTATTATTTAGTACTTTCTAATTCATTTTAGTTAGAATGTTATTATGAAAATATATCATTAATAAATAATGAATCAAAAAAATTATTGAACATTGGATAAGTTTAATAAAACATTAAATTAGTACAGAAAAAAGTGTATAATATTGTCATTGCTTCTTGACCCTTATTTAACTTTAAATCTTTTTTAAGTATGGATGTTTTTTTTAACTCTAAGTAGTAAGTACAAAGATGATAACCGTTAGTCTATACCCAATGATTATAAAAAAAACTAAATATTAATTGAAATTTTTGTGTGAAAACAAGTTTTAATTGTAAAATAAATCTTACATAACACATGGAAAACAATTTTAAAACTATAACAAAATAATTTTAAAATTTTTTATATTAAATTAAAATATCAAACAAAACTCGTTGCAACGCGCTACTCCAAATCTAGTACTAAATAAACAAAAATCTATTCACTAAAGAAACTTTGAGATTAATAGTTTTCGTAGTGTTTTGTTTTTTTCTTTGTGAAAGGTTGGTATATGTACAGTTTCGATGAGTGTGATGGATGGATCGTTGCCGTATAACCAAAAATATAATATTTTTTATAAAAGTGATTATTTTGACTCTTACATTACGATATTTTTTTGCCGACCCATTTTGTTTTGGTTCTTAGTTTATGGAAATATAAAAAAAGTACCGATTGTATTTTCTTACACGCTACGTGACTACGTCCGTCCATCCACTGCCGTATTATTATCTTTTTTTCATTTCCACTCTGCCATATTATTGTACTTTTTAATATTATTTACACATTATATGAGTGATGGTATATTATTGTAACCTATAAGAAGTGAGAGGAAACTGCTGTCAGTAAATTGATTTGCACATAAAATCAATTATTGTAAGAAATCGGAGCTCGGAAATTTTTTATCGTTGATCAAAAAACTAAGAATGTGGAACGCACATACGGGAGTTTTCTTTCTTAGAAAGGGTTTTTTCTCTCTCCTCAGAGCGAAAAGTGCGATTTTAGGCGATTTAGGTTTCCGGAGCTTTCCGCCGTTAGTTGGCCATACGCCGGCTAATGAGAAGTCATTCCAGATCGCCAGTCACGGGCAAGATGATTCCAGTCTCATCTCCGTCCTCGAGCTCTCCAATCGACCCAGGAGGGGCTTCTCCTTCCAAGGTTTCAGATCGCGAAAGTCGCCTCCTAAATCGCGATCTGGAGATAAAGCTTCAGTCTCCCTCGGTTCCAAGGGTGGTTCCAGCTGCTAAAGTCCCCTCTTATGCGGCTAGGCTGAAGTCTTCTCTGCGGAACCTCCGCAAGATCCAAGCTCCTACCTTTCTGGAAGACGGTACTCCGGTAGTGCAAGCTCCGGAATCTGTCCTTCTACAAACATCGGAGCTCTGGAAAGATCATGTGGTGGCTCATTTCCATGGTCGCCGACCCTCGGCATCGAAGATAATCACGGACCTTAACCCAGTTTGGGGGAAGTTCGGGAGTATCACGGTCCGTACGGTGTCCGACACTTGTGTGCTGATCTACATCCCTTCGGTTCAGACAAGAGAATGGGTGCTGCAGGTTGGGTATTGGCAAGCTGATAGATGCGCTTTCTCGGTGTATCCATGGACTGCTGACGGGAATCTGGCGGCGCAAGAACTCCTCTTTGCTCCGACGTGGGCAGTGTTGAAGAATGTTCCTCCTCAGTTGTACTCTTGGGATGGTATCAGTGTTGTTGCTAGCGGGATTGGAGAACCGCTCCACACTGAGAAGTCACGGCTAGATCCCTACCACTTCGGTGATACGAAAGTTAAGGTGGAAATTGATCTGTCACAAACTCCTCCTGAGGTAGTAGAGGTTAGAGATACTCAAGGTAATTCGGTTAGGATCAATGTTGAGTACCCTAATCTCCCGCCGAAGTGTATAAACTGTGGGAAGTATGGTCATTTGATGAATCGATGCCATAAACCCTTGGTGAAGAAAGCTCAGGTGCAGAAGAAAGAGAAGGTCGTCAGTGTGGTGAAGTCTGGGGAAGAAGTTTCTTTGGGAGAAGCGTATCAGGGAGACGATCAAAAAAGGAAAGAGGAGGAGTGTATTGGAGTGAGTTTGAGAGCGCGTTCAAGGTCGCGTAGGAGGTCTCAGTCGAGAGCGAGAGCTAGAGCAAGGGCTCTTAGCTCTCCTACTGAAGGAGCTAGAGTGGTGGATAGAGAAACTCTGGTGGTGGAGGAGGTGATAGGGTCTTTGGAAGCGAGTAAGAAGTCAGCGATGATTGTTCTGAATTCGGAATTAGAGTCAGTTATAGTGGAGAAACCAGTAATTGCGGGAGAGAACTCTTTAGAGGAGGGGGAGATTGAAGACGTTGAAGAAGAGGTCAAAAATAACAGTTCGAAGAACAGTCAGGAAGGTGACTTTGAGTCTAAAGAGGAGGACTCAGTGTGGATTACTAAGCACTCTAAGAGCTATCGGCGGGCTTTGAGACAGCAAGAACTACGGAAAGCTTGTGGAGGTGGTGGTACTCATCTAAGATCATCTAAGTTTCTTATGCGGGGATCTTCCTCGAGTAGGAAGCTTAGAAAATAATTCCTGAAGTCCAATTTGTACATATGAAGCTTTTTAGTTGGAATATCAGAGGTGTGAATGGTAGGGGTCGTCAGAGGGTAGTGAGAAGTTGGTTACAGAGTTTGGGGTCATCTGTTGGGGCTTTGCTTGAAACGCATGTACAGGAGGAAAATTTTCTCAGTGTTTTAGGGGAAGTGGCTCCAGGGTGGAGGTTCGAGAATAATTACGCGGAGGCCGCAGGAGGTAGAATCTGGCTTCTGTGGAGACCGTCTTTATCAGTAGTGGTTTATCTAAAAACGGATCAGTTTATTGTCTGTGGGGTGATTGATCCCGCGACAGGAGTAGAGTGCACAGTAGCCTTTGTGTATGCGCATAATACAGAGGTAGAAAGAAGTTATTTGTGGAGAGATCTTGTTACGCTTTCTAGTAATCACTTGGTGGCTGAGTCTCCGCTAGTGGTAATGGGAGATTTTAATCAAATCTTGACGGCTGCGGAACACTTTTCTCTGCTGCCGTACGATCTCCCGGTGAGAGGGATGGAGGAGTTTCAACAGTGTCTGCAACAGAGTCACCTGTCAGATTTGGATATCAGAGGAACCTTCTTTTCGTGGTCAAATAATCGACCAGAAGATCCAATCCTTAGAAAATTGGATAGAGTACTGTGCAATGAGAAGTGGAGGGATTCATATCCGGAGTCAGTAAGTGTATTTGAAGAGCCGGGAGACTCTGATCATTCTCCTGCAGTAGTAGAGTTCTCTTCGATCAATCAGGTCAGGAAATGTAGCTTCAAGTATTTCTCATTCATCTCAACGCATCCTAGGTATCTGGCGGAGATGTTGAGGTCATGGGAGGAGCCTATTCCGGTGGGTTCAAAATTGTTTTCCCTGGGGCAGAGGTTAAAGAGGGCGAAGGTCATTTGTAGGAGGTTGAATAAAGAAGGTTTTGGGAACATCCAACAAAGAGCTAAGGAAGCTCTAGAAGCTTTGAAAGCGGTTCAGCTGCAGTTGCTGACATCGCCTTCGGACGCTCTATTCCGTCAGGAATTTGTAGCTCGGAAGAAATGGCGATTTCTGGAAGGAGCGCAAGAGCTTTTTTATTGTAGGAAAGCTAGAGTGAGATGGTTGGATTGTGGAGATGCGAACACCAAGTTTTTTTATAAAGCGGTGGTGGCTCATCAGATGAGAAACTGTCTAAGCTATCTACTGGATGCAGGAGGTAATAGAGTTTTTAACCAGATTCAACTCAACGAAATGGTGGTGGCTTTCTTTCAAAATCTTTTGGGCTCTGTAGACGGCTCAGTACGAGATACCTCTCTAGAAGAGTTGAGAGGACTACTGTCGTATAGGTGCACTCAAGAGGTTTCTGTTCAGCTTTCTGCTATACCATCAGAGGAGGAGATCAAGACTACTCTCTTCGCAATGCCAAAGAACAAAGCACCTGGGCCAGATGGGTACTCTGCGGAGTTCTTTTGGGAGACGTGGGAGATAGTGGGAGCGGATGTGATAGGGGCAGTTAAGGAGTTTTTCACAGCCGGTAGATTGTTGAGGCAGTTTAATACAACCACTATCTCTCTGATTCCTAAGGTAGTGGGAGCTGATAGTCTGACTCAGTTTAGACCAATATCGTTATGCTCAACGGTCTACAAAGTCATGGCTAGGCTACTAAAGAAGAAACTGAAGCTCTGTGTCTCCGAGATAGTTCAGAGGAATCAAGTGGGTTTTGTACAGGATAGGTTGCTGTGTGAAAACGTATTACTTGCGACCGAATTAGTTAAGGACTTTAATGAGCAGGGTCCTACGACGAAGGGTTGTCTTAAGATTGATATCTCAAAGGCATATGATAACCTACATTGGGATTTTCTTCTGAAGGTTTTGACGGCTCTCGAACTGCCTGAGATGTTCGTGGATTGGATAAAGGAATGCATTTCTACTCCCTCCTACAGCATTGCGATTAATGGAGAGTTGAAAGGATTCTTTCCGGGGCAGAAAGGGCTTCGACAAGGAGATCCTATATCATCTCTATTGTTTGTGATAGCTATGGATGTGCTCTCGAAAATGTTGGACAGAGGAGCCATTGAAGGAAGATTTGGAATTCATCCAGAGTGTGATGCGCCGCTAATTACTCATCTTAGCTTCGCTGATGACGTCCTGATCTTCTTTGATGGTACAGCGGACTCTCTCAGGGGCATTCTGCAAATTCTGGAAGAGTTCAGATTGATCTCGGGTCTGAAAATTAATAGACAGAAGTCGGAGTTGCTGTTGGATGGAGGAAGTTCGAGTAGGTGTAGAGATTTGGCGAACGAATTGGGTATCTCGCAAGGAGCTTTACCGCTGAGGTACTTGGGTGTGCCTTTATCTCCAAAAAAGATGACCCGCTCGGATTTTCAGCCTCTTTTGGATAAGATAGCAGCAAGATTCAGTTCATGGACTGTCAAGCACCTATCCTTTGCTGGACGGTTCCAGTTAATTCAAGCAGTGATTTATTCCACGATTTCCTTTTGGGCATCGATGTTTATTATTCCGGCGGAGTGTGTGAGCATTTTGGAGCGAATGTGCGGGGCCTTTCTATGGAGTGGAGCTCCTAACTCAGCTAGAGGAGCAAAGATTGCTTGGGATTCAGTTTGTACTCCAAAAGAAGCTGGAGGTTTGGGTTTGAGGCGTCTAGCAGATTGGAATAAGGTGCTAGGTCTGAAGCTGATTTGGCTTATATTCACTGCCGGAGGCTCATTATGGGTTTCGTGGGTGAGGAGGAAGTTAATTGGAGGTGAAAATTTTTGGGTCTTAGATCCAGCTAGGAGAGGGAGCTGGATATGGCGGTCCATTTGCAAGTTGAGACCTCTTGCGAGACCAATGGTGGTTTGTGAGGTTGGTTCAGGTATCACTGCCAGTTTCTGGCTAGACAACTGGACATCATTAGGTCCACTGATTGATCTGGTAGGAGAGAGGGGGCCGCAGGTGGCGGGACTAAGTATAGATGCGGTGGTGGCAGATGCCTTAACGGCGGAGGGATGGTGGTTAGATCGAAGTAGAAGCAGGAGCCCTATAATATCCTTACTGAAGGAGTGTTTGCCTAATGCACAGGAAATTATGAGCTCTGAAATGGATGATACGTACGTCTGGTACCCGGAGCCGGGGATTGGTACAGGTACGTTCTCAACTAGAGAAACATGGAGGGCCTTGCATCCTTATCCAGTAGAAGTAGCTTGGCATAAGGCAGTGTGGTTCTCCGGAAGAATACCGAAGCACGCTTTTATTTCTTGGGTAGCAGCAAGGGATAGAATGGTTACAAGGGATAGACTCTTGAGATGGGGCTTGACGGTTCCTTCTGCCTGCGTGCTATGCGTCGGAAATCAGGAGAATCGCCAACACCTGTTTTTCGATTGTGCTTACAGCAATCAAGTGTGGGGTTTCTTTGTCTCACGCTTACAATTGAACCCCCCGCGTGGCTTTGAGGAAGTGTTGAGGTGGTTAGTAGCTCCGTCAAGGGATAATAATGTGATCATGATGATTAGACTCATCTTTCAGGCAGTAGTGTATCTGGTTTGGAAGGAGAGGAACAAAAGAATACACTCAGCTGTGGAGAAGCCTCCAAGTGCGCTTATTAGTGAAGTTCAGCAGATAGTAAGACTCCGGCTGGATCCTCTAACCCGTAGACAGGTAGTGACGCCAGGGCAGAACTCCTTGCTTGCAGCTTGGTTTTTGTTCTTTGATTTTTGAGGAAGTAGAGTTCTTGGTTTCGAAGGTGAATCAGGTATGTTAGATGGGCCGTATGTGGCTTGATCGGGCCTGGTAGTTTGGGTTTGGGTGGGGAGTTTTTTTCCCATTTTGTAATAAGAAAAATGAATAAAAGTTAATTAAAAAAAAAAAAAAAAAAAAAAAAAAAAAAAAAAAAAAAACTAAGAATGTTACGTACTCTAAAGGTTGTGACTGCCAGGAAAAGATTAGGACAAGTGCAGTTCTCCTCCACGTGCAGTTTTCTCGTAATACATTTACCATTCATATTTTTCTGTTTGCAAATACATTTTAAGCGAGAGATCTGTATGCAGTTCAATATTTTTATTTTTTTGTGGAAAAAATAGGAGATCTGCATGCAGATCTCATCCGCTAACATTTAGTGGTGTTGATCTGCTTTTTTTTTTATAATAAATAATTTTGTTACAAATACTTAACTTTAAAATATATTTATCTGATTTTATAAATAATATACAATGATTAGCTTAAACTATATAGTGTTGTTTTAAAATTATAAGCATGACGTTCAGTCGCCGACAAAACACATTTTCAAAGGAAAAAGGTATAAATCTTCCTACATAAATATCAACAAGGGTAAGTAGTTAATATTTTTATATGTTTCAAAATAGTTAATATATAGATAAATGATTAAAATTTTGTAAATCTATTGAGAGAAGACAATTTTAAATGAAATATTAATCGAAAATGTATATTTATTGAGTTGTACGATCAAATTATTTGCATGACTAATTACCGTTTCAAATATCTTACACCCACTGGTGGAGAGTTTTCCGGTGGTAAATTTAACCAAAAGTTCAATATTTGTGTAACCTACCGGTTTTCTCAAGAAAATGTCGATCATCTAAAAAGAAAATAAAATAAGTATAAGTATCTTATAAAACATTTACAGGTATTTCGGTCGATCCTATAACATCTAAGATATTTATTTAGATATTTAGGTGTAATTTTTATTGTTTTAATATATGATATATAGTTTTGAACTGATTTTGTCATTTATAAATTATAATAAATTATTTGATCGGTTTGATTTGCTTCTCTCCGGTATGATTTGTTTGATCTATATTTATCCCGTTTGATCTGCTTTTGTTCTGCTTGATCTGCATGATCTGCATGATCTGTCCCGCTTGAACTGCTTTTACCGTTCACAATCTAAGGTCGTAAAAGTTCAAAAAGAAAAACATTAAGGCTGTAAGAAAAAAAAAAGTGGGAAATTAAACAATAACTTTTAGAACAATATCGAAGCATGCACGAAATAACAACGATTTTGTATTAATATTTGCACCCAAAAAAAAATGAATGTATTAAACCTCTCATAAAACAAATTAAACTTAAAAACAAAAATTAAACTTTGAAGAAACAATATGGATTTAGCTTAAGCATGCGGCATTTAGCTTTTATCGTTCAAGGGGTCACTAAAAGGCAAAACTTTTTCTTTACTTTCTTTGCAAATGCAACCTCAAATGCACATCGTTCCTTTGTCTAGTTATTTGTTTGGTAAATATAATCATTTTCTTATATATTAATGTTTAATTGCCTTGTCCCACTAACAGTTTTAGAATGAAAGTTTGTGTGATACACTGTAACACTTAGGTGTAGAAAATATCTGTAAATTTTGATTCGATCCGTTTATTCATTTTGATTTGATCCAAGAAAATTGGATATCCGTAACTTAACGAATCAAAGCAAATATTAAAATTCAATATCCGTCGAAAACGTAGCAAATTACAAACTAATATTTTAAAAAATGAATATCTGATCTAATCAGTTATATATGTATATATGTTTATAAAATTATATAATATATATACTTTTATATCTCTATATAAATTTTATAATATTTTTATCAACTAAATTAATTATTTAGTTATTAAAATTTTTAAAAGTATGTAATTTAAAAAAAATGTAATGAATATTATTATTTTATATCAGATTGTCTTCTTTGCAATTGCAACCTCAAAAGCACATCGTTGTTACCTTTGTCTAGTTATTTGTTTGGTAAATATAATCATTTTCTTATATATTAATGTCTAATTGCCTTGTCCCACTAACAGTTTTAGCATGAACGTTTGTGTGATACAATGTAACACTTAGGCGTGGGCAAAATATCCATATATTTTGATTCGATCCGTTATTTGTTTTGATTCGATCCGAAAAATTTGGATATCCGTAACTTAACGAATCAAAGCAAATACTAAAATTCAATATCTGCCGAAGACGAAGCAAATTACAAGTACTAGTATTTTTTAAAATGAATATCCGGTCCGATCTGTTTTATACATATATATGTATACATGTTTATAAAAATATATAATATATACTTTTATATCACTATATAAAATTATAATGTTCTTATTCACTAAATTAATTATTTAGTTATTAAAAAATTTAAAAGTATGTAATTTTTTTAAGAAAATGTAATGTATATTTTTATTTTATATCAGATTTTCTTCTTTCTCTTTTATTTTTTATTTTTTATGAATCGAATCAGATATCCGGTAAAAATTCAATTTTTTGCGGATAGAAAATCTTGGAAAGTGGTGAAGAAATAGTTCTCTGCACCCAACCTCAACAAAAATATTTTAGGTACTCTGTCCATAGGTGTTGCTTTATAAGTGGCTTAATTTACTTTTTTGTGGTTTAAATTTTAGTTGTTAGTTAAGTTATATTAAAATTAATAATTTTATATTTCTTAGATACTAGTGGTATGATACTTGCCGTTAATAATGCTCTTAGTAACTCATATAAGATGATATTACTGAACCTTTTTTTTTAGCAAGTCATTACTGAACCTCTAAAAGACAAACTACCCTAGTGTAAAAAAAAAAAAAAAAAAAAAAAACTACCCTAGTGTATCTGTTGAGGATGAATATTTAGATTCTTTCGTGGAATAACTTTTTCTGGATAAAAATAGACTTGTGCGTTTCCATTAAACTCGTTTGAAATAGCTCTTGTCTAAATTTGGTGGATAATTAATGGGAACAGAATAAAGAAGAAGAAACTTATATTTCTTTGGCAAAATTGTTTTTTTATAGCAAAAAATGATAACTATATCGTTCTAGACTAATATCTATTTTGTGCCAGTTTTCTCTATAATACCCTTTAATATTTTTGAAAATAAATTTAATAAATAGTTTTACAAAGAAAATATTTTTGAAAAAATGGTAACTATTGATAAAATACCTATATGAACTTAGTGGTATTTTTTTCAGTTCTAAAAATGTTTAAATCATAAATTTCAGATTATGTTCTAAATAAAGTAGAAATGGCATTCTACAAAGTAGAAAACGAAATCCACTTTTTTCATTGAATCTACAATGTTTAGAATATGTGATATACGTAAATAAAAGTATTCTAAAAATATTTAGAATACACATTCCACGCTTAACCTACCGATCTAAAATCTTTAGAAATCAAAATCTACACATTAGTATAAATCTAAAACACGTAGAAACCGACTTCTACAGGTTTACTGTAAATCTAAAACATGTAAAAATTAAAATCTACATATTACTATAATTTTAAAAAACCTGTAGAAACCGATTTCTACAGATTAGTTGTATTCTACAGATAAGAAACCAGTTCCTAAAAATATGGAAATAAAATATTTGGGAATATTCACTTTCATATTTTGAAAAAAAATCGATTTAAAAAAAACGAATTCATTATTTATTATATTTTAAAATTACAATTTTAAGGGCATTATTGTCATTTTGAAAATAATTAGCCTACTGAGACATAAAGTATATAAGATTAGTATAAAGTGACATAGTTATCATTTTTTTGCTCTAAAAAAATAATTTTCCCTATTTCTTTTTGTTTTAGATAACAAATAAAATATTCCCCAAGAGTCCAAGACATATATATACAGTGCATATTTGTCAAATTTGTTTTCAAATACAAAGTAGATTATTCCCAAGCAAATGGGTTATGGCTTACAATCGAGTCTATGTTCCCCTATTCTCTAGTTGCACAGTTTCTAGTAAAATGAATTACACATTTTCTTATCTAAGTCACTATTGGTGGTGAAGAATCAATTATTTGGTGAAAATCGATCTTTATTACTAACTGACATTGACAAAAAAAAAAAAAAGCATACATATAAAAAGTGAATCGCATATTTTTATACATGAAATAAATTTCATTTTCTTATAAACATGTGTTACCTTGAAGTTTTGATCAATTTTCATAAAAATAAATTTAATATGTCAGAAATAATAAATTTGGATTTCGTTTTACGTTATTGGCAAAAAGGTTTCATTTTACATATACACAACATCTATACTATTAAAGCAGGATCCTATTGTCATAATTACCTTAGGGGCATGTTTCTTTCACTAACATTGCATGTTTCATTAAGGGCAATTAAGTAATATTAATAACAAATTTATATTGGGTCATTATTTTTGGATCCAGCCCAAATCAAATCTCTCTTGGGCCATTTGGGCCTATTAAAAAATCAGATTCAATTCTCACTTTTTTTTTCTTTTGGGTCATTGAGTCTAACTTCAAATAATTTTTTTCAACTATTCTTAATTATTATTTTTTTCTTTTCTTAATATAATTTAAGCATTCATAAAAATAATTGAATTATTTTATTGAAAAGTATAAATCTTTATTAATAGTATATAATTTTTTAATTAAAATATTAACCCCATAATAAAATTAATTTATCAGAGTTATACCAACTTAATTTATTAAAAAAATAAAGTTTAATTTTTTTAACATAAATAGTCATTTAAAATGCAATACGATAAATAAAGATAAAATTTTTAAGTCTTTTACAAAATAAAACACAAATATATGAAAATGTGACATTTACTAAATATTTTTCAATTGAAAAAAAAAAAACAAAAATAAATCCGCGCTTTGAAAGCGCGGGTCAAAATCTAGTTGTTAGTTAATGTTGATACACATAATAAATTACCGATACATAACACTTTATCCAAGTTAATTCCCGTCATCCATGGTATAAAAACACTTAAAATTAGTAGGTATATTACATGCTCTTTCTCGTCTACTGACTAATGATTAATTAGATCTTCACCTGCGCGATTGTGCAAGTGTTTAATTTATTTTTGTATTTAATGATATATTTGTAAATATAGTCATATTTGTAAATATAAATGTTATATTTTAGCATTTTAGAGTAAAATGTGTCACCGATATTGGATATTATATTAAAAAAATATAACATTTATAAAATTTAATCTATGTCTAAGATATATAGCGAAGAATTTTTTAAAATAAAAAATACGAAAATAGAAAATTGTGAATTAGCATGCTATTTATAAATGATACATTAGCTATAATATTTGTAAGTAAATAAAATGATTGTTAAAACTTCTATCAAATTTGGAACATATACAAATTAAAATTAAAATTTTTAAGAAAATAAAATGAAAATATAAATTTGATGTAACTGATAAGAAATTATAAATGGGCTTAAGTTTGTGTACATTTAAACCATGATTTTGCGGATGTTTTCTTTTACTTTTGTATAATTATTTTGTCTAAGTGATAGTATATATTTTAAAATTTTACATGTGTTAAATAATTATTTAATAAAATTTATAAGCATAATAATTTTATATTATAAATGTTTTTAATTTTATTTTGTCTTGTAAACCATGAATTGTATTACCACCATTTTTAGAATATGATCCGTGCATCTATACAAATGTTTTTTTTTGTGGATCAAAATTTTACGAGAATGTCTAATAAATTATTTTATATACATGGTAATTTGGTAAATACTTATAATGGTGCATGTAATCTATTTATATTGGTAAGAAGAAGAATTTGTTCAAAAAAAATAAAGAATAACGTGATTTGTGGGGGAGAATGAGACAAAATGTAACTTATATTGTTACATAAATATTTTGTGTATATTATTGATATTCATTAATGTTTATAATTTTAATATGAAATAGATAAGTTAAAAGATTTATATTTAATTGATTGTAAATTTAATTTAGGAAATGTTTATTAATTTTGAAAAAGACATGGAAAGCATAGAAGTAGGAGTAATTATTACTTCATTAATTTTAGAAAAGACAAAGATTACTTAAAAATATGTTCATTTAATTATTTCAATGGCATTAGGTTATAAATATTGTGTAAATTTAAGGGTTGGACTTAATTTGTACTTCTCTTTTAATAGATTAGATGAACATCAATTAATATATGTCTCATTTTTTTTTTGTAAAAGGCTTTCTATTAGAATGTTGGTGACAATACAACTATGACAAAAGTCATACAGTTTTGGAAAAATAATTGAGAAAGCTAGAGCTTAACCTAGTGTTTGGAAGCATACAAGTTTGAAAGCAATACTAGTGCTTAACAAAGCTAGAAAAGAAATAGAGAATTAGTAAAGAGTTTTGAAAACTCAACCACGACCACCTCTATTACGACCATGATTGCCACAGTTGTGGTTACCATGCCCACGAGCTACGGAATGCAACTGCATCTCTTTAGCCTTTGTAGAGGGTTTAACTGGCTTTTCCCAAAGAAAAAACTTTTCCTTGAGGAGACAAATATTCCTTTGGGTCCAACTCGTCAAATGAAATTAAAGTTTCATCTTCATCATCCGAAGATTCTAAAGAGCTAAATCGATTGGTGAGTAAATTAGAGCTTGACAAGCTCATGCGGATTGAACAATCAGCTGGAGCAGAATTGGTTGAGACATGATTGGAAGAAGTTGGAGTTTCTATTGCAGAAACCAAAGGTGTGTGAGAGATGCTTGTAGTATTACTTGTGATTGAATGTGTAGATAAGTGTTCGAAGTTGGTATTTGGAGAGCTCTGTCCAACCTTTCTTTTTAATGAGAATGTGGTATCTTGCTTTGCTTCCATCACTGATTCATCCTCAGCAATGGGAATTTTATCAATAGAGTTGTTTATGGTAGCTACTAGAGCCAGTATTGGATCAGAAGTAGCTTCCACACTTGGAGTTGGAGGGTGTGGGACAGTCACAGTAGCATCTCTGTCCTCTTTGTCCCTGACCATATTTGCTTCATTTGTTATAGTAACACTTGATTCAACATCTCTTGATACTGGAGATGATGTCTTGGTGCTCCTAGTTGGATCAAGCGGCTGTCCCAAACATTGCAACGCTCTATGGCCTAACTGACCACATCTTCCACACTTCGAAGGCAGCCAAGAGTACACAACATCAATCATTGAGACAGACCCACTCTCATCCTCAAAAGCTACTCTCTGAGCAAAAGGTCTATCTAACTTGACCTCAACTAAATTTTTTGCTTCTCCTATTAAAGTAGGATCAAGCCAAGGTTTGTACGTAAGCATTGGCTCACCAATACCTGAAGCGATTCATTTGATTCCTTCAATAAAAGTAGAGTTGATTTGGTATGTTCTTAAGAGACAACCAAACCTTGATTTCTGGTAAAGTAATTGTTTCAGCCGCAGACCAAAGCAGAAACAAACATCAAGCAGTCATCAACATGCCATATCCCCCTCTGGATAACAAACTTGCAAGTAGCATCAGCCGGAATATGAAACAAGTATGATGACTCTCTAAGTTTTTGTGTGAAAATATGACATTTTTCTCCACATTTTAGTTACCACAGCATGAATCAAACCTCCAGCAGGCGCATAGCAACGTTATAACTGACCTACCACATATTCTTTTTGATTATGAATTCCTTGAAAAAGTACATGACTTGGAACAGTTACCTTAGGGGTTCCATCTTCCAAGTATTCAAGGGCAGTAACCCTGTTGAGATTACACACTGATTTCATCTTTTCTGCCCATGGATATTATTGTGAAGCAGCCTTGATATATAGAAGAAGATCATAACATATGAGACCATGATTATCGAGGTTTGTTAATGAGGTTTTTTTACCAAAATTAGTGTGTGGATCCTACCAAAATTATAAAACCGGTAGCAGAAGGCGTGAGATAAGGATCTATTGTGGTGAGTTTTTTGCACTGTTCGCGGATCCCACCGACACGTGGCGATCTGCGATTGGTGCAATTTTAATTTTCTTTTTCTCTATAATCAGACAAATTTTTTTTTAAGAAACCTTATATAGGATTAATGATGGGCTGAGATCATATATTTTGTAGGACCATAATTAATGGTAACTTCAAGTGAATAATATTTCACATGCATGACATGACAACCTCTGTAAACTAATATTATACGTGACGTATTTAATGTTCCAAATATAGTTTTTTTCTTCTTTATGTTCCAAATATAGTTATGATCCATTTATGATATGAATTTGTGTAAAGGAAAAATATATGGTTTTCACTACCTCAACAACCTCTCACTTGAACTAAGACTTTAATTTAACCTAACAATATATACGTGACGTATTTAATGTCTAAACAAGGAAGGGACAATATATGGGTTTCACTACAAATTCATTTTATGAAATGAGTATCTCAAGTTATAATGCCATACATTTAGCTCTCTAAAATACGCATTGTTACGCCACTTTATTGGTGGTTAAATGTGCATTTATCGAATTACCACCATTTCAACAATAAAGTGATGATTAATTTTAACTTTTTCGATTAATTGTTGTAACTAGTATTGATATATGATACCAACATTTAGTAGGTAATTTGAAAACAATATTATATACTATTGTAATTTATTGTGACTTTCTGTTGGTATATCTGATTTAATAAACATCTATAAATTAATACTCGGTAAATTAATAATCTCTATAAATTAATAAATTTCGCCGGTCCCAACTTAGGTCGGTTCAAAATTTGACACAAATCGATAAAATAATAAGATAATAATTTTTAGAAAATTTTATGTAAATATATGATCTCACTAATATTATAAATTAATAATTTATGTGTATACATATTTTATATAAGTAAGAATTTATTTATTATATTGTTTGTTATATATTCACAATAAAATTATCTTTGTATTTTTTTTACACTTAATATATTTTTGATGAGATTTAGTAATATTATATCTAAAACCACATTTAAGTTTTATGCAATATATATTATATACACCGAATAATATAATAAAATTAATATAAATGTCAAATTTCAAAAAAATAACAATTAATGTCTATACACTAAAATCAAATATTTTTCTTATTTTAGAATAAACATATCTTCCAACATTATTAATTTATAGAGGTTCTACTGTATCTAACATGTTTTTATACCGTTGTAAATTTGATGTCTGATAGTGCAAGCCAAGCAATCTCCCATAATCTTTAATTCTCTCTTTTTTTTTTCTTCCCTTATCTTGATATTTTTTCCTTGAGTGTTAACTATAAATTTGTAATATTTTAATCTTTAACTATATATATATATATTAATTGTTGACAACAACCGACAAAAAAATTGCTGACAACAAATTATTTCAATCGAATATTTGTACGAATTGTTAACTTTAGAAATAAGTGACTGCAATATTTTATATTGTGTTTACCAAAAAAATATTTTGTATTGTAAATACTGCATTCACCAGCAAAAATGCAAACAAATACTGCACTAACTTTTAAATCTTGTTAAAAAAAAACTTTTAAATCTTGGTGTAAATTAACGGTACGTTTTGTTCGCCTCTCTATACCTTTTAATAAATTGAAACTAGGTCAAAATGATGTAATTAAGTAACGATGTTTTTCCTCTTTGTCTGTAGAAAAACGAGAAGTAGTTTCTCTCTCTCTCTCTCTCTCTAGGCTAATACTCCTAAAATCCCTTAGTTTAAGCAGTGACTTCACTTCCAAAACAATTCTCTCTTTCGCTCACTCTCTTTAGTTCCTTCTTCTTTCTTCGAAGTCTTTCGCTTTACAAAACCATAATAAAATTTTAATACTTCTCAATCTCCCTATAACTCTCAGATCACTATGGTCTAGATACTTTTTTCCTGAAGGCCAGTTTTAATTTGTTTCTCCGAAGCATAGTAATTAAACGCAAGTTGCGCTGCTTTTGCTGGTTGCGAGGGTATGTGTTCTTTCTGCAGTCTCTTTATCTCAAATTGTCGTTAGATTTGAAGAGAATATATGTGTGTTTGATGATACATTTTTTTGTTAGGTTCAATTGTCTTCTTGATTATCATCAACCTCCTACTTGAACTGACTTTTTTTCAAGTGGGTTTGTCAGCTTTTTTTTAAGCATGCTTGCAATAAAGGTTTTTTCTTTTGTATATTTTTGTTTTGTTCTTTATCCTTTTGAACCTTCCAAATTAGTTTTTAAAGTATTTTAAAATGGGTTTAATGAGTAGTGAAGAAAGCTTTTGCCTTTTTGTAGCTTAATCATTTGGACTTACTCATTAATTATCTTTACTCTTTGGTTTTTTCTTCCTAACTAGTGTCTTTGTCCCTAAACAAAGAAACACTTTTGCAAACCCAAATAAGACTCTTAATTAACTTGACTATCTTCTGCAGAGAAAGATCAAAATAATGGAAGTTGCGAGTCAAGAAGAACATGACATGCCTATTCCAATTAACACTACTCATGGTGGGCATGGACACATGATACACCGTCATCATGATCATCGCCATCATAATCCTGCCAATTCTACTCATCCAAACCCACTAATGGTCCTCTCAAATGGTAATGGTTTTGGGCAAAACCATGACGATCCTGATCACCACAATGTGGGCTACAACATCATGATCAGCAACAACAACAACAAGGAGAAGCATGTGGTTAACAAGTACAAGGAATGTTTGAAGAACCATGCAGCTTCCACGGGAGGCCATGCTATTGATGGTTGTGGAGAGTTTATGCCAAGTGGTGAAGAAGGTTCCATAGAAGCTCTCACTTGCTCAGCTTGTAACTGCCATAGAAACTTCCATAGAAGAGAAATAGAAGGCGAAGATAAGACCTACTTTTCCCCTTACCACCACAACCAACCACAGAGAAATCCCATGTTCCATCACCACCACAAGATGACCAAATCACCGCTACCACAGCAAATGATCATGCCACTTGGCGTTGCAACAACAACTGTATCAAACACAGAGTCAGAAGAAGACTTACCATTTCAGCAGCCACCACCGCCGTACAATCACGGAGGACATAATCAAAAGAAGAGGTTTAGGACAAAGTTTACTCAGGAGCAGAAGGAGAAGATGCTGAGTTTTGCAGAGAGGATTGGTTGGAAGATGCAGAGACAAGAGGAATCTGTTGTTCAGAAGTTTTGTCAAGAGATCGGAGTTAGGAGAAGAGTTCTTAAAGTCTGGATTCATAACAACAAACACAATCTATCCAAGAAGAGCAATAATAACAATGTCGAGATTTCTGCTGGTAACAACGACATCAATAAAGCTCTTGCCGGAAATCTTGCTCCTAGTTCTTAATTAGTTTACGTTGGGATTGTTATTATCTATGTTTTCTTAATGCAAGTACCTTATGGTTAATGTTTTAACTCTATTGTTCGGTGTTAATCATTAGATTTTGTAGTTTATGATTATTTGTCTCATTTATTCATTCCAATAATATATGCATGCAATATATCATATATCTATAATAATATGTATGTTTAGTTTTGAAAAATAGGCTGTATACGTATGATATCATGATTATCATCACATGATCAAAAATATATTGCACGGAAAACAAAGGAAGCAATAAATTAGCTCTATTTGTGGGAGAGTTGAAGATTGTCCCAAAAGTGAACTTATTTATTTATTTATTAAAAGTTTCTAATTTATTAATTTAGGGTTTTATTTGAATTCTACCATAGCATATTTTTAACCTATTAAACATGTTGTGACTATAAAGACACGCTACTTTTATACTATCTTAATATATTTAACATGTTTAAATAATTCCCTAACAAAAACTTAAATATATTTACATAAGCTCCAAGAAGCTATTCATCAGATTTCATCGCCTCACAGTACCTTCATGTTTGTTACCGGTGCATCGTATTGGGTCCGGCCTCCCGGGTATGGATCTCAGACTCATCGGATCCCTCAGCTCGTGGCCAAGTTTCCATAGAGAGCACTGTCTCGCTTGACCAATTTTTCTTAGGTAAATCTTGGATCTGTTGTTGTTAACTTTTCATTCACACTTTTTTTTTTCTCTTAGCAAAATCTATTTTATCGCCGTCTCATTCCTTTGTAACACAAAAAAATGGAAGGCTTGAGGCGTTGTTTAACCTACGGGTACCGGAAGTCTCAGACAACATGACTCACATCAGTTGATGACATTCAGAAACTTACAAAGTACTTAACATCGTGTAAAGTTTCGATTTTTCGATATGGGTTTCATCAGTTTGATTACTACTGTAATTTGAAGTTTTCAGTATAGTAGTTTAACTTCAGATTAGGATATTGTTTGCCTTCCATTTTTCAAGGGAAGTTGACTTAGGATATTTTATCTCTTGATTTATTGCGGGATTCAGCAGAGGCAGTGGCAACAGCATAGAGTCTTTGTGCCTCAGATGAGACAATGAGAAATAATAGCATGATACTCTCCTTTTCAAAAACCACCATCATGAGTTCGGGACTCCATTAACACTTTACTTTTTTTCTTTTATTTTCTAATTTGTGGAGACACACCTGATGACTTCTGATTTGGTTATGGTTCTGTAGGTTCAAAACCTAGAATTTCACCAGTGTTCAATATCTAGCACGGAAGACAATTAGATTCTTTAAAGATATGATTGAGTGGCTGTAGAGTGTACAAGAAACGCCTACATTATTGAATATGTAACAGGTATTACTCAATGTACGGACATGTGGAGAAATGTGATTGAGTTTGGATTTGAAATGGAGATCAATTCATCCAACGTTTACAGGTGTGGTGGAGTGTAACAGGTACCACTCAATGTGCAAACATTTGGAGAAACTAGCACAAGAGATTAGGAAAGGTGCTGCTTCTGTTGATGGTGTCGATCCCAAACTCTGGCAGGTCAGTCAATGCTCTCTTAGTGGCTTTTTTATGAAGCATATCTGACAATTCTAGGCGACAATGAGACACAGAAACTGACCATGAAATCATTGAAACAGAATTGAAGTTGAAGTTAGAAACAAGTTCTTATGTCTGAATGAAACTATGAAAGAGGGAATACATTTCTATATTTTTATTTACTGGTGAATGTCTTTTATCTGCCACCATTCTTTAGGCTATGTGAATCTTTTGAGTGATTTAACACTTATTATCTCAGTGATGCATGTTTTCAGCTACCTTAAATTTAACTTGCATTCTCTCAAAGAAACAAGAAGACATTCGTGTTCCAAAAAAAAGCAAGAAGACATTCATACTGAAGCATAGAGTTTTTTCTTGACAGGTACTAGAGACGCTCCAAGAAGATCTGCTCTCTAAACTGAGTGCAGCGCCAAAGAGCGATGCTCCACTTATCACCCCCAGCGACCTTGCCGAGGCTGATGAATTTGTCTTTGGCTTCCCAACAAGGTTCAGTATGATGGCTGCTCAGTTCTAGGCATTCTTAGATGCAACTGGTGGCCTCTGGAGGACTCAACAACTTGCTGGTAAGCCAGCCGGAATCTTCTACAGCACCAGGTCTCAAGGTGGTGGTGAAGAAACCACTGCATACGTTTCTTTCCAAACTAACACTTCATCAACGACACTTGCTTCGATTTTAACGTTTTGGAGTGTTTACTTGTGTTGTCATTGTTTCTAGGGGTTTCTAACACAATTTTTTTTGTAATCTTTGTAAGCATGAGTCAAAAACTATATTTAGAACTAACTCTATTTTTTTTTAAATCTTGATCTCATGCCAGTTAAGCAAAACATAAGAATTTTTTGTCAATTTTTTATTTCTAAACATAAGAATCAAGATATATGTTTACAAACTACATGTTTGGTTGCTAATGACATTTATAGCATATGTGGTAAGTTGGTTTTTCGTCACTTTTAACTCATTTTAGTTATAGGATGAAGAACAAAAAAAACAAATCCAGAAAGATCAAAGTTTAACTTATTTGTCTGAGCAAGATAATAACACTATCATACAAATTCTACTAACCCTTTCGTTGAGCCCGACAAAACATCAAAAAAATACAAAACCAAATATTGCCCATACAAGTGTGTAAATATTTTTTTTCAAACTATTGAAAATATAGATACCTAAATCAAAATCAAAAATTCCATATCACTATTCAGATTCACACGCTCGAACTGAACTTAAAAATTTATAGGGTTTCTCACATTGTTATTTGAAAGGTTCCTATATTTTTTTAACCGAAATCAGAAATCATAACCAAACCGGAACTAAACTAAAAACTAAAAAAATTACAATTTGGAAGTGAATCAAAAACCGAACCTTCATGCCTAAACATAATAGTGAACAAGCAGACATGTTAATAACATATGTCCACAAAAAAATAAGAGGTCCATATTATATTTTTTAACCCCTTGTAGTATATTCTAGCATTTGTTCTAAAATTGCTTCAACCGGACACATCAGATAAGATAAAGGGAAAATTGTTTTTTTAGACCAAAAAAATAATAACTATGTCCCATTAGACTAATTCTTATTTTGTACCACTTTTTCCTTTAATACTCTTTAGTATTTTCAAAAATAAATCAAATAAATAGTTTTACAAACAAAAAAAATTGGAAAAATAATAACTATTAATGAAATACCTATATCAACTTAGTGATATTTTTTTCCAACTCTAAATATGTTTAAATCATAATTTCAGATTTTGTTCTACAAAAAGTAGAATTGGCTTTCTACTAAGTAGAAAACGAAATCCACTTTTTTTCATTGAATCTAAAATGCTTAGAATACGTGATCTACGTAAATAATAGTAATCTAAAAATATTTGAAATACATATTCAGCGCTTAACCTATCGATCTAAAATCAGTAGAAATCTGAATCTACACAATATTATAAATCTAAAATTTGTAGAAATCGAAATCTACACATTACTATAAATCTAAAACCTGTAGAAACTGAGTTCAAACATGTTTACTGTATTCTACATATAGTAGAATATAGATTCTACGGATAAATATAATCATTTCCAAAAACATGGAGAAAAAATATTTGAAAATATTCAGTTTCCATATATAAAAAACTTGATTTTTCACAAAAAAAAATCGTGTTAAACTTTCTTGTCATGCTATCTTTTATATTCATTAATTGTTCACAATATTTTCACAAAAAAATACGTTGTTTCTACCATGAATTCAAGTACTTAAACTATTTGTCCCGTGGAAGTTTGTAGATTCTCATGCGTTTCAGTTATAATCGTTTGTGTCGGGATTTAGTTGATTTGGTTGTGTTTACTATTTGTTTCTGTTAAAGAATGGCTGATGGAAGGGAGTCAACCAGATGGTTGTGTTTACTATTTGTTTCTGTTTGTCATAAACACATAGCACTGCATAAAATAGCTAACATAATACATAATGTTTCAAGTTTTCTAAAGAAACAGATGGAATGACTAGTAATTGACAGTGGGCTTTATTGCATCCAATATCTGCAGAAAACGTGAAAAACCCCATCAATTATAAAATGTATTTTTGGATGGGAAGGTGACGAGGAACAGGAGCTTGCCTTGTTCTTGGTGGGCATGTAGAATGGCTCAAACACAAGAGGGAATGGTGTGTCCAGACCCCAAACTCTGCTTACTGGAGCTTCTAACTGCAGTTAAGGCACACGTGAGAGTTAATCTCTTGTAGATGAATTTAACATTGAGCTTTTTACCTTCAAGAAGAGAATTGTTGCAAAGATCTCTGCTCTGGAGCTTCATGGCTTATCTGCAACCCCAAAAGCCAAAGTAATCTATAATAATGACGATCACACAAAAAAAAAACGACACTTGCTTGAGAAACTTACAAGAAGCATGCCAGCCTTTTTAACTGAGGCCTCAACTGTTTCTTTGTCCCAAGGCAGTAGAGACTTGAGATCTATCAGTTCACATGATATTCCTTCCAGCCATTATTAACTCAAGAACCATGTTACTAACTGCTGGCAAACCAATTATCTTCGACTTGAAATAGTATAAAGCTAAAACCTTCTCCACGTCTAGACAAGCTTGTTCCATAACGGTAAGCTGAACTCCCCATCCAACAAGAGTTATGTCATTGTCTTCTCTAATAACCTGACAACAACTCCTCCGTTGTCAGACTAAAGACTATGAAGTTTTTGTCATACACTGTTTGATAAGTAGACAACAATATACCTCAGCTTCTGATAAAGGTATCATATAGTCATGCTCTGGAACTTCCTCTACGGCTTGACGATATAGCCACTGAAAAGAAGAACAAATCTTCAAGACCACTCAAGAAGAGAAGCTGATTTGGTGGTGTAAGAGATAGACAAGTGTACCTTTGGTTCGAAGAAGACAACAGGACTTGGATCACGGATAGAGGACAACAACAGTCCCTTTGCTTTGATAACAACCTTAATACCAGGGGCATGGCAAAAGAAAGCCTCAGGGGACTGTGAATGGTAATGTCCACCGTGACCAACCGCCCCATACGGTGCTCTAATTAATAGTAAGTCCTATGATTAAAAAGAAACTAATGAGGAAAAGAGATAATGATTTTAGCAGAGATTAAACAACATGCAAAGAACACAATCAAATTATCAAGCACTCGTTTTTAAGGCATGAAAATGAAAGGTAGGCCGTAGAAGAACCGAGAGAGATTCACGCCGGAGATGAAAAGCTTCTCCCCCACATGAAAGCAAACACGAGATTAGAGAGAAAAAAAAAACGAAATTGAAGAAGAAGAGTCGAAGGGCCCTCCTTACCTTCACGCCGTAGAAGATGAAGCCGGGAGAGCACACCGTGAGAGGGAAACCGAAGAACACACTACGCTGGAGAAGAAGAGCCGCCGTGAGGGGGGAGGTTTAGATTGGGAATATTTTTTAATGTTATTAGCTATTTTAATTATAATAATATTTATTATTATAATTATTTATTAATTGTAATTAAGAAATTTAAATAAAAATTTTAAGAGTATTATTACCATTTATAAAATAATTAATCTAATGAAACATCAAATATAGAAGATTAATTTAATGGTACATAGTTATCATTTTTTTGCTTAAAAAAAACAATTTTCCCAAAGATGAATATATTAGCAAATCCTTTGTTATATATTTAAAGTATACTAACCTTTAAACTAGTCTGGTGAATGAATCATCAAAAAAAAAAGAGGAAAGGAAATTTTCCTTTTTGTTTTCCAGATTCCTTAGCTGCTGTATATATATTTATATCAGCAGACGAGACGACGAGAGATACACAAAAGATGTTCCCGTTCAAAACAAGAAGAACATTGAAAAGACATCGCGAAGAATTGCTGCGTCTCCCAGAGGATGTTGTAGAGCTGATACTTGAGAGACTTCCGGTGAAATCTCTGCTGAGATTCAGGACCGTGTCCAAGAAGCTGAAATCTGCAATCGATTCCCGACGTTTCCAGGAAAGACAACAGTTGATCCATATGTCACGAGGTCCAGACATCCTTTTCGTGTCCACTAATGTTTATGATGATGATGGTCGTCTCGTCAAAAGAGTTAATGATTTAGATGCTCGAAGATTTGCGTTTGGATCATCATCTGCTTATACGGTCCATGTGCCTACTAACTGGGGGGGCACTTCGGTCTGTCATAGTAATTGCGACGGTCTATTATGCCTCTACTCTATCTACAACCCGAGTGTCTGCGTCGTGATGAATCCCGCCACTAGATGGCGTCGAACTTTCCCTCTCTCCAACATTCAAAACCTCTTACTCCACAGGTTGTACAAAGGCACCCCAACTCCTAAGCTTGGTTTCGGTAAAGACAAACTCACCGGCACTTACAAGCCTGTTTTTCTAACCAACTCATCCGGTTTTGGCCTAGACAACGTCACCACTTGCGAAGTTTTCGATTTTACCACTCAACTCTGGAGGTACGTTCACCCTGCTTCTCCCTTCACCACTAATCCTCACACCGATCCCGTTTATTTAGATGGCTCCCTTTACTGGCTCACCGATTGTGAAGAAGAACCCAAGGTTTTGTCTTTTGATCTTCACACTGAAACTTTTTATGTCATCTGTGATGCTCCCTTTGCCCATGTTCTTGACCCTTGGTCCGTCACCATCTGCATCCTCGACAATCGCCTTTGCGTTTCCAAGAAAGCCTGGCCTACCCAAGACATATGGTCCTTCCAATATTCCAACATGACATGGACTAAAATGTGTTCCATTGATCTCACCCAAACTTTTTCTTGGCTTGGGGAACCCGAGTGGTCTCTGGAACCTATTGCAATTCTTGACAAGCACAAGTTGCTACTTCAAGATCGTGATTACCGTGGCGCCATCTTCATACTTGATCTCCTTACCAACTCTTATCATTTACTCGTCAAGCCTTCCTATTCCCCTATTTCCCTTTGTTATTCTCAATCTTTGTTTTCCGTTTAATTTTATTGTCTTGTTACCACCCCTTTGTAATTTCACATTTTAAAAAGTCTATCTTCTATGCTACTTTAGTAGTTCAGTTATGCTTTATGCATATCCTCCATCATTCCAAAATCTGGAAACTAGATTTTGTATCCTTCAACTAATTATCAATTGTAGCGTGCGTTCCTAGAAGCTCCTTTAATTTTCATTATGATTTTACATATTACTAGTCTCTTAGTATAATATCTGATTCTTAACAACCAAAATAAAAACAAGAAAAATCACTCTATGAAAAACATAATTAGGAATGTCGGATTAATCGTCCAGACATTTTTCTAAACCAAAAGTAATTTTGCAAGACAGGAAACACTAATTTATTGTTGACTCCCAAAACAGATGCTGTGAAGATTTTTAAAGACTGAATAATTGGATTTCTTTGCTTTATGTCATGTTCGGGTTACCTACCTAAGTCAATGAAGAATTCATTCCAAATATGGATTTTTAGCTTCATGTTTATATAAATCCGGATTTTTTTTTTGAATATTTCTTCTTTTTTTACATGTAATTCTTTTTCTGAAAAAATCATTACTTACTGTATCTTAAGAGTTTAAAGATAAATCTCATTCTAAGATTTTTTTTATTAGGTCTATGATTTATAAGTAATAATTGAAATAATGTGTTTTAATGAACTAACCTAGATTTTTTTTTAATTAGTTCTGCTACACTTCTAGTATCCTCCTTATCCCCACTTATCTCTATCTTTTTCCTTTGTATTATCTCCTCTTTCTTCTCAATTTGGTTAACCAATTCCCCATTATCATTAATTTCATCAAGCACCAAAATCTTGAAAGCGTCATAAGTTTTACATGACCATATTCAAGTGTTCTCTTTGTTGGACTTCTGCTAGTTTTGTCTGGAGTAACATCCGACCACCCTTCTACTATCTGTCATTCTCCAATTTCCGCATTTAGCTACTATCTTCTCATCTTCTACATTCTCCATAGAACTAGAAGATGCATACTCTGAACCCTTAACCTCCTCTAAAATCTTCTTATCTTTCCCATATGTTTTCAGCTCCATATTCTTTTGTATCTAGTCTGACATTCCAACTTCATTTTTATTCATTACACATGATTTCTCAACATGTCCCCAATTTTTACAAGTATGACATCTTAGAGGAAGCCACAGATAAATGAATTCAACCAATGACGATTTGCCATTCTTAGAGAAGTTTATCTTCGTGGGCAATTCTTTTGTCAAATTCGCATTCACAAATATCTTGGCAACTTTGAAGTTAGAACAAGAAGCAGTTTCAGGATGTAATCGCACTGGGAATCCAACTGCGCTAGCTTTTGATGAAACTTAAGCCTTCCCACGAGAACATGTGCATGGACACATTCTTGAGATGAACCCATAATGGAATGGACTTGACTTCCAGGGAATGGACTTGACTTCCGGCTTCTCCTTTAGCTCATCTGGTGTTCATTTAGTAACAACCAATGGAATGTTTCCAATGTTCCACATTCATTTTCTAAGAATCCTAGCTCTCATCATCGGATTAGAGACTCTAAATTTCATTGTTGTAGAATCCACTTCATAAACTTCTGCCCTTTGGGAACTCTCCCCTTGAGACCAAATCTTATTTACAATGGCATGAACCCTTTGCAATGTGTGGACCGAATCAAGAAATTTCCCAATCAGGAAAATCCTCCCATAGAGGGTTTGCATTCTATATAACAACATCATCTGGGATCTCTACAACCTTTTGACCCTCCTTCTCAGTGATATCAATCTCGTACTTCTTCAACATCTTCTTCTCCTTTGCAACTTCTACCCATGATGATTCCTTCAATGGTCCTTCCTGCTTCATTTGATCTGAGTTTGTTTTAATCTCAGATCGACCTTGTTTTGCTGGATCCTCCCAAAAACTACTTCCCCTTGATCCATCGCAGATCCATCTTGCCTCTCAGATCTACCATGTTTCTCAGATTCACCATTTTCTCGAATCCATTTTGTTCCTCCAAATCCTTCACTACAACTGCTTCACCTTGGTTCATGCTAGTATTGCGCGCATCCTGATCATCCCTAACCCCCATCAGAGAGCTAGGTAAGTCCGGAGGATCCACCGTATATATCTCAAAACCCTTAGTCGCCAGTCGTCTTTTCGCCTTTCTCAAAACGGTGCGTTTAATCTTTCGTGGTCGTCGGCTACCATATATTGAGTTGTGATATATATCTAATATTTAATTTTGAAAAGATTCTGTTATGTTACTTGGATATATAATATAAATTAATTTGGGATTTTAACCAAGATTACTTTGTATTAAATATAATATATCACTTAATAAAGTTAGGGTTCTAATCAAAATATATCTCTCAATTTAGATAATTTGAAGAAACTTTAAAATACATATATATAGATGATTTCGTTTGTTTTTGTAGCTACATATTTATGTCCTGATGAAAAATGAGTATCATGAAAACTGTAATTAAATATAATATTATTTCATTATAACAAACTATAAATTATCTATTTAAAATAATCAAATACATATTAATATGTTAAGCCATATATTCTTTAAAGACATTATTTTAAGATTATTTATTTTTTACTTATTTAATAAAATTTAAAACATAGTATATATTGATATCTCATCAGTTAAATCATTAAAAACATGATAAATAATTAAAATTATCTAAAATTACGGAGAACATAAAAAATAAAAATAAACAAAATAATTGTGTAAATTTTAATTGATGACTCATTAATTAAAATTATTTAAAATATGACAAATAAGCAACATTGCCTAAAATTATGAAAAATATGACACATAAGAAAATTTCATTTTTCAAATAATAGTATATATATATATGTGTGTGTGTGTGTGTGGAAGCAAATACATGAAATTTCTTTCATAAAAACACGTTTTTTATAAGAACTAGGATTCGGACCCCCGCGAACTCGCGGAGGAAGCGATATAAAAAGTTTTCAAAATATTTACTTATAAAATGGTTGCCATTAATATAATAATGTAAAAAAGTGAAATGTTTAAAAGTTATAATTGATATAGTTAACATTAAAATGATAAATAGAGATACAATTCCTTTAATATAATATATTTAAAGTTTATGAAAAACAAAAAAAAATACTGAAAATTTTTGGTGATAAAATAATACACTTTTTCAAAGATTAAATATGATGTGATAAATAACATATAGTTTTTTTAAAATTGTAGTTTTTTGTCAAAACATTGCTATTATACTAATATAAACACTGCATTGCATAAAATGGTTATATGAGAAAATGCATAAACCAAAAATGAAGATAAAATATTTATTTTCAAAATATTTCATAGAATTTTAAGATTATAAAGATATCTTTAGAGTAAAATATATTAAAAATATGAAAGTACTATGATTATAATGGCTGAAAGCTTCCAATTATTAACAGCCAAAATTACCATGATTCATTTAATAGTTCATTGAGGACAATTCTAATTTTTCATTTTAATGCTTGCAGAAATTCACTTAACATTTCCAACAGAACACTATATTCACAAAATTGAATTACCATTCGTTTTGTCTAAATATGATTTTTTTTGTTCTAGATATATTATTAAATTGAAACATAAGTAAGTTCCATACCGCTCGTTTCAAAATTTCCTTTTTATTTTGGAAATTTTTATTGCAGCTTTGCATATACAAAAGATGGCCGTTATAAACCATAACTAGAGATTGACCCGCACGCCCGTGCGGGTGTTAATTTTTACGGTTTTATAAATTATTTGTTATTTTATCATTAGTGTTATATATTTAAGATGTGTCGTCGTATAACTAATTGTATTCAAAATATTTGGTTTGAATCGGGTAATAAGATTATTTTTGGTACAAATATACACTCTTTTGAGATACATTGGTTAATTAAATATTTTTATATTTCTACACATCAAAATCAAAATCATTCAGACCCGAGAGGATCCAACTCAAGCATCATACATAAATTTATAATATCCAAGTGGCGCCTAATTTAAAAATCCAAAAAAATTAATCCCGAAAGAAACAACTTGTACCTCAATGAGTATCCGAATGTCCATACTTAACTGATTTTGCAAATAGATTAAAAAGGAAACTCTTTCTATATATTTGGCAAAAATAAGAAAAATAGAAAGAATTTTTTATTTAATAAAATAGTTATATGAAGTGAAACATTAAGTGATAATAAATATAATACTTTTTAATTATTTTGATTTAAATTATTATCTTGTTCATATAAACTATGCCTTTGAATTATGTGTTTTGCTATGTAATTTTTCACCAATTGGAACTAAGACAAAAGAAAGTTTTAGTAAAACATATTAAACCAAACTATTAACCATATGCAAAACTCGGTTATCTTACATTTTTATTTTTTTTTATAATTGCACAAAGTTAATATTGATTAACTAATAAATAAAAATCTACATT